>NC_056725.1:1493053142-1493418142 GCF_019279795.1 Protopterus annectens | reverse complement strand
GTGTGCTGTCTGGACATTAGCCTTATTACCACAATAGCCAGTACATGCTGGGGTGAGATGTTTACAAGCCACAGACCTCACACATGCTTGAATGAGTGTACTGCCTAGCTCTAACAGAGCACATTGCTGGCACTCTTCCAGTAAACACGAGGTATGTGTGGCAAATATGATGTGCTCACTGTTGACCATTACAGTGCCCTGGCTTCACCATGGAACTGTCAAGTAACAGTTTGTAGGATCATGACATGGAATAATGCTGTGCGTGCCTTGCTGATATGTGCTGTTGTCGTATACGTACACTTGGCTACTCAGTGAAGGTGGTTGTGTGTCCTACCAGTACATGAGTACAATATCCATTATGGTGTAATGCTCGGCTAGGTTTCACACATGGCGTGGGGAAGGTGTGGAATGTATCCTGTTGACCTGCTAGTCCACTTACTAATGTAGACTGCATATGTGTACATGTACTGATGTTTGTTTAGATTCCATGCGTGTGCAGTGTCTGATGTTTGAAGGTGACTGTTGTCTTAGTACATCATGCTGTTGTAATGCAGCCTCAACATTGCCAACTGTGTATGGTGATATGCTCAAAGTACAGCACGCTGTACATTAGGTATGGACAGATGTTTGGACATGACTACTAAGTGGTGGGGCTACTTTGCAGATGAATGATCACTGAGGACAGCTCACATGTGTGTTACAACCATTCCTACAATAACCTGTATAACTGCTAAGGTCTGGTTTTGTTAACTGAAGTGGAAGACAGACAATGGAGAATGCAGTAAGGGTGACACTGAAGGCAAACCTCTTGACACCTGTAACAGTAATACCTCCCCTGTGCATATATTGTGCATATATCAGCACAGTTGTCAAAGGAAAAAGTCATTATGCTTTATAGTGCATGTGATTGTGCTGTACCTCTGTAATACCAATCATGAGATAGGCAGGTGTTTGATTCACAGTACTGGCACGTGTGGGTGTGTGTGTGTCCATATATGTCACGTATGGTGGGGAATACATCCCACATGTTTTTTACTGTCCTGAACACTATTGTTGACATCAGTACAGAATGAAGTGTAGAAAGAAAGACATTGGCAGATGGTTGAACCTCACGTCAAGTGTCTGTATGTGTGTGACATAGGTGTATATCTTTGTGAATGCCACAGTGTGTGTGTGTGTGTGTGTGTGTGTGTGTGTGTGTGTGTGTGTGTGTGTGTGTGTGTGTGTGTGTGCATGGCTGTCCGGTCCCTGGAGTGAGGCTGTATTTTACCATAGTGAAATGTTAATGCCCCCTCCCCCCATCCACTCAATGCAATCTAGTATCCCTGTTGATATCATCAATCTTAGATGGGCATTCTAACTGCCTGTTAACATGTACACCCTGGGGTGTGGCTTGTTGTTACATAGCCTACTGATGATCCCCCTCCTCACATACACTCACTGCACTGTAGTATCCCTGTCGATGTCCTCAATCTTAGGCCATTCCGACTACCTGTACATGTGTAACCTCTGTGATGTGTCTTGTAATTGCATAGTACTATAATGATGACTTACACATAGGCAGGGGTTCTTATCCCAACACTGGCAACTGTGTGTGTGTCTGTGAGTGTGTGTGTGTGTATGTGTGTGTGTGTGTGTGTGTGTGTGTGTGTGTGTGTGTGTGTGTGTGTGTGTGTGTGTGTGTGTATGTGTCAGAGTGGGTGTTACTGTGTTTGTGAATCCTTGAGTGTGTGGGTGTGTCTGTGTTTGCATCCTGTTATGGGAGCGGGTATCACTGCTTCCCAATGAGAAACCACTATTTCCACTGGCCTTTACCCTTGTCATCCGCTGTACCACTCTTTTACCTCCTCTCCGCTCCTGGTAACTATACCTGTGATGTGACCCACTATGGATGTGATGGCTTTGAACACAGTAGCTTACTACACATCTATCATGCTTTTGGATCATTAGAACAGTAAACATAATTGAAACATGGGAGATTATAACTGTGATGTGGAAGCTACAAAGAGCATGCAGGTATTGTCATACAGTCCTGTGAGTAGTCATCATGTACATATGGGACACTAACTGCAAACACTGACATCCCCTGGCACATGCAATTACACCTGAAAGAGGAAGGCAGAACATCAAGATCAACATGCTGTTAATGTTGTTACACATGATACATACTGTCAAACATACAAAATGCATTCTAAAACTGTAATACATGGTATGTCTGCTGCCTGTCAACACTACTCAACAATATTAATCTACAGTTGTCTTCCTAGTATGTTCACCCTGTGCATCAGACCATATGAGCATGTCCCTGCACCGTTGATGTGGATGACAGGGATGCGGCACAGGCATCATCATATGCACAGGGTGATAATGTTTGCCAGAGGCCTAGGCTGCACCATTGGATAACATCATGTGTGTGTGTTAGGGCCTTTGATATCATTGGGCATGTGTGGATGTTATGCGTGTGTGTGTTGAGGTGCCCTACATTTGTTTCTGGTGTGTGTGTGTGTGTATGCACGCACACAGGTCTTGCATGTGGCTTGCCTACACAGGGGTATTATTGACAGCTGCAAATTGTACAAGGCAGGTTTCACAGTTCACGATGTCCGGCCAGCGTCACGTGACCTGTGCCTGCCAGGGGTTGCATGGGCACTACCAGACAGACGTCCAGATTGGGTATTGTCTGATTACACATGTCCACTGAAACCATGTCCCTGTTGGGATGATCCAGGACCATGTGCACATGGCCTGCTGTGTCCTGGTGTGGACAGCACAACACTAGCTGCACTGCTGCTGCTACCGCCACTATGGAAGTGGGCATGTGCAGTAGCATGTTTACATAGACCTTCAACAGGTGATGTAGCTGACCTACGTCCACGTGCCCGATGCCTTACTCCCACCAAATGTTGCAGCACAGACATTCCACGCTCGAGGATTGACATGCCATGGTCAAGGACTCCCACCATGTTACCCAATAGTCTATCCAAAACATCTGCAAGATGATGGTGAGCATTTGCAATTGCCTGGATGTTGACAGTTAATGAACTAACAGCAGACCTCTGAAGCCTCAGACCTTCTCTGTTGTGCCATTCAACACATGCCTGTGCCTCCATTACAGCCTGAAACATGCGTCTGGTGACTCCAGCTGATAGGCTTTGTCTCGCAGAGGCATGTTGTCCATTGGTCCTCCTACGAGCAGGACTGGGCACATGTCTGTGTGGGACATCACCAGTCAGCTGACTGGGATCATGGTGTGCAGGCACAACTTCCATAGTCTCCACACTTCCCTGTTCCATGCTACCACCCACCAACCGCCCTTTCTCTATGGGGTGATGGGGTATGTGTAGGCAGGGGAACTGTGTGTGAGGATGAGGGGGATACAGGTGGAATGGCAACCAATGGAACAGATTCAGCCCCTGACAACCCTGTCTGTGCCTCAATCATACTTTCATCATCACTGCTAGAGTCTGTGGGGACACTAACATCAGGTGGACCATAGGAGGGCAATGCACCTACATCAACACCTGTGAGGGGCAGACAAGAACTGTACATTACAAGTTATACAGCACAGACACACAAACACATGCTATGGCACCCATTGGCATGCAACATGCAGGTGATATGGCAGATGGCATTCAGCTTAGACAATGCACCCAACGGCATGCAACATGCAAGTGATATGGCAGATGGCATTCAGCTTAGACAATTATAGTGGTAGTTATCATACATCCCTGAGTTGCACACAACAGCATGCATGTGTTATAGCAGACAACATGCACCTTACACAAGTGGTGGTTAGCATACATACCTGTATTGCACCATTTGTGTTAGTAGCTTATGCCCCATACCTGCAACACAATGCATGCACTATGCACCATTGTACCACACTGCCATGTTGTGTGCAACATACACCACATGTTAATAGACCATCGCTGACCTTTGTACATCTGCCACTGGTGCTTTGTGTTGGCCACTGCCCCTTTTTGTGAGGACATGAGCAGAAGGGTATGTTGACTGAATACTATATTTGCCTGAGCCCTAGCTTGCATATCTCCCCTAAAGCAGTGCATGTCTGTTTAACATTATTCTGCCTACCCCTGAGCTGAGTTTACAGACATTGTGCATGTGGCTGTACACACACATGTTTGACATGGCTGTCCCTTCTTTGCAATGATGCCACAGACCAGCACAGGTTTGCAGTACACCGGCCTGATGTGTGGCGTAAGACCTTGCCAATCACATGTAGTATGACATGTCTTCTGCTCACGTGTTGAATGACATGCATACATGTGTAACACAATGGTGTCCTTTCCAATATACAGTACGGTAATGGTGTCCCAATGCAGTAACATGTTATACTAACATGGGCCTTCAGCTGACACAATGTTGTCTGTCTGCCCTACAAATATGCAGTGACATACTGCACATTGATCTGATGTGCATAGCCATTGCAGGGCATCATGTGGCTTCACTATTGCTATACAGTGTGAGTTACTGACACAGTTCATAGCCATGACTGTGTTCACATACAATATATATCTAATGTGGAATGTGACCCACGTCACTGAGGTGTATACACACTAAACCCTAAAGTGGAATGTGTGACACAGGTCACAGAAGTGTATACAGGTGACACCCCTGCAATATCTGCAACCATATTACTGATGCCTGGCAACTATGCCCACACATGGCTAACTTAGCCATACTCTATGTCCCACATGCCATATGTGTACCTCGCCCACATCAGGAGCAGGCATAACAGTGATGTCTGACACCAGCAAGGTGAATGTACTGTATCTGTGGCCTGATGTAGTTGTATGCGTATGTTGTGCAACACATGCATGTATCTGGATACTGTATAGGTGAATGCTTTCATGTCGTGACACACTCAATATGTTCAAGACATGTTATGTGGTGGTTTCATGTTATGCCTACATGATGTTTAGTGTTTCACATCTGCAATATCACCATTACACAAAGGCCATAGTTGTATTCTGTCAAGCCATTGTACAACAGGGTGAACACACATGTACATCACTTCTACTATGTGTGTTGCTTCATGTCTCTGGCCATCCTCCATGGCCATGTGTACACATATTCTGTCCAATGGTTGTGATGGCCATCTATTTCACATGTCAGTGTTATCCCATATGACACACAGCCATAGATGCCATATGCTCCACTGAGGACAGGGTTATGTAGACAAAGGGTGGTATGTTTGGGATGTGAGATATCATGTTTCGCAGGATAGTTGAGCAGTGCTGCAGTCATGGACATGTCAGATATCACATGACATTGTGTGACATTCATAGCAAGGGTATAATCTACAAGAGTGTATCCTGTGGGCTGGTCATACTCCAGCTCCAACACATTTACAGTGTGTGCACACATATGCTCTCTGTACAGTACTGTTTGTATTCCCAACATGTGTAATGCTGATCTGTAGTACCTGTCCCTACAGTGAACCACACCTCCACCATTGTATTCACAGTTGTCCACACATCTGGCAATGACAGTTTGGAAGGTTTAATGTAGGTATTTCATATAGTCTAAAGTTTTTTCACATGGGTAACCACTGTGATGTATTGCAGGTTTGACCAGTGTCTATTAACAGGACCAACATACATTATGTGTACATGTGTTATGGCAGATAGCATGCAATTAATATGATCTGTGCATTATCAAGCCTGGTAAATAATAATAATCTCACCTGACAAAGGCTGTTGTCACTGCAAAATGCCAGAGGTACCTAAACAAGAGTGTCACAGCAGTAAGATCATTATCCACACCTTTGTGATAGCTACAGAATGCAATGTCCCTGTTAGCACATAAGCCAGTACAATACACTATACTATGGAGTATGCAAATATGTGCATACATAGAGTAGCAGACTATAGTATGTGGCATGTGTGCATACATGCCTTGCATATGATGTTACATTACATATACAGTAACACATGTAACTATGTGAAATATAGTTGTGTTATATGTGCAGTACTGACTTACCAGGCAACCCCAGGCTCAGTGATTGAGAGACACCCACCTCCACAATTCCAGCTAAAGCTCGTGGATGGAGGTCTGCAGGTGTCACCAGGTTGACCAGTAGCTCCTCGGTACATGTGATTGGGGGCTGGGTGAGTGGCCCCCCACCTATTGCACCTTGTTCCCTAGTGATTGCATTAGCATGCTGTTTTGCCCATCTTATGAGGTCGGTGCAGTGTCAGAGCACCTGCTGATAGGTGCAATTATGGCTGCCAACATCATTTACCCTCCTGCGGAGTTCCTCCCACAGGGCATCCAGCTGCTGTGCATCCTGTGACACATGGCTGAAGAGTGTTAAATGGTTGTCGAGGAGTTATGGGATGAGGACCTCATCCTCCATGTGGGTGTATGCTGGCAGCCTGCCACATGGCATACCTGGAAGACATAATGATGGAGACAGGTCACAGTAACTCACAGAGAAATACAGAAGTACAGCTGAACATACATGTGTATCACATTTATTAAGATTACAAATAAGTATTTGCAAACCTACATGACACTAACACCACTGACATGTTTAACACACACATTTGACACTTACTGGTGATGTGATGTTATCACCATATATGTGTGTGTCATGTGATGACATTGCTAATACTCCATGTGGATGTTGTCTTGACATGGGCATGTCTGTTTGCCTGTACTGGTATCTTTACCTATCAGCACATGCGTGGATGTGTTCACATTAATGCAATAGACCTTAATGCTGTGTATATGTCACATATATATTCATACACAGCCTTTAGGGATGTGACCTATGACCCCGCAGACTTGCTCACATTTATATGTATGGTTTTGCTCTATACATCTACATGGCTCTGTACAGCTGTGTAGCATCCTGCCATGTATTGCCTATGTTACACATGTGAAACACATGGGACAATAGCTAGCCTGATGGTATTTGCAGGTTTGGTTATCAACTATAGCATGTGTGATCATAGTGAACTAGTAGGCTATATGCCATGGGCCATTTATGAGCCTAGGCTGAAAGGTTACCTAGCTGTAGCCAAATGACAGGTAGGTTTCAGTGGCCAGTTCAATCAGTGCCACAGAACTGATCCACAGGGTTACTGGGTTACGATGTGCAGCTTTGCTGGACAGGGATGCATAATATGGCAGGAGTATGTAAAGTGTATGAGTCAGGGATCTGTCAGGCATGTTGTGATCCTTGTACTAGAAAGGTGGATGTCCATGAAGTATGTGTTTATTTGGAATCAGGATGTGTGTAGCATGTCCAACATCTCTGGGTTGGACATTTCTTTATTCAGGGTAGGCTGCATGCTACATAGTGGAGCTAGGGATTGGAAAGGGCAGTGTAGGCCATCTACACATGGGCAATAACCCTTAAAGGAATAGACTCCCCATACATGTCAAGCAGAGTGCCTCTTTGGCCCTCTTCAAAAGGATCCTTGACGATTGGGTCGGAGAAAGGAAATTCACTCCGGCGATCACGTCAGTCTCCCTGCTAGACAGGGGTCCAGGGAAGTAAATAGTGTTGGAAGAAATAGCCAGTGAATTGTTATGGCTAGGCTTGTATAGGCCCTAGGGCTGATAGCCTAGTACCAGCCTTTGAACCTATGATATATTTGGCATGCGGTCATCACACCATGTTACAAAGAGGGGCGATGTGCAGCTTCGCTGGACAGGGATGCATAGTATGGCAGGAGGATGTAAAGTGTATGGGACAGAGATCTGTCAGGCATGTTGTGATCCTTGTACTAGAAAGGTGGATGTCCATGAAGTATGTGTTTATTTGGAATCAGGATGTGTTAAGTGTAGCATGTCCAGCATCTCTGGGTTGGACATGGCTTTATTCAGGGTAGGCTGCATGCTATATAGTGCAGCTAGGGATTGGGAAAGGCAGTGTAGGCCATCTACACATGGGCAATAACCCTTAAAGGAAATATGTGATCTATTATGGGTCACATGAGTGCTGAGTATGGCTGAACAATTATCTCTAGATTCATGGATGGCACCCTGTCATGATTAGGGTTGCCACATATGACTACCTAACTGGTGTGGTAAAGTAACTATCAAAGGAAAGACTACTGTCCAGCTGCATCCCATACACACACAGTTTCCATTATGTTGACCGCTGCCTAGATGGTAGTTCATGGATAGAAGGTTTTTAACACAGGGGATGACAATGCAATACTTAGCTGTCAGATTGTTGCCATACGTCACACACCACACATCTGACCTACAAAGACCCCTCTGTATATTGAACACAGTACACTGAGTCAACTATTGCTCCTAGTTCATAGTCATTTCAAACATCAATAGGCAGATGCCTTCTGTGTTTGTCTGTGTGGTATAGATAACAAAGAGGGGGAGTACCAGGAATGTACCCTGTATTACTGTAGCTGGCACTGGTATGATGTGCGTGTCTTAGTCAGACACCTTCTGTAGTGTTGGTTCTGCCAGCAGTCCAGTTGCCAACCACTCCTATGACATAGGAATATACACCTAGTTTACTGAGTGTGGCTGGAACACAGTATGGGTGATGGTGTTGTAAGACCTGGCAAGATCATGATATGCTGTGTGAATCAACCTTACTGTCATCTACATCTGTACTGAGTACATCAAATACGTTGATCACGGTTCATGGCCTTACAGACCAGACTCATCAGAGTAGTAGTGCACTATTTCCCATTATCAATGGTGTCTCCCCCTTTGTGGGGTGTGATAACTGTTGCTGTGCACCATTCAGTGTGTACACAGCCTGACATGAAGCTATGATTGAACATGATATGTATGTGGAGAGCAAATTGTTCTTACATTGGTGTAGGATACACCCTGGGATGTTGACAGGTCCCATGAAAGCTGTATGTATGGCTTTAGATACTGCAGCTTGTACCTGTATAGTTGTTATTACAGGGGCTCTGTAGTGTACATGGATATATAAATATGTGTTCTTGTTGGGGGGGAGTGGGTTTAGGTTCTCTAAGACCCTATCTGGATGAACGGGTGCTATTTCTGTAGGTGCAGTACTTCCCATGCCATAGTGCTGTACAGCACGGCAGGTCTTGTTGTTGCTATTATGATTAATGACACAGCTATAGAATGCTCTGTGGTTGGCCTCATAATATGTGGCTGATTAGTTTCACAGTAGCTTTGTGTGCTTTTATATGGTGTATCTGCATCTTACTGAGGCTGACCATGGATCACCTACACTCATGTGTGTTCACTCTTGCAACAGTTCCTACCTTCTGTGGTACAGTTTAAAGCATGGTACCACCAGTTTGCCTTCTTGTTTGTGTTTGGTTGAATCTTGGTTCTGTTTCAGTGGTACAATCACTGCACGTATGTGACTGCTTAAGGTTCATTTCTATAGGATTCAGCATTTGCACATGCATTATCCATCTGCATGGGTGCCATGACAGTTACCACTTTGCTCTTACGAAGCATAACATTGGCTTTGAAGACTGACTATGTGTAGCATACTGTTAGCCCTGTTTGTGTGACTATTGTGATCCAGGTCATTGGGGTTGATGGAATCCAACATGCATTGAGCACAGGTGTTTGTACATGAGGAGTCTTCCCAGTTCATAATGGAATAGTTGAGAGTAGCCATTAGTATGGTTTTCTGTCTTAAACCTAATCTTCTCCATTACAGCAGATTATGACAGTTGGGAAATCTGCGGCATGGTTGGTGATCTGTCACAAGGTGCAATTTGGATTCCACTTTGGCACAAAGGTAGTTGCTCAGCATAATGCATCTGATGGTATGCAAGTGCAGTTAGTGTGGGGGTGTACATATCCTTCAGGAATATGAACTCACCTGCGGCCCGTGTGTTCCCCTAAAGGATAATAGGCAAAAGGTGAGGTATGTGTTATAACATGGTCATGCAGGTGTGCTCTCTGGAGCATTGAACCATGTCTCAGCCACTGCACAGATATGTTCTCCATGTTAGGAATTGACATATGTGAGTCCATAAAGAGTTTCTGACATGTATCTGACATGTATCATTGAGTAGCGAGACCCGCAGTTTATTGCTAGTCTGTCCCTGTAACAGCAGTGGACTTTCACTTGAACTGTGAATGATGAAGGGGAAGCATGAGACCTAGCCAGAATCCAGATTCCCAGGGATGACAGGTGCAGGCCCTGTCTGGCAAAGCATCATGGTCTGTCAACCATGTTATCCCAGGCAGACAGATACTCTATACCCTTTGAATTGCACCACTACATTAGACAATTATGGAATACAATCCCTTTGTCCCTGTATTGCAGTATCATTCTGGCCAATGGCAGAATGCTACCCAGGCCTTGGGACATACCTGCATGGGCTACAAGACCTGACAGTTCCTATGTGTGTTTGCATGCAGTCCAAGCTACTGCATCACAGGTCCTGCACAACAACATGGAATATGCCAGAGACATGTATATAGTTCAAAAGGTGGTCTGGGTGTATGGGTATGTGGCTAATCATGGCAGACAGGCAGCTGACAGTATGTATGCCCTCGTATAGGTTGGTGTGTAACATAGTGCTAGAGATTGCATTCACAAATGAGTACTGTTGGACATGTTTCTGGCCATGTGTTCTGAGGTGTGGCACAATTATGCAAACTATGTCATACAGTTTGCGTATTCCATTGTCTGTCTATTCCAGCTTGGGAGGTCACTTGTTTGGCCAGATACTTAGAAGCGTCTGTGAATGATTGTGATTTCTGGTAGTGTGTGAGGTTGTCCTTACTGTGTTTTGGTAAGGGTATGTGTTGGTTGTGATGATGAGATGCATGTGTTAACCTACAGCTCATGACTGTCCAGTCCAATCATGGCTGTAGACTGGACTGCCTTCCAGCTTACCCCATAGCTGCATCCCAGACAATGTGTGGGGTGGGTGTGGTGTTAGGTGGGTTTAGCAGTGAACATGACATAGAGATTACATTCCCCCAGGATGGCCACATACAAAAAGCTGACATTAGTAAACACCCGTAGCTGACTAATGGACATGCCTGTATGAGCATTCAGTACTAAAAGTACTGTATTTAGTTTACTTATTGCTTATGAAGATGTTTTAGACAGTGATGCTCACATGTAAATATTTGTGTTATGGATGTGACAGCATTGGCTACCTTTAGCAGCAATCCTCCTCTGAGCACATCACATCCTGATAGAAGATTACAGAAGATGCAAGTGTCTACAAGTCTGTTGTTTTTTCTGGGTATATACTCACATATCAACCAGGACCATGAGCTCTGTTGGGTACAGACACCCACTCCCCAAACAGAGTCATGTATCAATAGACTCTGCTGCTACTATCAACATGATCAGGATATAATCAGATAGTGTAAGCCATCACCTATGAATCAGCTATTACCACATGGGCAACAGTCTCCTAGATCTTACACTCCTACTGCAGATGTTACACTGGAGTTAAAGATGATATGCAACCTGTTTCATTATCAGTACTGTGCACTACCTTACATACAGTATATGCAAGCGGCTGTTAGGTTGGCAATGAGAGGTTAGGCTACATAAACCTGGTTGTTCAACCAGTGTGTCTCTACTTCAATATCCACTCTATGTAGGTGTGCACATAGCCATTTGGCCTAGCTCTGTAACAAGGGTCACTACACATTTGCATAACATGTACACATGCACAGCTGTTATTGCTTGCAAACGATACTAGAGAGGTGGATATTACATGTGTTATGTACATGGATAGTTACCTAGCTCTTCTAATTATCTCTGCTATCATGCTGCTAAACTGTCAGATGAACAAAAGTGATATGTATCCTGTTACTGAGTATTATAATTGCCAATAGACATAACTACTGTTTGCATAACATAACAGAAATGCTATGTAGAATGGAATACATATCTGCCTAAAATACTGTACATTACACAGTTATTGGCACAATATCCCACAGTGCAAACCATATTTGCACAGTAAGCCCACCTTTGACATGTTCATCTTACTTATACACCCATACATATGTCTACTGTTACAATATATCAGCATATACTATCCCCTGTTATAGCACATACTTGTTGGACCAACCCTGACACTGAAAGTGGCTGGAAGCGAATTGGTGAGTTCCAAGCCCATATATATCATCCCTTGTGGTGTATGAGGAGTTTACCTTGTGACCTACAGCAGTACACACATAGAATACTACAAGCATTACTACTGCTCAACAATACATTGCTACAAGATAGCTAGTTCCATTATATGCATTGATAACACTGTAATTCTTACAGAACAGGTACTACATACACAGACATACTAAATGTTATACATACCTTCTTAGTAACTGGAGGTGTTATTGACTAGTATAATACTAATTTTTGGTTTGTGTTTCAGTATTTTGTATTGTTCTACAGGTAGATACAGATGGTTTGAATTTGTGACAAGGCAACCTTTTATAGTTACAGATCAGTAACATGTGCTATCCCGATAACCAGTTGGTGTTCCTAAGTAGTTAATTATATGCACATCAGCTGCGCTGCTACTGCCTTAGCCAATACCATGGCAACAGTGGAGTATAACTGAATACTCCACTTGGGCGTTGCCCCTTTGCCTTACTTGTGAGGAATACAGCCTGGACGTGTTATCTGACATCTATTGCAAAAGCTGTATGGAGACGAACACTAATATATTGTGTGTAATGCCTAGAGGATAAGGTCTAAATGTGAGTACTGCGGTTATATTTCTGAATATTGCTACTTGTGCAGGGTTTGTCTGTACCTAATACTTCTACATATATTTCAGTCTGGCCAGGATGTTTGACCGACTCAAGGCTGCATAGCTATACATATAATGTTAGGGGGTTTACAGTGTGCTTTCCAGACATCTTTAGTTTGGTGTTAATGTGTATCATACTGTGCTGATAATCAGTAATCGGTAACAATTCCTGGTGTATGAACCATTCAAACCTCTGAAACAGGATTAGTTCATACAAACCCTGTAACATCAGCAGCTGTTCCATTTTATAACAGCAACTATTTCACATAGGGCCATGTTAGTGTGTCTGTGTCCAGGTATGTTAAGGTTTCAGCAGATGGCGTACAGTAGTTGAATAATTGGTTATGGTATGACAGTATGTACTGATGTAATTATTTTAGGTGTGATGGAGATGCTGGTGGGTGTACATAGCAGATGCAGGTGTGTAGGAACCACTTTTATACATCTTCTATATGTGTGGGGGTTCTTCCCCTATGTGAATACCTATCTCTTAGTGGACTAATACTATGGTAATTGCAGGCTGATTCATTAAGGCATTGCTAAATGCTTCCTGTATAGCATGCAGGTACTGTTAGTCCTTGAATCCTTTTGGCAATACATCGGAATGTAATAAAGTTTTGCTAAATGAATGCTGTCTGCGTATTTCTGGCATGGATATTTGCAGTTATTGCAGTTGTGTTGGTGACTGTGTCCATAGAACATATTTGTAATAGGTGTATTGGCATATACTTTTCATATGTTATGTTCATATTCTTTGGGGGGAGAAGAATGTGTGATTGCTATGGTCCATGTTATACTCAGATATGAACACTTCGGATGCTGTCTACACACATGTATGCATGTATGTGTGTGTGTGTGTGTGTGTGTGTGTGTGTGTGTGTGTGTGTGTGTGTGTGTGTGTGTGTATATATATATATATATATATATATATATATATATATGTGTATATGTATATTGATATAATATATATTATTGCATACGTTTATCTGTACCTCCATAGATGTGTAGATGTTTTTAACCTATCTATATATCTACATATATATGTAGATCTCTATATATTGACACACACACACATCTATATATATATATATATATATATATATATATATATATATATATATATATATATGAGCATACACCTTTCATTAGGTACATGGTGGGTTGTCCTATTTCCACACATTCCTCCCTTTTGTGTTTTAACCTGTCTGCATACACAACTGGCATAGGTACATCTCAGGTAGCTTAATGGTAGGTTACTCTGAGGATGGAGTACATGGTTGCAGGTTCTAATCCTGGAAGGTGTTATTATTTTACCTTTCAGAGTAGGCACTGGTAGGGAAAGTGTGAATAACGCACATTTAAGCGGTTGTAAGCAGGTTTGCCCTTGGTCCGCGCAACATTAAGCAAAGGTTAAACCTGTGAAGCGCTTCTCCATTTAACCGTGTTTAAGCACTGCTTACCATCGCATAAACCTGTGCAAACCCACTTACAACTGCTTAAAAGTGCTTTAATCCTCCTGCATCCAACAGCCCTTATTCTGACCCTCAAAATAACTTAACAGCCCTTAAACCCGGGACCATGAACACCACAGTCATTGACTTTACCACTAAGGCATCGGAGATATGTACAAATGTTATGGTGTTTAGAATATACATTTTACTACAGGCATTCCTCAATACTGAAAACAAATGTGACAGTCAGTTGGTTTACATATGTCTGATACTTGTTAATGTTCATATGTTTGTGAAATTAGGTGTTGCAATGTGACATGACAGGGTGCATTATGGATGAGAAAGGTTCTTGTTTTGTGTCCTTTTTATATTGTCCCCATACTCCATGTGTACCGCTCCAGTTCACTTATTGAACATCCAACCCAGGCTTTCCTTGATGCATGATTTCATTACCCATCATTCCTCCCTCACCCCAATCTTCACATAGACAACAACCATCCCTTCTATGGTGAATTAGGTTAATATTAACAATTATTATACCAGAGCTGCATGTGTTTTGTGTACACTTCAATTCTTTTGGATTGCTTCTGTGTCACGAAATGTGTTCATAGATGTTTATATATATGGCTATTGATGTAACTGTATATATATATATATATATATATATATATATATATATATATATATTTATATCTATGTGCAGACATCACTGACGTATATATATATATATATATATATATATATATATATATATATATATATATAGATATATTTCATATTAATTTGTAACAGTAATATATATGTAGACTTGTATATGTTGGTTCACAAACTACAGTATATTACAATGTACTGTACATATGTACACAAAGTGACTGTGCCATTTGTGGTCATTACAGTGGAATGCATATGGTATAAGGTGTAGTCTAAAGACTGTGAAACATGTATACACCTCAGATGGCTTAGTGGTAAGTCCCATGACTATAGTGTGCATGGTCCAGGGTTCAACACCTACGATGCTTTAAAAATGTTTTTTACTCCAGAATAAGGCTCATTTAAGCAGTTGTAAGCATGTTTAAAAGTGTTTGTGTGACATTATAGCAGCGGTTAAACACAGTTAAACAAACTTTGTAATGTATAACCTGTGCGCGCAAACATGGCCACATCCGCTAACTACTCAGGATATATACATTTCAGTGAAGTAACATCTCACTATGTGCTTTCATAACATTACATTCTCTGTTGACTTTACTCTCCAGCACACATGGGTTTATATGGGTGTTTCAAATGTTTATTATACAGATGATTACTACCTATATATGCAGTCTGTGGTTAAGGTATACCTTTTAACATGACAAACACCCCTGACTTTATTGGGATTGGGACCTCAAATGCACAGATACTATGCAGATGATTTCTATGTGTAAGCTAGGCTAAGCAAAGGGCGGAGGCCCCCAAACCCACTGAGCTTCACTTACTCTTAAAATAACAACATTTAACAAATGTAATGTGAGACAATAAATTACATTCTTAACTACATTAGGCATAGCCCCCTCACTGACACACTTCAAGGGAAACCTTGTTGTGTCAATGGGTAACAGAATATACACCTCCTGGGATCATGTGTCACACAACCATACAGCCAGGGGGTGGGGTGCCCATCCAGTTGATAGCTGCAAGACCTGTTGGGAAAATTGAATGGTGTTGAATTGTCACATTAACATGCCCTCTTTAGATCTCTAAGTGCCCCTATCACCCTCCACCACCCCAGTCTTCAACAGCTTCCGGCAGCTCTGCCTGGAATTGCTTCATTGGCTATGCTTGACAGAGGCTCAGTTACTTCATCAATGATGCAGAGAAAGCCAACACACTGTAGCTATGCTTCTAATTGCCCTTGGGCAGATAGGTAGTTGGGTATCTGGGAACCTCTAAAGTGCAGGCCATGACAGCCATAATATGTGAATAAACAGACTTTCAGATCACAATATACAGTGAGAAATCACCATGTAGTCAGGAAAATGTTAAGTAGAGCAAGAACATACAGCACACTGATACTTAATCACTCCAAAAACCTATCTTGGAAGCTAGAAGACTTGTATAAGCTTAAGGCTTTCTATTGCTTACCAGTAGTTTACCTACAGGAGAGATGAGAAACAAGCACAGATGGGAAACATACATGCAACAAAAGCATACCGGCTTATGTGTCAGCCTTAGGCTTTGGAATACTGGCCAAGGCTATTGGCGCCCCCATGATGCTTTTTGTAGGAGAGTCTCAAAGGTGAATACCAGCTCCATAAACAGCACAATAACAGAATCAATAAGGGTTATGCTACTCAACACCAGGGATTGTGATCACAACATGCATGTACTCACAGCACTCCTCAGGATGGACAACGTCAACATCTGTGCAGTAACTGAGACCTGTTTTAAGGCTCCTGAGAGCACAACAGCACTACCAGACTAAAACCAATACCACACATTTCGGCTACAGAACATGATATGGAGGGGGTGTATCCATATTCATCAGGGATACCTACACCTCCAGGTTAGTGGGGCAGCATGATACCTCTGAGATAATCCATGTGCAGCTAACATTAGCCACAACTGCAATGTAAACAGTGGCCTGCTACAGATCACCCTCCATGACCCAGGACCACCACTCCACCTACCCGGAGACAGTGGAGAACATGACAGTCCTACCGCACACCCTGGCATTGGTCGATGTCAACTACCCTACCGTTAACTGGGAAACTTAATCAAGTACTCACTTCCAGGACCAGCGCTTCCTGGAATTTATCAACTCATATGCCCTGTATCAGGTGGTAACCTCCCTAACAAGGGGTGGAAACATAAAGAAAGAGGCTGAAGAGTAAAATCCACACTCGTTTAATGTTAGTGCTGTTGTACACACCAATAATATGCACTTCTTCAGACATTATATTTCCCAAGAATCAACTATTATATAGTTCACATTACCTAAGTAATTAATTCAATAATTACATAATTGATTCAGTAATTGATTAAAACAAGTATTACATTAAATTAAATTAGATAAGCACCATTTCATAAGACTCCAACTATAAAGAAGTTTAGTATACTTTGAAATACATATACCAAGTCAGATATGCAGTTCTATTAACCCTATATATTATCTATCTAATGCTTTCAATTTTAAAAGACATTTGATGGAACAGGTCTCATTTAATCCAGGATAAATATGCACATTGGTTTGAATTTGCCATTTTAATTCTCTTTCTTCCAGCTTCATTTCCCAAGCACCACCTCTTATATTCTTGTTAACTTATTTAAGAATAGTAAACTGGAAATTATGTAACTGAAATTCAGCTATGTGTCTAGCCAAGGCATTAGTATTAGCATTTTTAGTTATGCTATATAAATGCTCATATATGCTCTGCTTGAACCGACGTTCTGTCTTGCCCAAATAAAAGCCTAAAACTACAGCAGAGGTTAACCGGTCACTGGTTAGATCTGACCATGAACTTTTCACTGTTTCCACACTAAACATCTCCCCCACCCATGGAAACCACAGTGTATACCTTATTTACACTACTAGAGACAGGGGTGGGGGGTTTCGCAGCCCCCACGCTAAGAGGAAACACTGCTCAAGATACAGACGGATTTACAAATGCAATCTATAAGCACCTACATGGATGTATGGATCATGCCATTACTGGTAAACCAAGACTCACTTCTCCTAGACAAGGACACCAGTCTGGTGGACCCCTGCAATAAACAGGCTATACTACGAAGGACAGTGTTCCAGACAAACAGCAAATCCCACAAAGGGCAGACATCCATGACCACTATTAGTATGATACATAGGTCCCTCATGAAATCATCCAAGGCTAACATCAAGAGGAAAATATGCAAGGATTCGAAAGATAACCACAAAGCCTTCTTTGGCTATGTCAAGGATCTAAATGCTGCCACACAGATTTGCACTTTGCCGGTGAAATATAGCACAAAATATGATGACCCTACTGATATCGCCAACATCCTTGGAGATACATTCAGTGCATACTTCACCCCCTAAAGAGCTCACAACACTACCCGAAAGGTACAGTATCCCACACATCAGAGACACACAGGTGGAAATGGCCCTCTCTAACAGCAGGACACAATGTCAATGGAGGCAGATGTTGTCCCAGACTGTATCTTGCAAACAGAACAAGACAACCTGACCCCCCCCCACCTAATTAAGCTTTTCAACCTCAGCCTCTCCACAGGCTGCATGCCCATACAATGGCACGTGGCAATGGTTATTCCACTCCACCAAGATGGAATCACAACTGACCATGGTAACTACCACCTCATAATCCTGACTAGCCTGGTCTGCAATGATATGGAGTGCATCCTCATGGCACTCATTAACAAAGACATTGGTAACCTCCAAACACTTGACCCAACCCAGGTCAGCTTGGTTGATTGCAGTTCATGCCTACTGAACCTGTTTGACATCTTACATACAGTCATCAAGACTTTAGATGAGGGGAAAGGTGGTTCACACATACTACCAAGGCTTTTGACACCATGCCCCACTCAGGTATTATTGATAAACACACCAGCCTGTACATACATCCATACATCACAGGTTGGGTTGCCAACGGGCTTGCACACAGAACCCACATGGTACGGCTAGCAGTCTCCAGGTCCAACTTTTGACCAGCCATAACTGATGTCACACACGACTCAGTCCTGGGAGCCCTACTGTTTGACATATACTTCTCAGAGGTACAGGCAAACACAGGTGGACTATGGCAGACCATGTTTGGCAATGACTGTGAACTGGGAGCCATGATTGATAGTCCAGCTGACACAGACATCCCTCAAGGGACCTCACAGAGACTGACACAGGGTATCAAAGTCATGGCCTCCAGCTAAGTGCCAGTAACTGCATGGTCATTCCATTGTGGAATATTAAGCACCCACATATTAACACATAAGTGGCAGCCACTTTAATACAGATGAGGTAATGGGGTATCTGGGGACTAAGGTAGATAGTGATCTCTCCTTTGATAATCATATCTCCAAAGTAGTTAGGACATCCTTCTATGTAGGCCATCTGATTACTGATCGACTTCTTTGAGGCAGTCACCAAAGCCGTAGATGAGGGTAAGATGGTTCATACAGCCTGTCTTGATCTCACCAAGGCTTTCAACACCATCCCCCATTCTGGAATAATAGCTAAACTCACTAAACTAGGTATAAATCCCTATGTCACAAGATGGGTTGCCAACTGGCTCACTGACAGAACCCACACTGTAAAAGTTGCAGACTTCAAATCTGACCTCAAAGCAGTGACAAGTGGAGTACCACAGGGTTCCTTCCTGGGACCTCTCCTGTTTGGTATCTACTCCTCTGAAGTACAGGCTAACACAGAATGCCTCTGGCTAATGAAGTTCGCTGATGACTGCAAACTAGGAGCCATAGTCAAGTCGCCAAATGATGTGGACATCCTACAGAAGGGCCTCGCTGAGACAGATGCCTGATGTCAGAGCCATGGCCTCAAGCTCAATGCCAAAAAGTGCAGTGTCATCCCCTTTGGTAAAAACTCTGTACCCATGAACAACCACATAGGCAGCAATCTGCTTAGCACCGAATGTGTGATAAGAGACCTTGGGATCCAGGTGGACAGTAGTCTCTCCTTTGATAGTCATATCGCCACAGTAGTCAGGAAGTCCTTCTATGTGGCACACCTCATCATAAAAGGGTTCTCATCCAGGAAAAAAGAGGTCATTGTTCCCTGTTACTCGACACTCATTAGACCCATTATAGTGTACGATGCCCCTTTTGGAATGTACCTCACAAGACATCTGCAGCAGCTGGAAAGGCCACAGAAGTACCTCACAAAGAGGATCACTGGCCTCAAACAAATGCCCTACACTGATCGCCTCAAAAAACTCCAGCTTTACTCTTTAGCATATCACCTACTCCGAGATGATCTCTGCCTAACATAAAGCTATGTCTAACCCAGAGCTGTTGGACATGCTGCACCTAAAGAAATCCCAATCCCTCCTAGCTACACGCTATAGGGACCTAAACCTTGTCACCACAATAAACAGGACATGTTGTAGGGATAGATTCCTGCCCCAGAGACTTCCCATACTCTGGAACAGGCTACCAATCTATGTCAAGCAAAGTTCTTCATTAGCACTCTTCAAGAAAAATCTTGATGAGTGGATGGGAAATAGGAAATACACCCCGGGGATCACTTCTGTGTCTCTGCTCGACAGTGGCACAGGAAAATAACTTTCTTCGGTGGCATAAGCCAGGGAACCTTGTTGGCTAGGCTTACGTAGGCCCTTGGGCTGATAGCCTAGTACCTACCTATGAACCTATGAAGGGTTCCCATCTAGACATACTGGGGTTATAGTGCCCATTTACTCATCACTCATCAATCCCATCATAGGGTATAATAACCCATTTGGGATATACCTCAGAAGACACTTGCAACAGCTGGAAGGTCCACGAATGTACCTCGCCAAGGGGATAACTGGCCTTAAACATATGCCCTATGCAGCCAGACTGAATAAACTCCTGCTTTACTCAGTGGCATCTCATTTACCCAGAGATGATCTCTTTTGGCCAACACAACCATGTCAAACTCAGGCTTAATGGGTATGCTCCACCTATGGGAATCCATGTCACAGTGAGCCACACACTGTAGTGAGCTGAACCTTGCCACAACAATAACTGGAAGATGCTGGAGGGACGGATTCCTGTCACAGACACTCCCCATACTTTGGAACAACATCCCTAACTACATTATACAGAGCCCCTCATTGACACTCTTCAAGAGAAACATTGAAGAGTGAATGGGGAACAGTAGATACACCCCAGGGATCCCACCATTGGCTCTGCTCCACAGAGGGACAGTTAATGAATTAATGCGGTGGCAAAAGTTGACACATTTTGGTTAGGCTTATGAATGGTTTCTGGCAGTTTGCCAAGTACCTACCTATGAACATATAAATACAGTATCAGCACATGTTGATAGCTTAATTTACTGTTCAGATGTTGACTTACCTTGTGCCAATGGCAGTTGGTGTGAAATAGTTGAGGGCTGCCTATGTTGGATGCACACAGTAGACTGCCCATACATGACAATTTACAGGTAGTTTTGTGTGTGTGCCATCCATTTTTACTGTGTGTGCAGGTGGAGAAAGGTGTCAGTCCCTAGGTGCCTACACTGTCAGTGTGTGTGCTATACGTTCCCTCCTTGCCAAGGCATGGGCATACTGGGCACGCCTCCATCTGCCTACTGGGGCTGGCTCATAGTGTTCATGGTCTGAGTACCTCTGTGCCTGTGGTAATCTTGGCAATGGTGGTGGGCTGTGAGGGTTTTTACCATTAGGTCCCTGCTGCAGCTGTTTACACAGGATTGTATTGTGTAGCATGGCACATACTATGAAGATGTGGGCACACGTGCCTGGAGAGTACTGCAAGGGGCCCCCCAGATGTGTCCAAGCAATGGAACCGTGATTTCAGCATCCCAAACACACACTCTATGATGATTCTGGTTTGTGCGTGTGCCTCATTATGGCGTTCCTGCATGGGTGTGTGTGAATGTCTGATGGGAGTCATCATCCACGGTTCCAGTGCATAGCCAGCATCCCCCACCAGGTGGCCATTTGGGATGTCCCCTCTGGCAAATACCTGATACAGCTGTGAGGCATGCCAGATGTGGAAGTTGTAATATATTCCAGGGCTGCCAGCACACATATCCATGATAGTGCCCTGGGCATTGCACACAACCTGGCAGTTGATGGAGGGGTATCCCTTGCAGTTTATGTAGCACCTACTGCGCTCACTGGGTGGTGACTTGATGTGTATGTGTGTGCAGTCTATTGCACCCAGTACCTCCAGGTATTCTGCCACACGATGGAAGAGATGCATATTGCTGGCCAACTCCTCCTGCATTCGGGGGAAGTATATGTGCTCATTTGCATGTGTTAACATGGCATCCAGGAACTGGTGTAGTACCCTGGATGCTGATGCCTGTGAGATCCCCATGATATCCCCAGTTGGTCTTTGAAAGGTACCTGTAGCTAGTATTCTCAGGCTTACACATACCTTCCTATCCACTGGGATGGGTTCCCCTCTGTTTGTTCTGGCTCTGAGGTGTGGCCGGCACAGCTCCACAAGTTGCTGTAAGATGTCCATGTCCACCCTGTAATGCTCTACTATCTCCAGATCATGTAGCCCGTTGTAGGTTAGCCTGGGTCTGAACACTCTCCTCCTCCTCTGGTGCCTGAGGTGGTCATGTGCATCATCCTCCACACCACCTTCAGTCTCCAACACATGCTGGTGGATCAAAGCTATGGCAGCCCCTAACATGTACATACTAAAAGTTCCCCATTTGTATACACCACTGGTGCAGAGTGTATGGGAATACACAAATGTGTGTGAGGTGCTTTCACACTTTATACTATTGTGCTATGGATGCTGCTGATGTCATTGGGTATGTATGATCTATTCCAGCTGCAGAGTATCTTAATTATGGGTTTTACAATGAGTACTGCAAGTGTGGGGCTTTTACTGTGGAGTTATGCTTGCCTGCCTTGATTAATCTGTTTCCCTATAATTCACTTTTAAACCTGGATCCCCTCCCATTATCAGTCATGCATCCACCTGCTGTCTTTCTTTTTTGTACTTTCCCTACCCAGTCATGGCAAAATGTGCCTTGTAGCTGATATACTGCAAATCGGCTTTGTTCTGCTTTGACACTTTACTGTTTTCTTTGCTACAGCCCCTCCCCTTTTCTGTTCTGCAGGTAGCTGCTTGCAGCCTTGTTAGCTGTTGTCAATGGCCCACTGTAGGCTTCTAGGTGTTAATTAGTCATTTGTACTCCAATTTCCCTGCTGCAACATTTCCTTATTTCATTCCTATGTCTTTCCTGTTGCAGCTGCAGTGAGCGCTGAGCAAACCCGTTTACCGGGTTTAAGCGAGTTTTCATCTCCGTTCACATGCATACTCGGTTACCTTGTGTACTTTCAGCTAAGCAAAGCAATGGCCAGTTCAACACACCCCTATCCTGTAGCTTTGCCCAGCTAGGGGCAAACCGGTTTAGCAATGATCCAATGTGCTTGCAACAATGGCGACACACCCCTCTCTTGATGTCATCTTTATCTCAAGGGCACACCTCGGTGTTATAATGCTATGCTGTGAGGTGAATCTGTGATTTACTATTACTCCTCTCATTTGCATACAACCCCTTAGCAACCCTTGCATCATAGTATGGTGTAGCATGCCTGTCATTGACTATTATGGGGAAATCATGATATGTGTTACATTGCAGTTTTATTCTATATTTTTATATTTTCCTTGCAATCCCCTTTGCGCACCGATGCCCTGCACTTAAGTCGCGATAGTGCGACTATATATATTAAATGTTAATTTTATATTTTGTACATTTTTTATGCCAATGGTTATATATTTAGCCATTGGCATATATTAACAATATAATACATGTGTTTAGTCGGCTGTCATGGCTCCGATTTTATGTTTACAAAAACGCAAACCGTTTTTATTTTTTTTTTTTATGGTTTATATTTCTGCATATTTACACTACACCTGCACCACTTCCTGGATCACTACATACCTTCATTTGCATGCTACACTGCTGCACATGGGGTAATTAGCATACAAGGCACGGGAGCTGTGCAGGCGTAGCGTACGCAGGTAGTGCACGTGGGAACAGCTCATACCTGGATCACTCGGCGGCCGTATTTGATGTTGGAATGCCGACGCTATGTCTGCACCTGGAGCAAGCTTTATGAATCCCGGGGTATGTCTTTGCATGTCAGTATTTATAACAAAATTGTGGGTGTGAATTTTAAACTATTCAGGAAATAGATTAACGGGATCAGTATTCTATACCTGAAAAGCTATAACTTGTTATGTATAATAGAATAATGATAAGAATCATGTTTTAACTGCATTGAAATATGTCATGTACACGAGAGAAACAAATCAGTGCAAAGTGCATATTATGGCATTGTGATAGATGAGCAAATCATTTATAATTCAAGTAAACATTTGACAGAAGTGGAGATTTTATGTCTTATTTAAACATTGACAATTGAGATGGGGATGATAATTCTATGTCTATAAATAAATAAAAAATCACAGGTTCTCATATTTAATAAATATGTGGTCTAGACTTCAGAATACGAATACAACTCATGTAACTGCATGGACATTACAGAAATAAAAGAAAAACACAACATCCTAAGGTAAAATGCCCGCATATTATAGTATATAATAAGAGAGAGAAATTACTTAATGCTTATAAGAGGTCTCATTCTGCATACCTTACTAGCACCCTTAAACAAATTAGTAAAGAGATTAAAAGAATCATTATGAAGCTCAAAGCTGAATATTGTCTTAAAATAGCTACTTAAAACAAAAATAGGTACACATCTGTTTATATCTACGTGAGGATGTTGGAAATAACCCTAACAGTAATCAGTAATGCTGCCCAATCTGAGCCAAGAAAGTAGATACCATTCTAGCTGACAGACATGCTGCAAGTTTTCTTCCACTCACAGTTAAATCTATTCCATAGATTCCACACTCCCAACTACCCCGTACAATCATTATGGAACCAGTCCTCTAAGCCCTGTCAAGTTAAGAATACCTCATCCATATAAAGAGGACATAGCATATTTGAAACTCTTTAATTTAAATCTCACCACCAATTACATTATCCAGTTCCACAAAGCAGCCTTTGTGGTGCTGTTACACGTGGTTGGCTTAACCATGGACTTGCAATTGCTCTAGCATGGGTTCATAATCATTGGAATTATGCCAGTCTCAAATTAAATGAGAAAAATATAGTATAGGTAATTTTGGTGGATAAAACATTTCCATATCATACCATATAGATGACACAACCTTCCAATCAGTCACAGCCATAAGGGATCTAATCAGTATTGTTGATAATTCCTTATCATTTGACCATTGTGTTGCACAGTAGTTCAGAAAACTTTCTGTCTGGCTAATATAATTTCCAAATACATCTTGTTTAAATCCCAAGTAGTCTTAATACCCATTTACTCATATTACATTATTGAATATCACGTCAATTTTGGCATGCATGTCTTTAAACATATCATTCAGCTTGAGAGAGAGCTCAGAGATTTCTAACTAAAATGATCAATGGTCTATATGCCCTCAGTTACATGGCTAGACTTACATCCCTATCTTTATAGTCAACCTCTTTTAGAGTCTTCCATGAGGATCTATATCTAGTGCTTTGAGTCATGAAAGGTCCAACCCTCCTTCGCCTACTATCTTTCCCCAGAACAAATGGCTCCTCAAATGCTTAGTTAAAATAACTAAATTTTCATCTTAAGAGAAATAATACTGTTTTATTATGAAATGCTACCTTTCTGAAAGTTGATGTTACAACAGGACAAACAAAAGCCTTAAAATTCAAAAGGGTACCCTTGCCACCTTCAAGATAACCAAGATAACTGAATGGACAGTTTCAAATTCTGCCCAGGATATTTTGTGTTGCTCTCCTTGAGGTTTGATGGAACATTTGAGCACGGCTTATTGACTAGGCTGTAATAGTCAGCACACTCATTTCCTCATACTTATCAATCGATATCTGAATGTCTTTCATGCAGGAAAATATGAAAGCCCACTGGGCACTCAAGTACATACGTTTTTGTGGTAATGAAAGTTAAAATGCTAGTTCAATATGGTTTAAATTATACTTACAACTATTTTAAAAACAAAACAGATACATCTTAGCAATATTCCATGACTACAACATGCTTTCTACTTTTTCTAACTTAGTAAAACTTCATCACACAGTGAAACATTCTTAAATGCATTTAGTGTTTAAAATATAAAAAGGAAACTCAGTTTAACTCAGCCATGAGATTTAATGTCTCCATACAGTATGGCCCTAAGTCAGATCAGTTACCATCTGTTGATATACCTCTGAAATATGGAAATTTATCATTTTTCCTGCCAGCAACTACTTACAAATTTAGTTTGGCAGTCCTCACTCATTGTGATATCAGCAGCTGCTGAAAAAAGAAATAAGTTCATAGTGCCATAGAACTTGTCAGCACTGTCTTTGTTGTAAACAGAAAAAATATATAATAGTGATCAACTCATTGACTGTATTCTTTTATGCAAGTGTGAAATCTTTATAGTCAGTAATGTTTTAGTCTTATACACAGTGCAGGCAATGACTACTAATTAGTCTTACTCAAACATTATGGTATTGATGAAGTGTTAATATGCCACAAAATAAAAAAAAAATCAAGGGGTTACAATACAACAGAAATAAGAAATATAATGCAGGGGGACTGTTGTGCTTCAGTTAAAAAAAGAAAGCAAACTCTCATAACAAGTCAAATTCAAGAACAGAAAGTTGCACCTATTTGTAATGTGCTGCATTGTAAGGACAGAGATAAGAATTATATCACATTTCTCTGGGCATCAGGATGAACCAAAATATATACACATATCTTCCCTCAGAAGACATTGAGCTGTAGCAGAAGAAGCCCTTATGGATCTGTTGCACAAGTGGAAAACAAGCAGCATTAGAAATACTATTTCTGAATTTTCCTTGTGACATAAACAGAAGATGCTAGAGAGACAGTTATGTGCCCCAAAGGATCCCCACAGTATGGGATAGGCTCCTCATCCATGTAGAACAGAGTTCACCCCGGCCCTATTCAAACAAAACCTTGACAGTAGGATGGTAACTCATAAATTTACCCCAAGTCTGACCCCATGGCCCTTAAGGACAGAAGCCATCAATAAGAAACGTATTATCTTAACTTACACCCCTATATATCCTTAGCTACCTGTCTGCTAATATGCCCCCCATATGATACCTAGGAGTGAAATGGTTTTAGGGTGTGCATCTAGGCTTATAAGGGACCTAGTGATTGTTAGATTAATAACAACCTATGAACCTATGAATTGCCAGTTTCTAGTTTACAGTAATAGATATGAAACCTCTGGAAGAATGTGAAGGATAGTCTGTTAATGCGAGAAGGGTTACAAATTGACATCCTTAGGAAAGCCTGCATTTCAACAACTTTATTTATATCTACTGTGAACAGGCTAAAGCTTTGAGAAAAATGTAGATCATGGTAATTCAAATAAAAAAGTGAAAAGCAGTCAGGTTCCAGGGTCTCTGTAAGATGCACATAACTCACACTCCTGGCATTCTATTCACAATGGAGTTATACAACTTCTTATTTCTTTATTTCTAGCATGACTCATATAAAGTTAACGTGAAATGTATGTCATGAACCAGAAGGCAAAGCATTAAAACAAGATAATGATATTATGACAAAACCCATGATGATCATCTTGGGGTAAAACATATTGAAGTATAATAACAAGCACTTCAAATGATTCTGATACATTAAAATAGCTCACCATACAAAGAATGGTTTGCATTTCTGAAGATATCTCAGGAAAATAAAGAGCTAAAAGCAATCAAATTCTACTGCTTATCCTGTGTTTCTTTCAAGAGTGTGCAGGTTGTGGAGAGCTGTGAATACTTTACATACTATATTTGGAGCTGGAGTGTTTCATTTGTAATGTAAAGCATGTTTAATTTTTTTTAAGTATATCATATGCACTACATTTAAGTCATATCGAAGCATGGCATATTGTTGGTCATGATAGGAGATTTCTGCATTCTTCCTATCCAAGAAAAAAAAAATTTCTTTCTATTATCCTTGAGTCCAGGTCAGTAAATGCCAAATGAAAGCACCTGAGTATAAGTAATATGGTAGAAAAAAGCAGTCTAGTATTTTAGTTATGTGTTTAAAAACATTGTTTTCATGAATGTGTTAGGGGTAAAACTGAGACATTAACAGATTAGGACAAAAAGGTCTTGTTACCAGGCAGAACTGTTAAAATTAAACACTTTAATAAAAAAAACTAAAATCCTAGCTCAAAGTTTAAGTCCCAAGGATATGGAGAAGGGTGATTAAGCTGAAAGAGCTTGTCTGTTGTTTTGTTTTGGATTTCGTAGATTTATTTGCAAGTTTTTACTTTGTTATTCTTGGGACTTAAACTTTGAGCCTGGATTTTAGTTTTTTTAATTAAGGTGTTTTATTTTCGTGGGTTTCCTCTGGGTGCTCCGGTTTCCTCCCACATCCCAAAGACATGCTGCAGGTGGATTGGACACTCTAAATTGGCCCTAGGTGTGCGTGTGAGTGTGCCTTCTGTGGAAGGTTGGGCGCCGGGCTGGCAACTCGACACCATAAAACTCCACTGCCATTCAATGTGTGGACAAGGTGATCCGCTGTGGCGACCCCTAACCGGGAAAAAGCCGAAAGAAGAAGAAGAATTAAGGTGTTTTATTTTAACAGTTCTGCCGGGTAACAAGACTTTTTTATCCTAAGCTGTTATTCTCATTCTTACAAGGCTTGTTTCCAGTGAAACAGGTATGTTTTATTTCCCTTAAAACTGAGACATTCTATGAAGATGTGGTCTTGAAATTAAGATAGCAAAATGAGTTTCTAATAGACTATGTAAGAATCATCATCATGGAAGTGTGGACCGTATGTTCTGACTCCTCACACTTAAATCAGAAATAGCAGAAGTGGATAAATAAGTCCATTCAGATTTCCTGATAATCACCAATCCAGAGATTCAGAAAGAATCCCACTTCTGGCAGGAAGAGCTGCACTGAAAAGGACTGTTACCCTGATGTGGGAAAATGCAATTCAGAAACATATTAACTGTAAAGAGGAAGGACACCATTATTGATTAATTTGAATGTCTCTGAATCACTCTTAATTACAGCAAAGCTAATTATCACTTTCCTGTGGTTGCTAACACTAGCGGCCCATGCATTACATTGGCACAGACAGGCAACCCCCCCCCCCATTCACTCTCGCTAACACACACACACACACACACACACACACACACACACACACACACACACACACACACACACACACACACACACACATACACACACACACACACGCACACACACGCACACACACACACACACACACACACACACACACACACACACACACACACACACACACCTCTGTCCCATAGTGTAAAGAACATCCCTCATGTATCTTCTTAGTTTTGTCCCTGCCCTCATAAATCATACATCCTTATAGTCACTAATGTCACAGATTACAGTTTCATTCTTCATAATGTTCCATAAATGCTTTGTGATACTGGACTTGTTGTTTCTGTAATGCAATTAATGGTTTAAAATTCTTACTAGTGTCATCATTCCTCCTCCTACACAGACATTCCCTATCACTCTCAACGGTCCCTGAGTTTACATACTGTTCCTTCTGTTGCCCTTTATAGATTCATAGATTCGTACATTGTCCCTAGGCTAACATCCCAGTGGACCTTTCTAAGCCTAGCCAAGTCCCCCCTGAAAAAAATAAATAAATAATGATGTCCTGTATCCAAATAGGAGGTTGACAGCCAGGCATTTATAACTACCTGTGTCCGTAAGGGACATGGGTGCCAGGCTCAGTGTAAAGTTCCTATTCCCCATCCACTTGTATAGTTTGTGCTTAAATTGGATAATAGTTAAACTCAGCTTCACATGGATGGGAAGCCTGTTCCATAGAAGGGGCAGTCTCAAGGACACATATCTGTCTCTACAGCAAGTTCTGTTTAAGTTGCAGACAAAATTCTGGTCCCTAAACCTTGTATTTCTGATACTCTTTGACTTACAAATATGTCAGAGATTCATAAGTGTGGGGTTTGTAGATGCCTTGTAAGCCAGGCATAGATCATCCCTCAGCAGTCTATAGGAGTCTGAGTAGAGGGAAAGGGCTTTAAGGTGCTCTGCATACAACAGGTCTGTTGCACCCTGTATTCTTTTTGTAAGGAACCTTTGAGGTCACTCTAGTTGCTGCATATGCCTGGTCATGTACACACCAAAGAAAGTATTGTACTCTATGACTGGTCAGATTAGGGTCAAGTACAGTGGGATAATGACTTAATTGGACCTAGATGCCATGCCCTTACTTATAAGTTGCACAGCATAAAAGGATTTCTTCACCACTGAAACCACGCGGTGTTCAAATGTAAGGCAGTTGTCTATGTGTGTACCCAGATCCCTGACCACAGGGCTTTATTATCAACACGGTAATTAGCTGAGATGGTTTACTTCCCAGTGGGTACAATTATGCATTTCTTAGCATTGAGTTTAAGACAATGGCTGTGGTACCATTTGTTGGTCAGAGATAGACCTTCTTAAAAAATGCTAGTGTCTGCAGGGGAGTCATTGATAACCCCCAGTTTGCAATCATCTGCAAACTTAGTCATCCTTAAACTTTGCATGCCTTGTATCTTATAACTCATGGGCACTAGCAATGTGGAATAATGCCATAATTTGGAGTGTTATATTTAATATTGCATAAAAAATTACCATAATGCACTAATTTCTTGTTTAGTATGGAGGATTAAGGCTTGTGTTTGTTATGTCAAGAGTGCATAGTTTGAATCCTCCTTTTACTTTATTTTTGTTTCTTTTTCAGAGTTCAGGTAATATGTAAGGCTGGTTTGGTAACTAGTGGTGGCACAGTGAGATAACTATCTGCTAAAGAGTTTTGTGTGAGAAGTGAGGGTGCACAGTGTTTTTCTAAGTGACTTTAAGAAATGATATAAAGAGGTATTTCTGATGTCTAGTGTTCCCCTGTCCCATACCTTTCATGCTGCAAAACATCATTCTGTTTTCTTTTTAAGTTACTTTAAGGCATAATATATAGAGATATTCCTGCTCAACTTCTTTTATACTGCAAGACATTATTCTGTTTCTTTTTATGTGCCTTTAAGGCATAATATATAGAGAAATATCCCTGGTGTCTAGTGTTCCCTGCATATCAATACTGCAGGACTTGCTCATTACACTAGGGGAGTGTGGCAGTGTGACAGTCCCTCCCCCCACACAGAGAAACACATTCATACACACACACACACACACACACACACACACACACACACACACACACACACACACCTCCCTCACCTGATCATAGTCACAGACACATTCATCCATTCACCCACATACAGATATACACACACACACACACACATCATTCCTACTTTTCCTCTGACTAACCATGCTGCTATGATCACTCTGGCACATACACACACACACACATGCACCTAAGGTCACTCGTTTCTCTGTGCCACATGCAACCCACACATAATCACATACACATATACACCATCACTCCCTGTCTGCTAAACTTGCCAGCAATTACCTGTAATGTGATGAGTGAGTGCAAGCTTTTCATCATGTGTATTAACACTGGTGGCCAAGATAATTTACACAAACAAGCAGTTCTCAGAATCACTTGGCTGCATAAGCACCTCACCACAGGTATTTCTGGGAAGACCGCATGGCTAATTAGCATAGACTCTCACCTTGAATGCCTCATTAACAGTTGCGGTAAGCAGCAGAGGCAGCCCATTGTAGAGCAACACCACTGAAGCATGGCTCATCTGAACAATATTGATAACCACAAGGTGTACACAAGGTCTATACCTCATAGTAGCATCTAGGTCATCTATCTGTTTATGTACACGTACATAAGTGAATATTTACTTATTTGTATACCCAGGTTATAATTTGGTTTTTAATAGTTAATTTCCTGTACCTTTTTTTTTTTTTTTTTAATTTGGACATCATAATCCTCTATCCTTTACTGGTCTTATGTGAATTTTCAAATGCAGTCTAAATATGTACTCTTTATTTGTTTATGTTTTTATTTATGTATGTATGTGTATGTTATAAGTTCATATATATATATATATGTGCATGTCTGTATGCATAAATGTGAATATTTACTTATTTATGTGCTTGCTTATTTCCTTTCTTCCTTATTTTGGTAATTCAGGATGCCGGCCTGGGTAGACCAATTTTCTGTGGAATTCTAGGGAAAAAAAATCTTCAACATATGCTAAATCAATAAAACAAAAATATTAATTTTAATGTAAGAACAGGAAAATATAAACCATTAATAATGACTCTAACCTATACGTAGGAATTAATATGCTAGAGCATAGATATTACAAGACAGATATTAAATACTGACATTTCCCACCAATAACATGACTTCAATAAAAGCATTTTGTAGAAGTAAGCATCATAACTGAGACAGAGCTTAAATCAGGGAATACTCAGCTGAGGGAACCATGTTTGAAACCCTGTACAATGTACAAACCATAAATATTTTACAATCAGACACAGAAAAGGAACAAAACATACCAGAAATTGTGCAAAGATGATACCCATTTCAATAAAGGTAAGCTATTTATAGAAGATATACTCAATATATATAGATTTGTGATGTATAAATTCAACCTCCCATAAGGTGACACTAAATGTAGATTAGGACGTAGAAAAGTATTTGCATTACATGTAAGATGACTGCATTTGAGACTTAAGGTTCCATATTAAAAGAAACAAATATAAAATGTGGCAATGATAGGAAAGTTGTCCAAAGCTGGAGAACTATATTTAAGCTTTCCTTATGACGGTGAGTATGCTATAGGTTAAAGAGATGTTGCTGGGAGTAGATATGTGTGTAAAAGCTTACAAGCAAGTCAAATGGTACACCTATGACCATGAAAATAAGGAAGAATTTGAACAGTTACCTGATCAAGTGTTTCATTCCAAATGAATCACAGCATTTTTTCTTTGTTTTTGTAGGTACGCACATGTAAAGTAAAATACGTAAATTATGTTGGACAGCATACTCATTTTAATTACTGTTAATCATTGCTCAGACTGTATATGATAATATGGTAGAGAAAACACTAATGATTTCTAGCAAGACTGGATTTAGGTGCTAAAGATATATAAAATATCTCAGCCTGATATAAAAAATGTAAGGACATCCAGGTGTATTTATTCATATTATTATTATTATTATTATTATTATTATTATTATTATTATTAGCATCATTATTATCATCTTCATCATCTCCTTCTTCTAAGTATAAAAATGCAACAGCTAACCTAGCAAACTAATGAAAATTGCATTCCCTAAGTCCATTAAATATTCATGCGTCTGCATTATCCCCTTTCTTTCCATTTTGGACATGGGGTTGAGGAGTCACATCCACAGTAACCAGACCATCTAGAGCCATGTTTTACACTGCCAGGTGGCTAGCCTTGAGGCAGATGTCTGGGAAAAATGAGATTATTATGCGTCTTTGCATTTAAGTGCTAGAAGAAGGAAGCATTTGTGGAAGCCTGCTGGATGACTAAATAAAAATATGAGTAATTGCACCACTGACGCTATGCTGATTGACAAAGACCTAAATGGAGAAGAAAGTGTCAGAGGCTGTGACTGACATCTTCAAGAGCAAACAGATTGATATAATTTCCCTTGCAAACCTACTTAAGGAAGTCTGGCAACAGAAATAGCTTACTTAACAGTTTGTTGAGCTGCAATCAAAAAATTCACAACTTTGCTTATTACAACACATTTCTAAATGTTAATGATGGTTGACGTGCAAAGGTATTTCATTTTATTTTTAAATGAATTATGGGTATAGGATATAATCTTGTGTTCTTTTTTCCTAGAAAATATAGACACTTCTCAGGACTCTAATGCCTATGGTATTTGAGCTTTTCCAGTTTTTTTCCAGTTTTTAAAACATAGTTATTTAGAACAAATATGCTGAATCCTGTTTTTTTTTTTCTCAGATAGAATACTCTTATTTATGGTAACAAAAATCAAAATGACTTCATTTAACAAAATAAAGTAGAAATTATGCACTTGATATTAACCATAAAACTGGTCTTTTGTTTGAAATATACATATTTTGACTCCCACATCATTGCATTTTCATATTTTGAGGTGAAGGACTGACTGGACAAAGGATGGGTATCTCTGCAATGAGAAAAGGCCCTTAAGTGTTAAGTGGTTCCAGAAACTCTGTCCAGGTTTGCAAACATACTAGGTTTTCAGATTTGCAGCACGCTTTTAAAGATATGCACTATCTAGGGACTCCTGCAGTCATCAGTGTTATGTTAGTCTGAATGCTGTATAGTGCTTTACCTTATCATTTTGCACAACAGAAATGATCACACATTATCCCATTATGCTACCTGATAGCTGCACACTTTTCAAATGTGTCATCTAGACTTCATGTATGAATGCAGTGTGTGTGTGTGTGTGTGCGTGCGTGCGTGTGTGTGTGTGTGTGTGTGTGTGTGTGTGTGTGTGTGTGTGTGTGTGTGTGTGTGTGTGTGTGTTAAATATGCTTTTTTAAGACTCCAGTGCTGTTTCCCTTCGGTTATCATTCGTGGTCCCTGTTTTCTAATTTCCTAATGTTCTAGTAGCTCCTGTGGGTGCTGATGTCAGAGGCTTTTATTTATAAATAGTAGTACTGCCAAGACAACATCCCAGTAGAGTACTACTAACATGGCACAGCAATAGCCATCCTTGAGGAAGCCAGTGTGGCAGCATTTCTCTTTATAGAGTACATGGAGCCTACATGTTGCACCTGATGTGACTCTCTAGGGGTTGAACTGAGCCAGCAACTATTATATCATCCCCATAGAATAGGATGGGTGATGACTGTTATCTCTTTTCCACCTTTTCAGGCTGAGCCTTATAGCATGGTTTGGGTCTCAAACCCCTTTACAACAGAATGGTTCTTGTAAAGATAAACTCATGACCAAATCATTTTGCAGCAAAGCAGGCACACATATTTTATCAGCCATTTATTTAACAACTTTCAGTGTTTGAAACTGTTAGCTTTTGAACATAAAATGTATACATATTGTTAGCTGACGTACCACATTAACTATGCAGATCTTACTGTATGTCAAAGGCATCTAGCAACAAAACATGATTTATGCAAAAACAGTTTCATCATAATAATGTACATTTCAATAGATTCTGCATTCCCATACTAACACCCCCATCGAAGAACTGTCAGGCACTAAATAACAAGAGCTTGTTCCTCATGACTCATAATGCAATAAAAAAGTATTTCTGAAGGAAATACATACACACTTCCACTTCATTGTTTGCTGTTTATGGATTGAAACAGATTTTGATACTTTCTGATATCCTGAAATTTAAAATGTTTTATTTTTAATGTTTTATAGGTGTACCTTTGGAAGCAAGAAGATCATCTATTATAGAAAATTTATTTGTAAAGAAATAGTATGTCACCATAAAAGGTAAGGCCTACTGCTGGCATTTGTTGAACACTGTCTTTATCATTTCTAGTAGTTTTAAATCACTTGATTTAAATGGAGAGTAATGACCTGGTGAAGTGCATATCAAACATCTGAATAGAATTCTAATAACTCTACAAGTGAAACGTTTCCCTAAGGTAATTTGTAAACAAGATTTATATATATATATATATATATATATATATATATATATATATATATATATGTGTGTGTGTGTGTGTGTGTGTGTGTGTGTGTGTGTGTGTGTGTGTGTATTGTTTTATTACAAAGACCGATAATAGAAATGCATAGCAAACTGAACACGTATCAAAAGGTGAGATGCAAAACAAATTCACTTGTTTGCATGCTGTTTGTCTTTCCCTCCCATAGCTTTTCCTTTTAATCATTATATTACTGCATCTTTCAGGCTAATGGATCTGATCAAAGCAGCAGACCAGAAGCATTGTTACCGCACCTTACCTAAAAATTGTTATCAGCTTAAATAACTACCCATTTGGCTTCATATGGTCTCCTGGCATCACATGCCTACTGTTCGTGGGGACACTATCTTTACCCAAAAGTAAGCTGATTTAGTGAAAATTTAAAATTAAAATGAATTCAAATTAATTTTAGTCCAATATATGAATATAACATTAAAGTTCCTAATAAATGGAAATTTAAGAAAACAAAGTGGAAACCATCTATACTCTGCTGAAAACATCACTTGAAGGCTGCAGATATATGATTTGCTCATAGGTACTGTTTACGTGGAGCAGAATGTACCCAAGGCATTGTAGAACCACACTGCTCAGCAGTGGCCTTACCAGAGCCCCGATCACTGGCCGATGTGATGTAATATGTTATGAGTCAAACACAGAGACAAGAGTAGCAAGAGTGCTACAATCACATATGCATTATATGTAAAGCTGTAAATGTATAGAAGGCAGTCACATTATAATATGTAAAGGCAGACAAGTTACAGGAGTCAGTTGTATGTAACATGTATTAGTGTACAGTGTACATCTCATCATTTAAAGGTCAATCACCCCAGACAACAATGCATCTATTTTTTGCCTAAGATCCACACAGATCCCAATAGACCACCTGGTCGACCCATTGTCTCTGGTAGAGGCTCGTTGACTGAGCCCTTGTCAGAGTTTCTTACACAACATCTTAATCCTTTATTGTCTCTGATACAGGCCAGAATACAAGATACCACACAGTTCCTTGCCATTATATCTGATATGCAACTAGAACCGGGCTGGCTCTTATGTACTCTAGATGTCACCTCCTTATATACTAGTATCCCCCATTGGGCGGGACTTATTGCCTTACAATATTGGCTTGATTGGGCAAATATGTACAGCCCTGGTTTTAATACTCTTTTGGTTTGTATGGCTGAATTGGCACTTACCCATAATGTCTTTTATTTTAAAGACAGATGTTTCTGGCAGGTTCAAGGTACTGCTATGGAAGCTTCCTTTGCCACCATATATGCAGACCTGTTTATGGCTTACGTGGAGGAACAATTGATTTATAATAGCAATTACAATATTTTTATGAATGAATTAGATATTTGGCGGAGATATCTTGATGACTGTTGGTTGGTGTGGAAAGGGGATGAGGCATTCTTATTTGAATTTATGGAATATTTAAATTGTAATAAGTGGGGTGTTGAATTTAAGTTAACTTTCCTCAGTTCAACACCCTACTTCATGCCATGAGCTGCCACCCACAATATGTAATCAGGAATATCCCCAAATCGCAATTTCTTTGCATTAGGAGAATTTGTTCTGATTCCTCCATGTACGCCTACTATCGCCAGGAGTTAACAGCCAGATTCAAGAGCAGAGGATATCAAGCAGTTGACATCACTAGGGCCAGCCAATTTGCTAATCAACAAGATAGGACACAGCTGCTATCATATCATTCTAAGCTAACAGATCAATCCCAGGAGTTTAGATTAATTACTACTTATGGCAGGAACACTAGGAGCTTAATGAATATTATTCAGAGACACTGGTATTTATTACAGTAAGACAATATATTGAATAAATATATCAAAGATCGGTGTACTTATTCTTTTTGTAAGCGGTGGTCATTGGGATCTTTATTTAGTCATTACATAAGGATGCATAATCATCCTTCCAATCCCCCTGTTCAAACAACTATAACTGGACAACTTTTGGTAGGTTGTCATCCATGTGGGCATTGTTCATATTGCCCAAGGGTGCTCAAGTTGAACAGTTTTACTAGTCACAATTCTCCACATGTTTACAATGTTTCTTTTTTTGCTAACTGCAGTACCAGTTGGGTTATCTATTTAGCCCAATGCAGCTGTCAGGCATTTTATGTGGGACAGACTTCCCGACCCTTTAAATTAAGGGTCGGGGAACACTTAAGTGATATTAAAAATAAAAATGTTTTGAGTTCTTTATATAAACATATACTCAAACATCCCACTGGGGTTTTCAGCTTTATGGTCATTGATCTTATCAGGTTCAAGAATTCAGATGTTCATACATAGCATGAGTTACTAACCAACAAAGAAAAAAATGTGGATTGTCAAAGTGGGAGCCTTATTTTCACCTGGGTTGAATGACCAATTTTAACAACTTGAAAACAGTTTATCATATATATATATTTTTTTTTCTCACTGTATTTTTGTCATATATAGTTATTTTGTTATATACTAATTTTTGACGTCTAGCTACATAATATTTTTTATCCATTAGAGGGCGATGCAACATTGGGTATAAATTAATGTGTGTAATGAGTGTCTTCCATGTATCATTTTTGTGGTGTGGTCATTGAAGAAGGCGTTTGCCGAAACCTGTCCTGGGGCAAAAGAGGCTGCCTAGGATCAATGCAATAGTATCATTAAGAGCACAGTGAGGCTGGGGCAATTTTTCATGGAAGAATGATGGAATAAAAACATTTTGCTGGAGGCTACACTGGAGTGCTGGCTTTTCTGTTGTTGTTTGCTCATGTGGTATAGCCTTGCACTTGCCATTCATGCAGGTATCAGTGTTCTGTTGGCATGCTCTGTGAAGGAGTCAGCCACTTAAATGTCATACACACAGACATACAATATGCAGAAGTCAGTCAATTATATGTAATAAGTTCTGGTACATAATATGCAAGAGCCATTTATTTATATATAGTACATAAAGGCATACAATATGTTATGTGATATATATATATATAGGCATGGAATGTGCAGGCGTCAGTCACTTAGGAGGAAAACAAACAGGACAACAAAGTACAGAAGTCAGTCATTTGTGTGTAATATGCATAGGTGTGCTGTATGCAGGAACTGGGCACTTGTGTGTAATATGTATAGGAGAAATACATGCAGGTACTGGGTACTTGTGTGTAATATGTAAAGGTGTGCTACAAGCAGGAATGGGGTAATTGTACTACATGCAGGAATGGGATACTTGTGTTCCTGCATGCATTAACTGGGCACGTGTGTAAAAGGCATAAGCTTACTATCTGCTTGCAGTGCTGGATCCAGCACAAGGTAACCTAAGCAGTTGCCTAGGGCCTGATGCTGTCGGGGGGGTGCCAAGCTTGGCTTAACAATCTCATAATTACACATATGCCACGTCTAGATTTCACAGTATGAAGATTAGTGTTTGCTGCCTACGCACATCTTAAGTGAGATTTCCTCCAGTGTGCATTTGTTTTGATCAGCCAGGATTTCTATATTTTGGTATTTGTGACAACTTTAGATCAGCCACCAAAACAAGTGAGTTATTGGACATATGTCAGTCATAGAGAGTGATTGCTGGTTGTGTATGTGTGTTTGTGTATGTGTGAAAATGTCTTCGTAAGGGGATGCTGTCTAATGACGTGACTTGCTTAGAATCAAACCCTGAACCTTAGCTAAGGAAGTAAGCATCTTAAACCTGCATTTCAACTGTCAGGCTCCTTTAACTTTTTTTTTTTTTAATAATTCAATGAACTTCACAGTCTGTCAGTGTCAGTCATTGAGTTACATTGTTGTGTAGCACTTACTGCAGATGAGTAAGGTTATGAACTTTTTAAAAGCTGCTTCCTTTAGTCCATAGTTTGATTCCCTCAGCTTACATTTGTCTTTTGTGTGACTCTACCAAGTGACTTCACCACTCAGTACTCCTGGGCTACTCCTGAAAAGGAACACCATGTCCTTTAGCTGTCCCAAGCTATTATCAAATGTGATACACATTTGTCTTTTAAATTCCTGCACCCATCATATAGATGCTAATTATTACTTCACTATATGCTATTTGAGCATAAATTCCAATATATTCTTGTGGTTTAACTCATTACACCCAAGTAATGCCTCCAGGTGCATCTTCAGTTACCTCCTATTGGCACCTCTAGGCATCAAATATTGCTTGTTCATATTTGCATCAATAATTCGAAAACCATACTATGTACAAGGTTTTAAAAGATTTAATCTTAAAACTTACACAATGGCAGACTGAACTGCATTAATATCTGACCTCTGTCTAATGTAGGTAAAGAGATATTAACTGTTGTTTTTATATTAGTTTACATAGATGTAAGTTTCACATTTTTCAAAATTTCTCAACAACCAAGTAACACAGGCAGAACTCCTTAGCCTTATATGAAAGCTCTCAGCTAGATTAATAAAATGCTGCCACCCGTATGTGTATAACTTGAGTGGTTGCTGAGATATTGTAAGTTGTTTACAAAATATTACAAATGTAATAGTTACTGTGTTTACTGTGATTTCTAAAATTCAGTTTAAAATCTAGAACCTAGAGAATATTCCCACTGTAACAATAGTTTGCGCTGACAATTTTGCCATTTATACTACTTTTATAATCCTTATCTTTCCAGAGATATGAACATTTGTTTGAAATGGGAGGATATAATTTGATTCTGTCAAAAGGCAGCGATATTGTACTTGAAGGCCTCACCTTGCGTTTCGCGCAGAAGTGGGCGTGTCGGCAATGATTGATGACCAGGTTTGCATATGTAATGAGCCATGACTGACATGACATTCAAACAATGCAAACAAATGGACTTTTATTGCTAAAAATAAAAGCACACTCTTGAAGAATTTTAGTTGCTTGTTATATTTTGAAGTGTTTCAGATACAAAAATAATAGCTTTTTTGGTAAAATAAAAGCTCACTCTTTTTAGAATTTTAGTTGGTTGGTAAGCGATTCAAATACAAAAATAATAGCTTTAGTCAAGTAATAAAGGGAACTTAGGAAAAAAAGGACACTTGCCATTTTCATATCCCCCTCCCCGACAAGGACACACCTACCCAAATAAGGGACTGCCCAGCCTAAAGGAAATTTGGTGGTAACCCTAGATCAGGACAAGAATAAGAAATGAGCTTATATACTTTATTTTGAACAAAAAAATGTATCTCCCGATTAAAACATTAGCTTAAAAAGTGACCATGTAGTTTACCATTTAATTTAAAAGAAAATATACTTTGCAGACAGCCAGAAGCAGGAACAAAATTAAGTTTCTGAGATATGTCTTTTATTTAATAAATACGCATTTCTTTGTTGATATTAAAATAAGAAACAAACAATTGTTCTCGAAGACAACACAAGACACGTACTAAAAGCTGGACAGTGTACTAGGATTCTTTGAGGGAATACATATTCATTAGTGCCTGATTACGAAACAGCACGGGGGCGGGTTTTGGTCGGGGCTTGCCACTTCACATCTTGTGAGGCCCTCAAGTACAATATCGCCCAAAAGGCTTAGGCTCCGCCCATTGGAAGTTACAGTGCAACCTTCCTGAACTTCATTGGAGTGAATGACTTAATGTGTTGCCAGATGCATTTTCACTGAATGTGAGTTTCATAGGAAGAGATGTTTACTGTTTTCGAAGAGATAGTGTTTGCTCTGTTTAAAAAATAGCTATCAGCATTTTTCTGTAAAATTTAAAATAAAACTTAAAATGAAATCCAAAGGTCTGTGATAATTGTAAAATTAAAGATGAAAGTAGTATATGCACTGATAGCTTTGAACACTCTTTCTGATAACTTGGGAGGGAGACCATCAAGTAATGGGATATTGCTGTTGCTGGCAGTAGCATGATTCATTACCTTGCACAGGTCCCCACTTGTCTATGATCCAGTTCTGAAGATGTAGGCAGCAAAATTACAGCATTATTAGCCATTGAAGTAGGTCAGTCCTGTGCTGAGTGATATCAGATGGGATAGCTGTTCCTGTCAACAGAGAAGACATAAGAAAGTCAAAAATGAGATGCACATGTCCTATAAGCATATAAGCCCTGCTTTCTCCAATAATATAATGTTGTATGAAGTAATATTTCTATATCACTCGTGGGTTGTTGAATAAAAACTGATGCATTATTTATATTGTATTTAATTGTTTTGCTTTATTCATTGCTCTAGACAATGAATTAATTCATTAATAGCCCCAGATTATGTAATGCAGTCTCAACATGTTGCATTTTAGTAGACTAAACATGTTGCATTTTAGAAATATAGTTTTGCAGTACCTACTTTACAGCCTCCAGCAACAGAAAAGGGGATGACATTTGTCAGAGTCTGCATTATCTGGAGTGATGATCAGAACCGCCTGATCTTCAACATCCATTATATAGTCATTGTTGCATATATTGCTGTTATATAGTCTTCTCTATAAAGACTGGATTATAAATGATTTCTGCATTTAGTTAAAAACTGTTAATCTGGTAATTTGCATAGGGGACTAAAGCTCTAACTTCTTAATGAGTTGCTTCCTGTGTCAAGGGTGCAGGGATTGAATCTTTCCACCTTCATTTACCTACTATGTGACATTGTACAAGTCATACCTCTCAACCTCTCAGCGCAAGAGATCTGGACAAAGACAAAAAACTGGGGGACAAAGGCTCAAAAATAGGGACAGCTTTTAAGTATTGCTTCTATTAACACAGAAATGTGCTAAAATTACAGATTTTGCATTATTATATATTTTCTGAATAGGGTTGCCACCAATCCATTTTTTTTCTGGACTATCTGGAAATCAAATTGATTGTCAGGAAAACATTGCACAAACTCTGGAATTCTGTTTCAAAAAAGGAAGCAGACTGTCGGGTTTGTTAAATTTGCTGATTTACTATGCTTTTTTTTATAGAAAAGCATATTAAATTGGCTGAAAGCAGGTATCAGGAACAGAAAAATTAGGGCATTCCCACCTGCTGATGGCATAGTAACATCACAAACTGGGTGGGATGTGGGTGGGAGAGGGGACAGGCATGGGCGGGGTCAATGGTGATGTGTGGGGTTAGCCTTACTTCAGTTTTAAAAAAAAAAACAACCAATGCTCAGTGCTTCAGCCAAAGTCAGCCAGTCCACAAATAGTATCAAGTCAAAGAAAAAAACTGGCTTGACACAGCTATTGAGGTAAAATGTATTTATAAAAATGCAAAAACGATACAGAAACGATACAGTACCAACAGAGTTGTAAGCGCTTTCGGGTTCACCAACCCTTCATCAGACAATAAAACATACACAACTTCTCATTTAAAAAAGATATTTTGACCAATCAGTGATTAGTATTTTACCCGCCTATTCTGTAGTGCAGGTTTTAAAGGTATCCTGTCATTTAATCCTGGATATCTATGTGAAGTAAGTGTAATGATCCACTTAGACTCCAAAGTTTCGGTGTGTAATTTAATGTCACCACCCCTGACACCTAATCTAGCATTTACAATAGCTTTAAACATAAAAACGTGAGATGGATTCTTATCCACATGTTTAAATAGAGCATTTTGTTCTACCTTATTCCTAATACATGTAAGATGTTGCAATATTCTAACCTTCAACATATTATTTGTCATACCTACATAGTAACATGTACATTGTTGACATTCTGCTATATATACCACATGCGATGTCCTGCAGGTTGCCCTAGCTTTAAAATTAAACATGGACTTGTTGAGTAACTTTTTCGCTCCTGAGGTACAGGAGCTACAGAAAGAAGTGGACAATCTATACTCAAAATTAAAAGGAGACTTTAAAACAATGGCTCATATTAATCGATTGACCAATTTACAGAAAGATATATCTATAAATAATGAGAAACTGAAAGCACAAAAAATTAACAAACTCAAACGCGACCATCAAGATTTTTCAACAGGCAATATATTCGTCTGGCCGAGGCATAATGGGTCCTTACAATCTGCTTCCACCAACAAGGAGCGTGTTACGTCATTGCGCAGGCGTGTGGAGCCACAGCGAGATGATCGTGATAGATTTGAACCAGATCGGTCAATAGCAGTGCATGAAGATTCGTCGAAGAGCACTACGATTGAACCTGCTCCCCTTGTGGAGTCCAACATGGGCAGTTCCTCACATAGTGCGGCTGGAGAATCTCTTGGTCAGAGTGACAACATGATGGGCGCAGCACAAATTCGTTTAGGAGCAGACAAACGAACTTCTTCCATTGAACGCTCATTCGAGCGTTCAACTGAACATTCGTTACTGGAAGGGGAAGGGTCTCTACACAAAATCAGTGTGACATCCTTTTCAGATTCGGGAGCTAGGCCAAAAACCATGAGAGGGCGACAGTGTTTTTTGGAACAATTCCCAGTACCAGTGAGGAAAAGAGGTCCGTGGAAGCGGTCAGTGAGCGAGGGGCGAGACCCCAACAAGAAAAGAAGGACTCACGGATGACTGTTAATATTACTGATGGTATGGTGTTTAACTTATCATCTTATAGGTTAAATGATGAAGAGATTAGTGTTTTAAACAAAGGTTTAACCTTTGTTCCTGCGAAGACAAGTGTTTTTAATGAAGTAGTTACAGATATAGCACTGTTTTGTAGAAATTTAGCTTTAAAAACTGTTTATAATAATGTTTCAGGTAAAGATTTAGGGAACAAAGTTAACGTTTTAAGACAGCCTAGTACATTTACACCTCCTTTCTCACCAGCATTGAATATGTTTTTAAAAAGCTGTGAGAAGGATTTAGTACAGTATTTTGGTAGCAAAGAACACAATAAATACTACAATCTTACTAGCCAACAACAAGTTGCATTGAGGGGGTTATGCAAAAACAAAAACATAGTGATTAAAACAGCCGATAAAGGAGGGGCAGTGGTTGTCCTAGATACGGCATTCTATAATTCCAAGATTAAGCAACTTTTATCTGATAACAAGACTTACATACCCATCAACCCTATAGCAGTTTACAGGGTAATAGAAAATGTACATTCAGTTTTAAAGAAATTACATTTTGATATGTCAATAGATGATGATTTAATGAAATTTCTATTGATTGCTAAACCAAGGACACCTGAATTTAAAGCTCTACCGAAGATTCATAAATCTTTGGATGACCCACCCTTAAGACCCATAGTTTCGGGCAGGGGGTGGGTCACTGAAAATATATCCATTTGGTTGGAGCACACTTTAAGACCTTATGTAGATAAAATTAAAAATATTTTGAAAGATACAAAGCAATTTTTGGAGATGGTTAAAGATTTTCAATTGGAGGCCTTAGAAGAGAATATTATCATGGTTACTATGGATGTGCAAAGCCTATTTACTGTTATAGGCAATGGCTATGGTTTAAGAGCCATTAGACACGTCCTAAGTAGAATGGGAGAAGCTGAACATAAGATTGCCCTGGTATGTACATTACTATCTTTAGTCCTTGAGAATAATGTTTTTGTAGGTGAACAGCAAATATATAGACAGGCACAGGGGGTAGCTATGGGTACCCCCTGTGCCAATACATATGCAAACCTTGTTTTACATTACTGGGAGGCTGAGACCATTATTAACAATGACCATTGGAAAGATTATGTGGGAGCCTATGCTAGATTTGTGGATGATGTCTTTTTCTTTTGGAGAGGAGATGAAAGTGAATTGACAAACTTTGTAGATTATCTACACACAACAACAACATTTTTTAAATTTACTGTGGCACACTCCAGAAATAGCATAGATTTCCTAGATACCAGGATCACTCAGGGTCCAAATGGTTTTTCATCTTCTTTGTACAGGAAAGCATGCTGGACCAATCATTTATTACCCTTTGATAGCATGCATCCCCGGCATGTTTTCCCTAATATTGTACAAGGCCAGCTTTGTAGAGCTTCTAGATTATGTCTGGAAGAAGAAGGATATGTGGCAGAAGTGGAAAAATTAAAGACATGCTTTAAAAACAGGGGGTATGACTATAACTTGGTACAGAAAAAAGTAGAGCAAAATACACAAATGAGGACCAAGGAATACAAACCTTGGTTATCCAATAATCCATCTACAAGTAATTTTAGTCCCAGATCAAATGAATATGATGGACTTAGGATGTATTTTACATATAGTAGCAATGTCACTGATGTTCAAACCATAGTACGAAGGAACTGGAATATACTTAGTACAGATGACAAGCTCAATGAGATAGTAGGATACACTCAGAGGTTTGGTTATAGACGCAACACCAATCTGAAAGATTTATTATGTAAAGAAAAGAGCTTCCCTGGGAATGATGGTGGGTTAAGTAAGATAGGGACCTCACCATGTGGCAATTGTAAAGCCTGTACAAGTATCAATAAGAACCCCACTTTTAAGCATCCAATAGATGGGAGAATGTTTAATTTTAAAGCTAGGGCAACCTGCAGGACATCGCATGTGGTATATATAGCAGAATGTCAACAATGTACATGTTACTATGTAGGTATGACAAATAATATGTTGAAGGTTAGAATATTGCAACATCTTACATGTATTAGGAATAAGGTAGAACAAAATGCTCTATTTAAACATGTGGATAAGAATCCATCTCACGTTTTATGTTTAAAGCTATTGTAAATGCTAGATTAGGTGTCAGGGGTGGTGACATTAAATTACACACCGAAACTTTGGAGTCTAAGTGGATCATTACACTTACTTCACATAGATATCCAGGATTAAATGACAGGATACCTTTAAAACCTGCACTACAGAATAGGCGGGTAAAATACTAATCACTGATTGGTCAAAATATCTTTTTTAAATGAGAAGTTGTGTATGTTTTATTGTCTGATGAAGAGTTGGTGAACCCAAAAGCGCTTACAACTCTGTTGGTACTGTATCGTTTCTGCATCGTTTTTGCATTTTTATAAATACATTTTACCTCAATAGCTGTGTCAAGCCAGTTTTTTTCTTTGACTTACTTCAGTTTTAGCTACAACGAAAGGTGGCAACCCTATTTCTGAAGGATTTTAATTCTGAAACTCATATGTCTTTCATTATTTAGTAGTATTTAATGACATGAATGCTCAATGATTTGAATGATTTGGCAAAAAAGTACAGATTTTATGAGGAACAGACCAAAAATAAGAAGAAAAATCTGCACATTCTGTGAAAATCTGGAAAGTTGACAGGTATGGAGCAAATCACTTAACACATAAATACTTTGTAGCAATTGGGAATTTGGGCTAAACTCCTTAATGACCTCCACCCCAGCATCCCTCGTAACTATGAACCTGTTGCAATTGTTTGGCTGCCTTTCCCTTTTGCATAGCTGATCTTGCATAAGAAATATTATGGCAATATCACCAGTACATCATTTTTTAATGTAACCACGACAATTTATTCTTCAAGGGCAGCACTGAAATGCAAAGTTGTTTGCCAGTAACTATTCAGATAACTTTTACTTCTGCAGAGATTGTGCACATCGACTTAGCATATGTTATGTGGATAATATTTCTTATGCTCTTATAAATACCCTTCTATTTCAACTGTGCTACACATGGCTGGAACTCATGGTCATATGCTAGTGATCTTTATATAATGTCATGTAGTTCATCAGAAGCTACTAATGAAGTAAATGAAATGTATTTCTTCATAACAATAAGGAGTGTATACAGTCAACAAAGTGAGTTTAACTGCTGGTGAAAGTGGAGAGCTTTTTCTGGGTAAAAGTACCTAATGCTGTTATCATCTTATAATTTTTATGCAATCTTTAATCTGATTTTGCAGGACTAATCTCCATGTCTGTGTAAAAATTAAGTTTGAATACTTTGGTTGCTGTGTCCTGTCTGAAACACAATTGAAATATGTGCGAAGTCTCAGTCAAAAATTTGAAATATGTAACAAAACAACTCTAATATTTATGCCCTTATAATAGATGCTCAGAAAGCATTTGATAGAGTGGATATAAACGTTTTGTTTGATGTGTTGCCTTATTTCAATATGCCACAGGAATTTATTCAGATACTACAAATATTATATAGTAATCCATATACTACGTTATATATTAATAGGAGTTATTCTAAAAGAATACAGATTAAAAATGGTACATGGCAGGGTTGCCCTTTGTCCCCCTTATTGTTTAACCTTTATTTAGAACCTCCATTTTTATATATTAAGCAAAATTTGTATCATAATGCACCAATACTTTATAGGAATAAATTAGTAATGATTTGCTGATGATCATATTATTTATTGTACAACCCCAATTTCTGATAGTGAAAAGATATTAAATGTTATAAACGAATTTTCAAAAGTCTCTAATTACAAAATTAATTTGGAGAAAACTAGTATTTTCCCGTTAAGAACCCCTAAACCTTTTTCATTAATGTCCCTGTTGGGGAAGATATCATGTAAAGAAAATATCAAATATTTGGGTATTAGCTTCTCTACGGATAATAAGGACTTTTATAGTAATAATATTAAATGAGTATGGGAACTAATAGTAGCTGATTGTGGCAGATGGAGGAATTTAAGACTACCGGTATTGGCAAAAGTATCAATAGCGAAAATGATTATATTACCACAAATGTTATATATCTTTAGGTCTGCTCAAGTATCAATTACAAAGACAGTTTTTAAACAAATTCATAAAGATCTAGCTAAATTTATTTGGGAGCCAAAGAAAACTAGAATATCGTATGAGAAATTAATGACCTCAAGAGTAGAGGAGGACTTGAGTTACCGAATTTTGAAGTATACTATTTAATTGTGAATGCCAACAGGTGTTTAAGAATTGCTAATTACGAGATAATTAGTACAAAGTGGATACCAACTTGGGTGGTCTTGAATTACAAGCATATTCTAGATCGGAACATAAATCCTAAAGCTTTACCCTTTTTGGATAAAACTAGTTTGATAAAGTATGGGATTATGGACCACTTAAAAACATATGTGTCATCTTTGCAAAATTTATTCCAATCAGTAGACTTGTTGCAATATATGATGGTTTTTCAGCCTTTTCATAGGAATCCCAATTTTAAACTAAATAATCAGTTGATTGATCTTAGTAAATTCCCATTAATAGTTAATTTGACTCTGATTGATGTTTTTAATAAATTTCATTTATCGGCTTTGCAAGTTAGGCAGGAATTGAATCTTCCTAAGAGTTATATGGTTGTCATGAGACAAATCAGAGAACTTGCTCTGAGTCATTTTGAAAACTTTAAACCGGTAGTTGGAATTGTGGATAAATGCTCTGAATTGTGGCAGGCTCTCCAACAGGAGGTCAAATTTATAACAACAACAAATAAATTAATTAAAGATTTAAAATTCCAGGATAAAATTCTGTTGTCAGGGTATTGGGTAAACAAAATGACAGTAGCAGATAATCAGGCATTAAAAGCAATTGATTTAACAATAAAATCGGTCTCTTTTCAAAAGTTGATGTATACGCAGTTGATGATTTGGAATAATGCTTATTATACTCATCTTAGGTTACATAAATTTAATCCTAGGAATTCTCCAACTTGTCCATATTGCACAAATCAAACGGCGGATATTCTTCATATGTTCTGGAGCTGCAAGTGTATATATAAACTTTGGAACTCTCTTAGAACACAACTACAAAAGATGGGTTATCAAAGTTCAACGTTATCATGGGAATTTATGATTCTACATGTTCCTCCAAGAGAGCTCTCTAGGTCACAAACTATAATATGTATGAATATTTTTTTGCAGATGAAGTTATATATAGCTACAAATTGGTTAGAACCAGATAAGACATCATGGGATAATTTCAAGCTTGTGGCTATAAAGCATATATTAGCACATTAATTACTCCTGAAGCAAAGTAACAAAAATATTAATAACCCGAAAATATGGGAAAAGGTTTTTAATATTATATTAGCATAATACTGTTATTAGGAATATATTAAAGTTTGGATGTATATGTGGAGGAAACAATGTTTTGAAAATATGTATGATATGTATGGACGCAAAGTACTTCTACAAATGTTTTGGCTTTGTTTTTCTTCCCTGGTGTCTTCTTTTTTGGAATAATGATGATTTTTATATGGAAGCATTTCATGTAGATATTGTATATAGTTTTGATAGTAATAGTAGTGAATTATGCATGTGATTTTATTGTATTTTGAAAATATATATCAATAAAAATTTATTATGGAAAAAAAAAATTGAAATATGTGACTTCATTCGTTATGATTATTTATCTTTTGACACAGACATCTGAGAAAGACACAGTCAACAATGTTCCTATAATTGTTGAGTTTGGTGGATGTCTGTGGATAAAAATGACTGACTCTGATGAGCTGAGAAGGTAAAAAGTCATCACTATGTCTTTGCAAAACTAACTTCCAGTTGTATAAAAAAACTTGGAATACTTTTCTGTTGCTTTTTTTTATCACAAGCAAACACATGGTGTGTACACACAATGAAATAGCCATACTTGTTGAGAATGGGTGTTAGACGATTATGAGGACAAAACTTTGAGTGACCGTTTATGGATAAAATGTTCTGAAATGGGTACTTTTATCATTATGGGCTCATACATTTTGTTTCAGTGCTTACTGGAAAAATAGTTCAAAACTACAAATTTAAAACATACCCTAACAATGTTGCTGTATTAAACAAGAAATGTAATATAAAAGAATCAGAAATATGAATCAAGGAACACATGCATTGTTAATCCTAAAACTGTGTGTGGGTTTGGGGGGGGGGGGTCATGGTTGGAAAACAGCCTTTGGCCCAAGGTGTACTTAATCTACCACTGGCCAGATGCATTGTTACTGAATGTGAGTTTCAAGGGAGGGGAAAGTTACTGTCATTTATGGCAAGTCTATTTTGAATGTGACGCTTTTTTGTTTATCAAATGGCAGTCAGTGTTGTTGCACTCCACGGCTTCATGAGCTTGGTGTGAGCCTCTGGCTGAACCTCTAACCACAAGTCCTATAGCAGGTCAAAATTCACCAACGAACAACACAAGAAGCCAGTGCCAAGCCAACGTTTATTGCGATCTGGTACCTCGGCTTTTCGCCTTCAAATGGATCACCACCAACGAACAACACAAGAAGCCAGTGCCAAGCCAACGTTTATTGCGATCTGGTACCTCGGCTTTTCGCCTTCAAATGGATCATTTGAAGGCGAAAAGCCGAGGTACCAGATCGCAATAAACGTTGGCTTGGCACTGGCTTCTGGCTGAACCTCTGTCTGACACAATAACTTCGCGAATTCATGTGTTTGTCTACAGCATTTTATCCAAGTAGTCACTGGGAGACAAGTAGCTGGCACACGTTCTTGGCTAAAGTGCTGAAAGACTCTCCCATTCCTGTTGCAGATTTTAAAGTCACATTCCACATTGGAAAAACCCTGATACATTTTTATACATTTCAGTTATGTGTAATAATATTTTTAGCCACAAGATAACAGTGTTTTCTGGTGGAAACTTATGGTAATATGCTTGATGTAATTTCCTGTTCTTTGTGTACTCTGTCTCATTAAACAAAGGAAAACAAACATACCTCAGTTTAGACTGCAATTAGGCTGTAAGCAACTATTTACTGTGCCCAGAAGTTGTTTTCCTAACAGGGTATGGGCCCAGACATCTAGACACCCTGGCACCCAGATACAACCAGCTACATCAAATAAGTGCAATATACTGTGACAGATTACACAAGGAGAAAAAAAAAGGTAAAGATGGCTACTGACACTTCTTCAGTATTCTTTTCAGTAGCAAATCTGATGAACCAGAGCTACCAGTTTTGGAAATTCAACATAAGGATGCTTCTAGTAAGAGAATGTACATGGACATGTGTAAATGAAGTCAGACTGGCAGAACCCATGAATGAGTGGATAGAAAAGGATCAAAAAGCTCAGAGCACAATCTGCCTTTGCATAGATGAGGATTAATTTATATATATATATATATATATATATATATATATATATATATATATATATATATATACATATATGCAGCTGTGAAACTGATAAAGAAATGTTGGAGGAACTGCAAAAGGTACATGAAAGAGTTAATTTCAGCAATAAACTCTAGTTTATTAGACCAAGCTGATGAAAGACCAGGGCATGCAGGATTATGTAAGGCATACATTTGAAATGGTTAAATGGCTAAGAGAAACTGGGGAGGATATAAAAGACTTTCGCATTGCAGCACTTTTTCTTAGTGGTCTACCTGAAAGTTATGAAACAGCACTTGATGCACGTTTAGATGACTAACTGATATTAGAGTACACTAAAGGTAAGCTAGGGATGAATACAAGTGCAAGACAGAAAGCATAAACACTGAAAGTGTGTCTGGTACAGAGGCTGTTTTGAAGATGAAAAACAGAAATAGAAATAGTAATATGCAGCAAAAAACACATAAATGCTTTATGTGTAAACAACAACAAAAAAAAAACAGGACACCTAAAGGCAGATTGCAGAATCTGGTAAGCTAGAATGCAAAGACAAGCTAAATCACAGCAAACTAAGAATGTCAAGGAAGAAGCAGATGTCACTTCAGACACTGAATATGTGTTTGAGTCCAAACGTCGCACCTCATCTGTACAGGCGTTATGTGTTGACTTAGGAGATACAAGTCACATGACCAATGACAGAAATGTTTTCACTCAACTTGATCAAAGCCAAACAGAAAAAAAAATCACCAGAGCTAATGGGCAGGTAATAAAGTCAGAAGGAATTAGAGACAACTTTATTTACTGTCTTATTTCTGAGACTATCACCAGAAAGATACATGTGAAAAATGCTTTGTATGTGCTTGATCTTGAAAGTAACCTATAGTCAGTAAAGAAGCTTACAAACAAAGGCAACTTACTGTCTTTCCAAGGTGACATTTGTGTAATCATAAAAGGGGATTGCTTACTCAAAATGGCCAAAATCACAGATAAATTGTATCAGCTGAACTGCAGTGAAATGGTTAATACAGCCAAAGAGGAAAAACATTAAATCTGCATTCACATTTGACACAGACATCTTGGGCACAGAAGTCCAGACACAGTAAAGAAAATAGTTATGCAAGTGGTGTTAAAATTAACCAGTGTGATGAAATGCAATGTACCTGCTGCAGTAAGGAAAAAATGATGGGAAAGCCTTTTCAAACGCAGAGCAACAGCAGAGTTTGAAAGCCTCTGGACTTAATTCATTTACATCTATCTGGTCCAATGAAAAAACATGACTCCAGGTAAGAAGAGGTATTTTGTTAGTTCCATTGATGATTACTGCAGGTACACCACATAGCACCTGTTGCACAGCAAGGATCAAGTGTCATCGAAGTTAGAACAGTATCCAGCTCAAATAAGTGATAAGCTTGACAGAATGCCCAGAGTTTTACTTACAGACAACTGGCCTGAATATACAAGTGGCACAACACAAGCCTTTATCAGAAAACATGGAATTATGTTCCAGACCACTGTACCCTATAACCCAGAACAAAACGGGGTTGCAGAGAGAATGAATCATACTCTCTGTGACAGTTGAAGGAGCATTCTTTTTGATGCTGATATGCCAACAACATATTGGGGAGAGATTATCATGACTGCATGCTATCTTCAAAATTGCTTGTCGAAAAAAAACAGCAGAGAAAACTCCATATGAACTGCAGAACAGAAAGAAACCAGATTTGAGACACATCAAAAATTTTGGAAGTAAAATCTATGTACAAATTTTAAAGCAAAAACATACAAAATAGAATCCATGGGCAAAGGAAGGTGTACTTCTGGGTTACAGTGAGTCTCAAGAAGGATACAGAATTCTACATCCAGACAGAAACAAGGTTAACAGTCAACAGAAGTGTGAATGTTGATAAAAGTTCTGTGTGCTCAAAGTTTCAGGAACTGACACAAACTGTTCAGTCTGAGGAAAAATCCACATTCGTGTCACAAGCAAAACAAGAAAAAAGCTACATAGAAATAGAAATCATTGCAGACAATACAAAACCTGATAAAGAAGACACTGAACCATAAATTACTTCATTCAGGAAAGCAAGAAAAAGCAATAAAGGTATGACACCTAAATGTTTGGCGTACATGACTCGCATGCAGTTCAGGCTGAGCTGGTTCATGGGAAGAGATGCAAAAACTATCACCGCATGACAAGGAAATGTAGATTAGAGCTGCTGATCAAGAGATGACATCATTCAATGAACTCCAGACATGGACACCTTCAGAGCTACTAATAAACAAATATTCCACCTTCAGAGCTTCCTCGTGGTAAACATGTGATTGGATGTAAATGGGTTTTTAAAGTGAAATGTGACTCTGAATGGAATGTCTGAAGGTACAAATGAAGGCTAGTTGTAAAAAGATACTCACAAAAATTTGAAGACTATGATGCAACTTTTGTTCCAGTTGCCAAACAAAGTACTTTCAGACCACTGATGACAGTGGTGACGTTACATAAAATGATTGTGAAACATCACGGTATCAAGACAACTTTTTTTAATGGGGATATAGAAGAGGAAATATGCATATCACAGCCAGAAGAATATGTGAAAAGTGAAGAAGAGCATTTTGTTTGCAAACTGCAAAAATCCCTGTATGGTCTTAAACAAGCGTCTTGAGCATGGAAATCAAAAGTAAACAAAGTTCTGCTAGATGAAGGATTCGTGCAACGCAAAGCCGATCTATGCCTACACTCTAAACGTAGATGCTGAATGAATGTATTTGTTAGTTTGTGTGAATGACTTGATTATTGCTTACAAAATGAATGATGAAATTGAAAAGGTAATAACAGTACTCAATCAGCACTTTTAGACTAAAGATCTTGGTGAGGTGACATACTACCTAGGAAATAACATAAAGTATGTGGAGGATGACAGTTTTCTGTTGAACCAGAATGCAAGAATTAATTCTTCAACAGTTCAACATGGCTGAGGCTAAAGGTGTGAGCACATCCATGGACACAGCTTATCCAAAGTTGGAAGGAGAGGAACATCTTCTACCATCTGATGAGCAATACAGACAAGCAGTGGGTAAATTTCAACCAGTACACATCCAGACATTGCAGCAACCATGTCACTTCTCTGCAGGCATGCAAATAAACCACATCAGAGAGACTGCAATTCAGTAAAAAAGTTATGAGGTATCTCAAAGACACAAAAGACTTGAGTTTAAAGTTGTCAGTAATTGGTGAGTTAAACCTTACAGGAATTGCAGACTCTGATTGTTCAGGTGACCTCAACACAAACAAATCTACAAGTGGTTACTTGTTCAAATTTAGAAACAGTCCTATATCCTATATCCTAGTCCATCAAGAAATTGATCTCACTGCTGTCTATGCCAGTCAAGACACCGTTTTGTTGCGGCAGTTACTTGAAGACCTTGGAGAACCAGTGTCTCAGCCTACAGTCTTATATGAGGACAATCAGGGATGCATTAAGCTTGCAACCAGTGAGACTTTCAATGTCAGAACCAAGCATATCGATGTTAGACACCATTACAGTGTGCTTTCATATTGTGAAACTGATAAAATGATTGCTGATGCTATGACAAAACCACTCACAGTAAGTCTGTAGATTTTAGATCACAAATGAGGTTTACATAAGTAGTAGTTGTTGAGTGGGGTGTTTTATATACATATATATATATATATATATATATATATATATATATATACATATATATATATATATATATATATATATATATATATATATATATGGATCTACTTGATTTCAGCGAATGCCGTTTTATCGAAATGGGACATGTGCATTTCATCAAAAACCCACTTTCACGTAAATTAGTAGGTACAACAAAAACTAAATTATGTAAATAAAGAAAAAACATGTGGTTTGCATGTTAACTTAGTTGTACATCAACGTTTATTGTTGATGTACAACTAAGTGGACTTTTGTTGAGATCATAGTACAGTGGGGATGAGGGAACATTCTCTTTTCCCCACTGTAGTGCATTCTCAGAGTGAGAATATTAAAGTGGGGAGGTGGGGGGTGCTGGGGGACTTGCCCCCCTGCATAAAAGTGTTTTAAGTGTCAGTTTTTATTTTTTTTTATTATGGATTTACACAAAAGTGCATTTTCGCTGAAACGCACTTTCATGTAAATGCATTCACGGGTTTACATTTCAGTGAAACACAAATTCGTTAGAATGCAGTAGATCCATATATATATATATATATATATATATATATATATATATATATATATATATATATATATATATAAAGAACTACTATGTTTGTGTATAATGCATTTCAGTTATGTATAATAATATGTTTAGCCAAAAGATGGCAGTGTTTTCTGGTGGACACTTCTGGTAATATGCTTGATGTAATTTCCTGTTTCCTGTGCAGTGTGTTTCTTTTAAACTAAGGATAATGAATGTACCTCAGTTTAGACTGCAATCAGGTTGTAAGCATCTATTTGCTGTGCCCAGAATAAGTTTTTTCTAACAGAATTATATTACAGTCACACTGCAACAGTAAAAGTAAAGTTTCTGGTTATTTTATGTGATCACAAATATGACAACTTGTTTCATTTGTGATTACCTTATTTTGCTGATTTTTTTGTGCATATGAAAGTGAATGCCGATAAATATTCTCAACATATTTTATGTTGATGAAAGTTCATCAGTGATGTAAAGAAATTTAATCATATAGATATGTACAGATGTGTGTGTGTGTGTATGTGGATTCATGTCATTTCGCTGAATAATTTGAATGCTGAGTGACTCAACACTGACACCTAAAACATCAAAAAAATAAATAAAGAAAGAAAGAAAAAAAATCAAAAATTGCTTTTTTGCAGGAGTAAGCCACCCTGCAGCCCCTAGCACACTCTGCTAATTATATATAATATCTCTGAGATCGGACTACAGTGGAGAAATGTCAGATTCCGTGATTCCCATGATCTCCCACAGCAGGTTTCCCATTCACAACTATATCCTGCAGCATTTTTGATGTCAGTGTTTTGAATGTCGGTGTTTTGTCAGTCAACATTTAAAACATTCTATATTGTTCACTGAAACTGATTAAGTATCACATTGTTGACTTTGTGTATATTGTGAACAAGGCTGGCTCAAAGCATGAAAAGGTACAGAGGAGAGCAGACTTCCAATGTAGTATCTACAATTTATATTTATCTTCTGTCTTCCTTCATCATTTACACATGTACCAAAAAGATGGTGGCAGATGGCCCTCTAACTCCACATACCAGTGATCAGCTTAACTAACTAATCCCAATGACAGATGTCTTCTGAGATATACTTGACATAAAGGTGATTCAACTGATTTAGAACTGACCACACCCACTTACTGATTGTAAAAGACATTGAGCTTGCACATACTTGTGAAAATCAGATGTGGGTAACTGGGACTCTATCTGTAAATCCTGTCACATCTTGAGACCCATTTAGCCAAACAGGTAAAGCTGCCTCTTCAGACTCTTGGAGACTAGATGTGACCAATGTCTTTCAAATAAAAGAAAAAGATTGATAAACTGTTCTGATAACATGAATCTAGTGCAAAAAGCCTGCAAATCTTTGACTATGCACAGTTCTCTAGTAGTGTCTCTAATGGTCATAGTACGCTCACTCTGAAACTCCACTTCATTTGCAGGATAGAAGACCATGTTTACATGCAGAACAGCCACCCTAGCAGAGCCCTACTTCTGGTTCTTTCTATGAAAATTGAAAATCCTCATACTGCCATTGCAGCTGAACAGCTAATATTTAACTCAGTCAGGAAGCCCAAGAGTCACCAAAATGCAGTAACCTCCAGTGATTTTCTGCCTGTAGACCTTAGCAGGCCATAAAATACTCCTCAGGATATTTCTTGATTTCCAGTTTTTCCTTGGTGACCTAAGGCCTAAACCTCAGGAAATGTATAAATATTTTGTAAAAAGGAATGCCAAGATATTCAAGATCCTTTGATCAAGGGGAAGGAAAAGCTACCTGTATTTATTGATATAATCTTTAGACTCCTTAAAAGATCTGAAAACATGACCTGATCTAAATTTTTCATAGGTTTCCCCATCTTTACCCCTAGCTACTTTATCATAGATACCCCCAGTCCTGCAGAACCAGATAATCCACTTGAAGAATTGAAGAGTAGTTGATTGTAGAAGCCATGGCCTTCCTTTTTATGAATCTGACTACAATTTGATTAATTCTGTCAATAAAACTAACAATTGAAGAATACAAGGAAGGCCAGTGCATTTTCAGCAAGAAGGCTAATTTTATATTTCCTTTGACCTACCGCAGTGCCTATGACAGACTGTGTTTAACAGACTGCAATGGTTCCTTCACCCAAGAAAAATCAGCAATAGTAAGGAATGGCCCTGTGTTATTACTTGTTTCAAATTTACTGATTCAGAAATAACTTGACCTATTTTTCAACAGTAAATGTCCCATTTTGGACTTTTTGCAGAATGTGTACCAGGCCAGTAGCAAACCAAATTGATCTAATACATCAAACAAGTACTTCATCTGCAAGTTATCTAATGCCTTTTTTTGCATCTAATGCAAGGACCAAGGCAGGAGTCATTATTCCTTATATGCATTTAGCTGATATCAGATCGCTGAGAATAGCATTATGTGCTATGCAACCCTTTATAAAACCACACGTATCCACCAATATTAAGTCCACAACTACAGCTTGCAAATTTTCCACCCAACTCCCCATGTATATCTTTTTGTCAACTTTAATTAATGCAATTGTTTTACAGGACTGAGATTCAGTCTAACATTTCCCTACTTAAAAAAACAAGTTGATGTAACATAACTTTTTCAAGGAGACTAGGCCATTTTCTCTTTATCTAAACTATAGCAAGCATTCAAAAAATCCATCAGCATCAATTTGTTTATATTCTTACAGGCCTTGTTAGATAACCCATCAGAGCCCTTGGCGTTCTTATTCTTCAGCTTCTTTATCTGATAAAGCATTCCCCTACTGTTATTGGCCTTATAATGTGCCCTTCCTTCTGTTTATAACCGTGATAGTCTTGTACTATGTAAAACCTCTGTACTTTCTTCTCCACCTGCCATTTTGTAGCCTTATGCAGACCTTGAAGATTATTTTTCAAATGCCTATTGAAGTCTGAATACTCTGGATTGAATTTTGCAGCTAATTTAATCACAGTCTAAATGCTATATTTTAGCAGTCTACTAGGATAGGGCAACATAGATTGAGAGTATCTTCCCTAAACAAACCACATATTACTTTTGTAAGCACTCCTAAATTTTACCTCTTAAAGATATAAACTTAACTTTTTAATCATGTCTAATACTTTTATATTCTTTTTTTTCTCTCTAGTCCTACTGTTTAATTTCATATATTGCTGCCTCAAATTAATATATATTTTAAATAAATTGCTGACATTAGATTTTATTCTAAATGTATATCACTAAATTCCAGCTATAAATTCATAATTAAAATCATGGGGTTTAATTTTTTTTGGACAGCTGCTTTCAACCTCTATAAACAGGGAAGCAGAGTCTCATTGGGCAACAGAACATTGTTTGGTGGACTCTGAATAGTTAGGATGTCTGGTAAAGCTTCCCAATTATGTGTCTATTGATAAAGCTGCACTGACCAGTATATAGGGCAGTCCTAAGCCTTATAGTTAGATGCATAATGGTGAAAATAATGATGCCAGGTTATTATACCTTGTATCCCTTGTATACAGTACAGGTTATTATACCTTGTATCCCTTGTATACAGTGCGCAGATGACTCTACACTAATCTGCTCTGCCTCCACTCCCACAGAATTACAATCCCTATCCCAAACCACCTTCAGCAAAATAGAGAACTGGCTTAATAATCGTCATCTTTTATTGAACTTAAACAAAGCCAAACTACTACTTTTCTCCCCCACCCGTAAGCCAACACCACCAATAATTACAGTCTCTTCTCACAATGGCACCATAATTGCTCCTGAACCTTGCACTAAACTACTAGGTATAAGCATTGATAACAATCTGAATTACGATGCCCGTATAGACAAAACCATAAAAACAGTAAACCAAAAAATAGGCTCCATGTATAGGATTAAGAAATTCCTAACCCCAACTGCCAGAACCACCATAGCTCGCACACATCTTCTGTCATCACTTCTCTATGCCTCACCCATCCTCACAAATCTATCTAAATCAAACCTCAACAAAATCACCAGCTGCTGTATCAGTATTGCAAGATTTGCCACAGGCTCAGCATACAGAACCCACCACTGTCATAATCTTCACAAATTAGGCTGGCTAGAACTACCCAATCAGATATACTATAACCAACTCGTAGTTATTCATAAAATCCTCTACCAACCTACCAGTACCCCTATTCTGATTAATATTTTCACCCCCAATAGCAACCTAGCAGCCATCCGTTCATCCAGCAGAATGTTAGTACAAACGACCAAAGCCAACAACTCAGGCGGAGATTCCTTATTCTCCAACTCTGCTGGAAAAAAATGGAACTCCCTTGCTGCTGAACTAAATGCTCCTTGCCTCAATTCAAAATATCTCTAAATACACACATGCACAGTGACTGGCTATGTCCATGTCTAAACCCTGACTGTCCCATACAATAATCAGACTGAGGTAAGGCAAAAAATAGTTATGCTCATGTCTAAACCCTGACTAGCCCAAAATATATCAAGACACAATTAAACCAAATGTAGCTCACAAATGTGATTACCCTTATTTTTTTCTTCCCACACCCTCTTACTATATATTACTTTACTCCTTTATATGTCTCTAATTTCCAATATCAGGAAATAAGTTATTATTCTGCCCATACTAAATAAACTCCTTCTTACCTCACCTACCTTCCCTTAATCATCATCCTCACTTTCTAACTGAAAATCATTTTTCTTTTAGACACACTTCTCTTATGTGATTGTTTTCCCTGTATATTCATTCCATCACCAACGTTTTTTTTATTTCCTATCTAAATGTAACCTTAACTTGATTTTGTCACAGTTTTACTGATAATTTTCTAGATTTCTCTGTAACCTGCATTTTAAGTGTTACTAAATTTTTGTTAACGTGGAGCTTTTCTCCCCGGGCCTTCGCTGAAAATGGATATGTATCCAGTCGGACTATCCCGGTTATTAACAAATGTAAAATAAATAAAATAAAATAAATTATACACTAGGCATACATCAATCAGATCTTTTTGTTGAAATAGTTCTCTTATAATCTTTGCTAAAAATCTTGGTGAATATTATTTCTTATTTCTACTGTTCTCTGTATGCTTGCATGTTAGTGTAGTTCATAGGTTGGTACTAGGTGGACTGGCAAATATAAATTTTCCCTTGGTGTGTTGGCAATGCATGTGGAAAAGCTTGCAAACTCTGTGGAAGGCAGTGGTTGTTCATAGGATGCTATAGGAGTTAGGTGTGACTCCTTACTAGGGATGGATACCACACTAGGAACTAAAACCTGACATTAAATTAGGCAACAATTTAACTTCTATTTTCATTTTTTTTTTTTGCAACAGCTTCTTTATTGAAACTATAGGCAAATGGTATGACCAATGATGCACAAAACAAAAATTAAGAAAGTGGTAATGCTTCAACAAAACAATGACAAGTACAAAAACTGCATAGCATGTACATGTGTCATTAGTAATCACCCATGATATTGTACCAACACAGATGAAAAAATGTTCCAAAAAGCTTTACATGAGGTTTGGCAACAAACCATTTTGTCCTGGGACATCTTCAATGGGGGTGGGGGTTAGATAACTATAAATGGGAGTTAAGAGGGGTAAGGGGAGGTAAGGGTTAAAATTGGAGTGAGGATTGTTTGGGAGGAAATGAGGTAAGGGTAGGGAGGGGCTTAAGGGGTTTATGCAAGAGTAACTGGATAAGGGGTCACATTTTGGCATGAACTTGCCATGGCAAGCTACGTCCATGACGACCTGTAGGTATTCTGATAGATGGGTAGGCCTTAATTATTATTAGCATATGTGGGGGAAGGTGATAAATGCGGGCGGTTGAGTAGTTGGGTCATTTCGGGGATGTTGGTTTAGTTCCATTTTTTTTTTTTTTTTGATGGTGGGGTCATTTTGGCCAGAGGGGTGCATGGTCCGAGCTGTCATTTGGCAGGTGCTGCGACCCTTTTGTCTCACTGCTGGGCTGTTGTGAATTCGCGGTGGAGCTCTGTGGTGAGTTGGCTTGGTCCCCTGGTTGGTTGGGTGCTGACCGTTTGTAGTTGCTTATTGTCAGTGGGGAATCTTAGAAAATAGTTACATGGATAACGATAAAGTTAAAATAAATAAATAAATAAATAGAAGACAGGCGGCTTTGTTGGCACAGAAACTGCCAGCTTGTTAGGTCCTTTGCAGTGTTTGTGCCCCTCCTTTTGTTCACCCCTGGGGTTTTGGGTGTCTTTCCTGTCATGGCTTGTTTCGGTGGTGGTTTGTGGGCCAGAGGGAGCTGCGATGGCCATTTTGCATGTTGCGAGTGCCTTGGGGAAAATGTTGCTTCCGGTGCACGTGCAGAGTAGCATCAGCAATTAATAATTAAAAAACTGACTTGTTGCTATATAGGTGACCTGGAGAGGTCTTGGTAGATTACTTTTTTCGGCCCTGACAGTTTATTTACTCAGTCATTGCTGCTTGGGTGGCCTTTCGGGTAGTAGCATTTGCTTTATTTGCTGGTGATTGTGATTGGAAGCTGTTAACATGGTTTAATTTGTTGTTGTGCCATTTCTTGGTTTCTGCTGAGGGTGGACTGCAGTATGGTGTGGTTGAATTGGGGATGTGTGGGCTGGCAGCTTCCATTTTGTTTGGGCTGTTGACGAAGTTGTTTTCACAGCAATTGAGAGTTAAGAACTATTGCATGGCAGGCAGGAGTGGTTACGGCTGTCTGGAGTAGCAGGTGTTTCGGTGGTACTGAGTTTTGTGGCATGCCTGTGCTTGCTAGTGAAGGTTTGGTGGCCGGTTTGGTTGTCTTCATGAGCGGTTGAGTGTACAGGGTCGGTGGGGGCTTTAGTTCCTTGATGAACTGGCTTTGATTGTGAAGTTTGTCCATGTGCTGCTGATCACTCGTCGAAGCAGGTGCTCATTCAAAGCTGCTGGCTGTTTTTCCCGGGTCCTGAGTGAGATGAAGTAAGGGCTGCCATTGCTCATGCGTATGGCGGCAATAGTTGTGCAATTTCTTCATGAAGAGGCAGGGGATATTAAGGAGTATGCACAGTTGTACAGTGTTTTGTAGTACAGCCAAATTCTTGCCTCTGATTATTGTGTGTTTAAGTGGCGATCAAGTCAGATCGCAATTTGGAAATCAAGATGTATATTGTAGTTGGCTCTTACCTTCAGTGTAGGCAGGCAAGACTTGCTATTCTGTTAACTTTGCTAGATTTTATGAGTTCCACCGGCTCTTTGTGTGGGTGGGGACAATGTCTGTGAAGTGTTCCTGACTTGGGGGTTCTGGTTTGCAGCCCTTCTTGTACTGGGATACTGGGTAGGGCTGCTGAGGTACAACTTAACATACTGTGTAAGGGGGCTTGCATAAGAAGAAGGTAAGTGGCAGCTTTGCCCTGCTGGAGGTGGATTTGTATGATGGTTGGATGCTTGCTTTCAGATGCAGGACAAGGTCTTGATGTTGCTGCTATTTGTTGCATCAGTTGCACTAGCGGGTATGGGGGGGGGGGGTTGGTTCTGAAGGCAGACCAGGACAAATTGCCTTTGGTCTTTAGTAGCAGCCATTTGGCAGGGGCTGTTCTTGCAAGCACATAGGTCAACTGATGAATGCTAGGGAGCTCCATTCTTCTCAAGGAAGAACATGTAAAAAAAAAAAGCTACAAATAATAGTTTATTGCTTAACAGTTATTTTAGTGTATACTTTAAAACAGAGTTATCTGTTGTGAAGACAACACATACATACAATCGATTTTAATAAATCCTGTATGGACACAAACTTTCTGCATACATGACACTATTTAATTTATTACAAGGCATAACATATCTGGGAAGTTTAAACCACTGCAGTTTTAGAAGTGCCAATCATTTTCAGTGATTATGAAAACACTCCTTATAGTAGACCTCCGTTCTTTTCCATCCAGGCAGGGCATCATACAGGCCTATTTCTGTGCGTCTGGTTAATTGCATGGGGAGGCGTAATGGCAGTTGGGGGGGGGCTCTCTGCATGCCTGTCAACTGTACATATTTACAGAATTAGTAAATTTTGTTTCAGGTTTTGGCTGTTGATAACATTGGGGGATTTCTGGCAGCTAAGGTTGATTCCTCAAAGACTTCAGTTAGGAAATAAGGACAGACATTTGACATTCATATTTAATACCCTTCAGTCAATTCCTGCTAAAGCAGAACCTTCTAGCCCAGCTTCCTAGTGGTGGCTGGTTTTGGTAATATTTTCTGGTGTGCTGCTGCATCATTTGGTGGCTGGGGTGCTGTGCAACCCCTTGGTTTGGTGGAAGATGGTAGATGGGATTTCAATTGGTACAGGTGATGCAATGGAAAGGTTCAGTGGTGGGGTGCAGTGAGATATAGGATGCAAATGGGGGAGGATGCTGAGGTTTGCATTGGGGGTGGATTACAGTTTTCAGTGGCACAAGTAATTAATCTAGTCCAGGTTGGCGAAGCATTCATTGAGGAAAAAGAAAGTTATAAATTCATAATCTAACAGTGTTTCTGGTATTAAACACAAGATCCCAAGTAAAAGCACTAAAATGCGTTATTCAGTGATAACATAGGTTCATTGGTAAATATGTTTAGTGGGTACTGGAATGGTTCCTTTTTCTTAGCTGACAGCATATTTAATGGAGACCAAATGTTAAGAAGGTGGTCTACTAATATACTTAGGACCAGGGCAATACAGTTGTCCAACAGTACACCTATTGGGATAGCTACATTACATCAATAAGTTGGATTTCATAGTATATTTCACCTGGTCAGTTCATTATTAGGATCATTACAAATCCCATTTCTATTGGCATTTTAGTTAACTGGTTAGGTTTTAAAATGTGCAAGAGGCTATTCAAGACTAGGCAGGATAAGGTACTATAGCAGAATATTAAGGTGGGGTGAAGTAAACCCTAATGAAAGATGTCTATATTTCATGATCAAGGTGTAATTTCGGTCATTAGTATATAAAGGCATAAGCTGTTCACAGGATAACATATTGTTACAGGCCAAGTATGGGTGTTCAGCCAGATGTAGGTTAACTGCTTTCGAAGGGCAGGAAAGAGATGGTGCTTCAAGGGGAAGGCCTATAAGCAGACGTTTTTTGATATGTGTGTATTGGACTTGCAATTTATTTATTTATTTATTTTACCAGTCTGGGAAGTGCAGAATGGTGGCAATCTGTGGCATGAAGGAAGTGAATGTAAAAGGTGGGAAGAGTAGCATGGGATCTGGCCAGTGAGATGAAGGTAGCAGTCTCAAAAGGTGATGGAGGTTCTTGCGGTAGACTGGTGTGCAATGACAGCACAGGCAGAGTAAGTGCAGACTGTGTAATGCTCAGTGGCCTAAAGAAGTGGAATTGAAAGGTAGTGGTGCTGCTGGGGTTGAGTTTTGCTTACTGAAGTGGTGAACAATACGGTAGCTGGTTCATACTTCAATTGGTACTCAATAAGACACATCAGATTTAATGCATTTTAGGTGGTGTGTGGTCAAGGGAGGAAACTTTATGTTCAGAGTAGGGTATTGCAGGGTCGGGGATTGTTTATGGGGAGTCTGAGGTTCCCACTGGGGGGGGGGATGAGTTGCACCAATTCCAGGATCATGGGCAGCTACTAGCTTAATGACCCTATGGTGCTTTCAACTTAGCCACTTTCAGGTAGTTAAGGTTCCTTATTTCACATGCAGCACATGTTGCCCTTCCCAGGTGGGACATGGCCATGAATTGTGTGGTCTTTCATGGGAATGAAGTCATTAATAAGGTAGACTTAGATGTCAGATGTTTGTTGCAGTATAAGGGTAGAGGGTAGAATGCCAGGATGACTATGCAATTGATTCATTATAAACATAATTTCAGTTAATCATTAGGAGATCAGTTAGGTGAAAGGATGAGTTGCAGTTGGGCATGATGGTATGTCACTTACATGGACTTATTTTGGGCTGCATTGGACTTAGATTTCTGGTGGATTACATGGTAGGTATATAAATGGATATGGGATATCAGTCGTTTGGAGGGTGCTTTGTTGGTTAGAACATGTAAGATGGCATTGGATGTTATATCGAAGTTGGAAATGAGGATTGCTACAGCACTGATTGGAAGGGGGGGTTTCAATTTAAATATTAATAGGTACATTGGGCAGTTAAACAGGACTGCAGTTGCACACAATGGTGCAATTGTTCTGGTGTGAGGTTTTTGTGGTGTGGACTTAGTGTTTGGTAGTGCAAGTGGCAGATAATGAACTGGAAATCATTATGGAGCTATTACTGGTAGTTAAGTGAGAGTCTATTTAAGGTTCAAGGGTTATGCTTCATTATGAGGTTATGGCTGGTAAATTTTGCATTGGTGAAAGGATTTTATTCAATATTGGCCACATTGGATAATTATGTGATAGGGTTTGGGAGGTGGAGAAACACAGATCTAGTTTGGTTGGAGAGGAGGGTGTCCACCGAATGATGCTTGACTTAAGACCTTTTAATGAGCCGGTGGGTTGTTGGAAGTTTGGTAGGAGAAAGGGGGGGAACAGCCTGGTCAGGCTGGTGGGCAGAGAAGAGGGGCAGGCTTGTCCTCTTCTGTTCCCCCCTCTGGTGTTGGATGTTTATTACAATAAGTTGGAAAAGGAAAGGAAGCAGTTGGACACTGCTTGGTAAATAAAATAAGCGAGTGGAGGTAAGAACACTGCTTATTTGGCTGGATGGGTAATACAATCAAGGGTAAATGAAGGGAGTACTGGGACGCTGCCTCATAAAGTAAGTGAGTAGAGGTATGGACTCTGCTTACTGGGTCATGATGAGTGCACACTGTCCTGATTAACATTATCTGGATGTTTATGCTGTGATTAAATCAACTATACTATGTTTCAGTTGTAATTAATAAATGCTGGTTAACATGTCATGTTTATGGAAGTTTAATAAAGGTCGTCAGATGTCATTCATTGTGATGTCTTTATTGAAGGGGACTGGGACAAGAGTAGTTGGTGTTTCTGATATGGTAAAAGATTCAGTTTCTAGCCCAAATAACCAAAAGTCCGTGTGTTTAAGATCCAATAATTTTTTCTGATTGCCCATAAAGTGGCGTCAGTGATTCAAGTGCAAAAATTCACTAATCTTCTGACAGTTCCATACCATTTTCAAATAATCTATTATGCAGTCTAACAAGTGAATTTTCCCATTAATGTAATGAGTTATACCATGGGAATGCCAGTTGAGGAATGGTCCTAAATATTCTCCATCTCCACTGCCCAAGATTCCTTTCCAAGACAGGTAATGTCATTTCCTTGCCTAGCTCAGAGTCCCACCTAATTTTAGAAAATAAATTTATTAACTGGTAACCAGTAAAGTGCAGCAGTAGTACCTTACCAGACAATTCTTTTATCCAACATTTTACATATAGTGTTCCCTGGTAAAGCTAGTATCCCTTTATAACTCTTAGTGTCACAGTAAATACACCTGAGTTGTAGGAACTGCAAAAATGTAACATTTGAAAATTTAGAATTCTGTAACAGTGTTAACATTTTGGAAGTTCACTAAAGTTTCCCTGAACTATATCCTTCCAAAAGAAACACCCTTTAGACACCCAGTTAAGCCACACAAAAGGTCTGCAATAAACCAGATACTGATTCTGGCCCCATATCCTGTCCCAGATCCAGAAAAAGGGCCTTGCTTCCTTCCTGACAGTCTCCTAGCTATACAGATTTTGACCCTGCCAGGGTCCTGTATTTTCTTACCACTGTCAGTTCATGGACTTAGATTTGGCAATAATGAAAATCTCAGGACTATTTCAGATTGGTTTTGGTGAGCTCTTTGCTTGCACCATTTGAGTTATGGCTACTGCTATAGAGCAAGGTGATAAGACTGGGAGTTGAAGAACTCTTGTACAAAGGACTTTCTCTGAGACCTCCTGGGAATTCTCTTATCTCAGAGATATCACCACCATCAGGTTTTGGAAAGTTTGCTGGCATTTGGTAGGCATAAATTAAGTACGTGTCTGCAGAGAATTGTAAATCTTGGTAGACAGAACATTTTAAGGGAATTGATTCAAGCAAGAAACAAAGTTTAAAAGATGGCACTGTCAGCATTTGTTTAATTTCGGCTGTGACAAGTTTGGTATTTTCCTGCAGCATCACTGTCATATTTGTCAATATGATTATTCCCATGTATTTATAAGTAGACTGTGTTTTTATTTATAATACCTGTATTGCTAGTTTAACCTCTATGCAAGCTTGATTTAACTGGAATATGAATGGTTTATCCTAGTTAAGAGAGAGGCCAGACAGGTTCCCAGAGATTTTTATTAATTTTAGTATATATTTCAAGTTATTTTGAAGGTTGGATATCCATATTACCACATCATTAGCAAATCACATGGAGGAGAATATAATTCCATCTAGAAAAGTGTTAGCTGAACATGAGTGCTTTTGTTGAATAAAAGCAGCTTATGTGCTTACAACGTTGAAGAAAGAGGGCAGCCTTGCTGGGTGCCTTTTGAAAAATAAATATCCACAGACATTAAACTGTCAGAGTTGATTTTGATTTAAAGCCTGAATACAATAGTTTATATTTATCTATTAAGTCCCCTTGAATACAGTAAGCTTTCAGAAAGTCACAGTGAAAGTCCCAAGTAAGCAAATCAAATTCTCCAATAAGATCAAGGCAAAAGGCTGCTAATAAGAGTTGAAGTGAACTTGGCCCATTGAATCAGAATGAGCCAGATCCTAAATACCCCCCCCCCCCCACACACACACACACACACCTAACTTTAATAAACTCTAGGTGATTGTAATGGGTCAGGGCTGGTAAAAAGACTTCCAAATGTCTAGTTAGAATTTTGGTATACATTTTAGATTCCAAATGAAGGATAGAAATGGGTCAGTATCCATCTGTACTATGTAGCTCCTGTCTTGTTTTTTGGTACTTAAAATGGATTGTTTGACTTCATCTAGTGTGAGAGGTTTAGTAAGGTGCATTTTCATTGTGTTTGTCACATGTGGAAAGGAAATATCCATAAAAGATTGGACAAATCATCTGGTATAACAGTGAGTTTACTCTGAAACAGCTTTGTAAATACCATGATTTGATTTTACTGTTAGGGTTGGTCTGCAAGTGCCCCGATCCATCTCAGAGAGCAAGAATTTGCTTTTCTCTTTTCCTGGCTTTAAGTTTGTATACAAGAAGTTTGGGGTCTGTAATACTAATGCCCCCGTCGCAATAATAGTTTTGCCGTTTTCCCAGTTAGTGGCTATGAAGTTAAACTTGAGCAGCCCTGAATTCTTTTGTGAAAGTCATTATCTGTCCCTTCGTATCTCTAGACCTACCTCCTGTCCTCATGCAATCTACCTCTAGTTATGCTATTCTGTTATTTAGATTATTTAATGATGCTCTGTTGTTATCTGCTTTAATTTTATATATTTAAAAAAAAAATCTTGAATGTCCATTTTGAACCACTTTCACACAAATGCCCAGGTAACATCCAGTGTTGTTCCACCTTTCAAGAATGATGAAGTAAACATCCTATTGTATTGTTAGTGTACGTTCCTTTTTATGCCAACCCTTCATGGCAGCTTACAAATCCATTTGCATACTACGCCCAGCTCTGCTAATACTAGAGAAATTATGTGGTGCTATCTTGTACCCAATCCAGTCTACTCTGTTTAACCTAATTACACTCAGAAACAAATATTCAATACTGCTGGCTGTGCCTGATTCCTGGGCAATAGGGGTAAAGTTCTTACCCTCTGGATGAGCAGCTCTCCAGCAATCAATAAGTTTGTAGTCCTTAATAAAAGCACAAGTACCCCTGAGCACTTTAGCTACTTTTCTGCATTTTTATATGGTCTGTCTATTTGGGGGCCTAAGGTCACATTAAGATCGTCCAGAATCATCAGAGCTAGATTTTAGTAACTTAATTTCTGAAGAGCATTAGAAAAGTTATTAATAGGTTTATGATCATCCAGTGGGTTATATGGTGTTTAATTTTAGCTACAACCTATCTGCCACTTTTGTAATGTTTAATAGACTCAGGCCTTTTTACCGAATGAGCATATCTAGAAGCAGCCCATCCTTCCGAGTTTTTCTGTATGGAGTGGTCACTTGTAAAAAGACTGTATGAGGTGTGAACTTATTGATCTCATTAAAACATGCAGTACATTTATAAGGTGTTGCAATACCTCTGACAGTCCTAGAAATTATAGTACTAGACACATTGGCATTGTTCAGTATACCCGAATACTGACCTACATCAGAACTATTATTAAAGTTAACAAAGTAGTGTAACATAAACTAGTACCAAAAGTGTTTGCTTTGAAACAGAAATGCCCAAAAGACAGTAACTATTTGGTTTAAATTTTGCCTCTGCCTTAGCAAAATCAATCCTGTATTTGATCATCTGTGCAAATCTGTGCAAATCAATATAGGCTTGCTGTTCTCACTGAAACAAATTCTGTGTATTACAGTTTGTAGTGGTACCATTATGTACAGAGTCGGTGTAGATTATTTTCGGTGGAACTTTATAGCATTCTGAAGTTAATAGATGGTTAGGCTATAGACAAATTTGGCAACTGCTGTTCCATATCATTTAGACATCCCTTTAATGTACTAATTATTCCTCCATTTTCTGTAAACACATACTTTACATACTGAAAGGATTATAGATATAAACAACAATGTCCTCTCTACTGAATATGCATGAGAGCTCTTCAGATTTTTTTTCTACATACTTTTATTTAAAATAACTTGCACACTTTATTGCAAATAACCTCCCACATTACTTTTGTATGATTGAAGATACTATGTCTTGCCATTTCTGACAAAAATACTTTATGAACAGTTTTTGCATACATCCACCTCACTGTTTTATGCATATGGACATGATGTTTTCTTCCAGATTTCTTCTTCTTTCCTACATGGTCCCCATTCTTTGCTTTCCTTTACGTAAAGTTTTCTGTATTCCATGATGTGTGTTTTGGACCTTGTTGTTTTCCTACACAACTTTGTTTGCCTTTCTTTCACTTATGTCACTGTTGTTGGAATGGCTATACTTTCTGCCATTTTGTCTAACCATCATACCCCATCAAATTAGTATCATGACTGGGACTACAATTATGTAACAGATCCAGCACTATGAGCATAATTAAAAGTAATCTTACAAACAAATAAGAATGTTTACAGAACTTTTGGATTTACTTTTCATAGCTTTATAGCTCAGATAGTACATTTCATTCCACAAAATTTATAAGAGCAGCAGAAAACTTAAAAGAGTAGTACTGTACAATGGAGTTAACCTCTGTTGAAAATGACTTAACAAAAACTCAATAAAATGGTACAAACAGAGAAAAAATTTTCCAAAATAAAACTCACTGTTGAAATGTAAAGAATATGAGCCATTAAATGTAGCATTTTACAACTATATTAAAATTGCTTGCATTATTTGTGATAAGATATAGAAAAGAAAAACATTCACAGGTTATCAACTGTGTAATGAAAATATGGTTCTTGGTATCTTTATGCTGTCAGTCTTTGAAAAAAAAATAATTCTACTAGATTTAAAGCTTCTTTTTTTACAAAAAATAAATAAATAAACAGTTCTATCTTAATCTATCAGAGTTGTAACTTGTGGTGAACTTTGCTATTTGTAGGTCAAAGGTGCTTGTCTTGTCCAAGTCAAAACCATTTGCATCCACACCTCCCAACCTGGAAACATCAAAAATCTGGACAAGGCTCATGAAAAATAAGTAAAAGCTGTACACTGATTAACATAAAATTTGCATACATGATTATGTAACCCTGCCCACTCCAGTGGGATTGTGGGATACCAACTTTCAAATGCAAACTGAAGAACAGACAACAGAAATATGGCACCAGAGTCCCCCTGCTGCCATTCCAATGTCCCATTATCTGGCTATTTTACCCCATTTACCATAAACACTAATGTGTGCATACTGCTTTATGTCTACAATGATTAGTTGGATTTTATTTTTACACTTTACAGCACAATGCACAAACACTAATAGACATTTCCTAAACAAATCAATACTGTCTCACAATGAAAATAGACTTGGCATTAAAACTTCTCTGCCTTTGAAACTCACATTCATTAAAACAGCATTGAAACCCACACCACACGCAAAGAAAATGCATCTGGCCAGTGATGGATAAAGATTACCTTTGGGCTGTTTTCAAATCATTCGCCCCTTGCACACAAAACAAGAAACATACATGTGTTCTTTGATACACCTTCCTGACTTTATTAAATTATATTCTTTGTATAATACAGCACACTTGTTAGACAGACCGCATTTTAAATTTGTTTGAAAATTTTTCCAGTAGGCAATGAAAAAAAACATATGAACCAATGATGACAAAACTGCCCAATTCAGAACATTTCCATCATAAAAGTCTCCTTACGCACACACACACACACACACACACACACACACACACACAATATATATATATATATATATATATATATATATATATATATATATGTATATAATGACAGTAGTCTGAGGCATAGGCATCTTGTACAGCTTCTTGCACTTATTTTCAATTCTAAGGTTTTTTTTTTTTTTCGGGGGGGGGGGGCAAAAGGCCAAACACCAGGGACACAATTTAAACATTGCTTGTATAATTTTAGAAAGTTGCTAGAATACAATGTTGTGTTACCACCATGCTTTATCCGAAACGTCCTTACTAATACAACAATATATCCATGGCTCCGTTACTGATTGAACAGCCCTTGTGTGCCCAGCCAGAATGTAAACAAAGCGGAAAGAAATCAGAAATTAAGGGGTGCCACTTGGGAATCATGGCACCCCATTATTTGGACCCCAAAATTTGTACAAATCGAGTAATTCTGGACAGTTGGGAGGTATGTTTGCACCTGACAGCACTCACCCAGCAATAAGGCGAAAATACAAGCAAAGGATTATTCATTGTAACTTGGATAATCAAGAAATCCATGATAGGTTTAGAGTGGGCAGAGACATTACAAGGGTCTTAGTGGACATGTTTGACCCCCATAGGGGCACTAGAGAAATTCATGGATTTCTTATTCCTTTGGACACACCCCTGCCCTAGACCAGAATTATGACTGAGAGAATATTTAACTTCCTGAAGAACTACTTCAAGTACTTGGATGACTCTGGGGGTGTCCCTCACTTTGACCCAGCTACTATGTGTAGGATGTTCACTACTTGTTGCATTCTGCATAACATGATCATGCACTGGTCTGGTGGTGAAGTGACCCATGTTGTCACTGCAGCTGCCAGTTCTAGTCCCACTTTGACCAGTGATGACTAGCTGGCAGCAGTAGTAAGGGACCCAGTTTAACAGGCTCATGCATGACATGTGGCTGCACAGGTTAAGAGGTGGCATCTAGTCCAGACCTATGTACCAAGACATTCAGTAGTGTTTCCTTAAAAAATGTCTAGAGTATAACTGATGCATGCAGTGATACCTGTGGACTATGCTCTGTGCTACATGGTCTGCTGTCACTGTTTATCTGACATTATCTCTCATTTTAAAATATTTTTTTTTATTACTGGCTGTTTATCTGAGTGCTCACTGATTCCTGTACATTAATACTAGAAGTCAGCAAATCAATAGTTGCCCATGCTATACTTAATAAAGCTTTGTTTAATTATGCAGTTATTATGCAACAGAAGGATTTACTGACAAGAGTGAGACATTTAAGTTTAATTTGCAATTTCTTTGTAAAGGATTATATTGTACTGCACATCAGATTTCTGTCTTGCTGTCATTTAAGGTAATTATGTCAGTAACTGTCTTCATTTGTGCAGTGATGATGGTGTACTGGTCAAAGTTAAGTGCATACAGCAGGATAATTATTTCAGTGTGTCATTTCCGTAATGCAGTGGACCAAGAAATGTTTCCTCATTGCTATTGTGATTTCATATGTAACTGTAAGCATATGGAACAGTAATGCATGTGTAATTTTTTGCCCAACTGTTAAGTTATGTATCTAACAGATGCACATAGACTTCCCTCCATCCCACAAAACAGTTGCATTTAAATGGAAATTTAAAAGATAGTAATTTCAGAATATGGTGATAGTAATAGCTAGAAAGGGAATAACTTCACATATATGCCCCCCACACTCACAACTAAACATTATTTCCAGCACACAGACATATTTATCGATGAATGTAAGTCACAGTACCTACATATTAAATAAGTCATGCACATCTCCTATTGACAGGCCTGGTAATGGTACAGCAACACATCTACTGTTGATAGGCCTAGTGATGATGCAGCAGATGTGGAGGATAGGTTATCATGAGAAGTGTAAGCAGAGTTAGAGCGACAGTGTGATCTAGAGAAGGAATTTGGTCCTGCTGTCATTGATCACACACTGCTGTGTGACCATGACCTTGATCAGGGACATGAGGTTCTCCTAGGTGTAGATGAATGTTGATATCACCTGTTAGAAATGTGTTGGTACTGCTTACTGCGACTACTGACATCACTGTCTTGAGATCCAGTGATAGTATCATGTGATTTCCCCTATGTGTCCACATAGTCCCCTGTCCTCTTCCCTTGGTAAAACTGAGTCTAGCTTGACTCTGGTCTGTCCTAAGCAGTGTACGAATGGAGACTGTAACTGATTTTTGGTGTGCCACCATGCTATGCATCACTGCTACTATGGCATTAACTCTGCACTCTGCCTATTCAAAGTACTGTTGGAAATCTTCATGCATACCTGAAGGAGTCTAAACATTTCTAGCTGACTCTCTGTTGCACTGCTTTGAGCTGTAACTGTGTCACAACACATTTCCTATTATGCAGCCATTGCTTTACGTGTTTTCTGAGGTAGCTGTGTGCAGACTTTTGTAAAGGTGTTTTCCTGGACCACTTTCCTATTAGATGTATAAGCATACCAATGGCCGTACTTCTATGCAAATATTTCACATTTTCTTGCATGTATGCCATATTTAGAAGAGATGTATCATATATTATTGATTTGGCATTACACATGTTTCCAGTACATTACTATATTCTGACTCAAAACACTGTTTACATTGTTCTTTAATACAATTCAGCAGATTATTTAACCTAACATCCAATATTTTAGGTTTCCAATTATGATTCCTGAGCTCCTGTACTAATTCCCCATAAGAAGGAAAGACCTAATTATGTGGCAGTTTAGTCTGAAAATATGTATACGCTTCACTTAAATCCCTATAAATCAGGTATTCCCAATTATATTTTAAGTAAAACTGATTTTTGGCATCTAGGCTTGTTTATGAATTTGGAAACATCAATTAAGTGATTCCATTTCTTTTATTTTTTCCATGACATTTATCTAAATGCCATTCAAGGTGAACAAACCTACTTTTATAAAAAGCCTTACTTAAATGGCCCTAGCAAATATCTCCATGGTTCTGGCCCTAGCAAATATCTCCTTGGTTCTATCAGCATGTTTTCTAAAATAAAGTGTTGAATTTCTATGATGCCCTTAACATAGTAGAACAATATTCTGCCATTTTTGTTCAGAAGGTAACTTTGCAATCTTTCCCATAGAAGTTGGAATGGCCTTGTCTGACTCTTTCTCCTTGAAGTACATCTTCTGGTATACTAGAGATAAAGAAATAAACAAAACTTCAACTGTGCTAATCTCCATTGATAGCAGAAATCCAGCATATCTATGGCATCCTATTGCTTGGGCAGTGCAGATTTCATCCCAGCTATTTGCAATATTTTTCACCACAAAAATGCGAACAAGTTACACATGGGTACGTGCATGACAAAGCATTAAAACCTATGGAGTTCCCCAGCCATGATCTCTCTAACCCTTTTTACAATACTGTTTCATGTCTGAAATCTGCCATGGTAGTATTAGTTTGTTCTTATTACTCCTGGGAAAGTTCCTGTAGATCTGTAGTGCCTTTTGCTTGTCAGTTGTACAGGGACAGGAGGTGAGTGATAGCTGGTGAAATCAAAATGGTGGCCTAGTCAACCATTGTGATGGAGGATCTGAATGTTAACTGCTCCATACTGGAGTCGCTAACAAAGTTGCTGCAGATTAAAGTGGTAGATGTGCAAATCAAGTCAACTACTGAGTACAGTGATCATAGCTGCAAAATATAACTGACTCACTAACCCATCAGCAGCAAGATCTAACAGAACAAAGGGCCAAATGGAGAGATGATATATCAGCAAGCAAAGGAGAGTTGTATTTAAGGAATTTAAGTTATCCTCAAGTCTTTGTGAGGGCGCAGACAGAAGTAGGTTAGAAAATAAAAAAGATAGCTAGGTTAACAAGACCCAAGATAAAAAGTGCCCAATCCTGGCAGGCACACTGGTCCAGGACTGGAAAAAAATGACAGTGTAGAATCCTCAAGACACAGAAACATTCCTACAGTGGGGCTAGACCATGCCCGGGGGAAGATGGTCCCCCTGTTGAAGGAAGAAGTAGTCCACAAAAATGACAAAAATTGATAGGCCAAAAAAGAGCCATAAAGATGATAAAGTGGACTATTGAAGATAAGAAAGAAATTATGTACTGTTATTATTATGCAAGAAGTCCATCATTTTCAGACAGAAGATATACAAAAAGAGAAAAATTAGAGGAAAGAAAAATACTTGCACAAGAAAAACTCTCAGAAGCTTCAAATAAAAATTTATGTTCATTAATAGAACAGATTTATGAAAAACATTATATAGACCAAGAAACATTTGGCCATTTGGAAAAAGAAGCGACTGAGGAAGTGTGAAAATATAAAGAACAAAATATAGAGATCTTTGAAAAGTATAAAAAAGAAGTATGACATAGGAAAGAAAGTGAGATATGATATGGTGCAATATTTATGCAAAGGAAAAAGCCAAATTAATTAATACGAAAAAGCAGCCCCAAAGATATTAGAATAGAAATGCAGGCACAGGCATCCAGATGTGGAACATTTTACAGTACAAAAAATAAGATCACAAAGAGAGAACATAGAACAGAAGATTAGTAAAGCAAAGTTAAAATATATATAAGTTGAAGTTATGCAATACCTGTGAAGTGAAAGAACTAGTGTAGAAAGTCCAACACAGGTTTTATCACAGTATGATGGAACAAGGAATCCACCAAGTAAGAAAAAAACAAGAAGAGCGGGAGCCATCTGAAGAAGAAGAAGAAATATGGACATGGGGAAGAGAAAGACAAAGAAATTTGCTGCACTATTTATGCAAAGGAGAACGCAAAACTAATCAATGCAAAAAGAACAGCCCCAAAGATATTTGGAGAGAAATACAGGCAAAGGCATTTGGATATGGAAAATGTTACAATACCAAAAAAATAAGAAAACAAAGATGAAAACTAGAAAAGAGGATTAGTAATGGAGAAGTTAAAGAAATAGAAATTGAGATTATAGATTACCTGTGAAGTACAAGATTTAGTGTAGAAAATCTAACTCTGATAACATCACAGCAGGATAGAGCAATGGATCCCCAAATTAAGGAGAAACAGTAGAGCGGAAAACATCTATCAGTTGCCATATGAAGGTACTTTGGAGCCTTCCATAGGAAACCAGTACACAAGTTCAGTTTGAGTTGCATAGCAAGGGAAGGAAAAGGAAATTGTGGCAACGCCGACACAGTTAATATTGTGGAGTGACAGATCAGTGAGTTCCCATATGAATGAGCAACAGATGACACAGGAGGAAACTGAAGAGAATGTGGCGCAGGAAGATGCTGTGGAACTTTCTACAGAATGTCCAAGGAAATGGAGAACAAAGAATGTGCCTTCAGTTTAGCAAAAAATTATCTAAAAGAAGAGCTGTTTGATTTAATAGAAATGGACAGACATATTAAGATCGATGAAAGAAATAGACTACAGAAAGTCAATAAAACCCAAAAAGTTAGAAGTTTGATAAAACAAATGAACAGGGCAATTAGGATTGTCCATAGAGATCCATGCAATATAACAGAAGTAAATTGCATATACTACTGTGCAGCTAAATTAATAACAGATAAAATTTTACCACAAAAACACAGTGCAGTAAGGGAAAGGAAGGGAGAAACCAAATGCCATCATGGAAGTATTGAATAGAGAAAACTATAAAGCAGTTTAGACAAGAGGTGTCACTGTTAGAAAAGTATAGAGGAGGGAACAGATCAACAAAAATGCTCAGAAACATAGATGTGCTGAAAGCAATGCAAAGTATAAGAATAGATCAGGATCTATTGTGCACTATTGCAAATAATAAACCAAAAAGATCAGCACAAGCAGAAAAAATTTAAAGATATGTAGATAAATATATAAGGAAAAGTACAAAACAAGCAATTTATTGTTGGCCCAAAAATTTTTTATAGAGATTGGAAAACAAGGCAAAATTATTTGAAATACCACCAAAGAAAAAAAGAAAAAAAAAAAAAAAAGAAATGGATACATTTTGGAGAAATATCTATGAAGATCCTGTGGAACATAACAAAGATGCTAGGCGGATAGAAGAAGTAAAAGAAAGAATAAGAATTTCAAATGTTCGTGATATGAAATGGAAGGAAGTAATGGCAATACAGATTGAAACAAGGTTAAGAAAAGCAACTAAATGGAAAACCCCAGGCCCAGATGCAGTACCTAACTTCTAATTAAAAGTGTTAGCATCCTGACATGAAGATTTAGACATGAGTAAGAACTATTTATATGCACACCCCACACAGACACAAACCTGGTTAACACAGGAAAGACCATACTTCTACTTAAGAGCAAACCTGCAAACTATCCTAAAAACTATAGACCGATAACTTGCTTTCTGACGACGTATAAACAATACACTGGAATTCACGAGTTTATAGTCATTTAGAAGAAAACTCAATCATGGCAATAGAACAAAAGGGTAACAAAATAAAGTCATATGGAAGTTCCAAAGGATCAGTTGTTGTTAAACAAAGTTATATTGGAGAACTGTTAAAAAGGGAAGAATCTAAGTATGGTATGGATAGACTACAGAAAAGCATTTGATAGTATCTGACATTCATGGATAAAAGAGTGCTTAAAAATGTATAAGATATACCCTATACTGACCAATTACAACAGCCATGAAACTGTGGCAAATCGCTTTGCAGTTAAGACATGAAAAAGGACAAATAATTATTCCAAGGATAAAAATTCAAAGGAACATATTCCAGGGGACTCTTTGTCACTGCTGTTCTTTTGTCTTGCCCTTAACCCATTAAGCTGTCTACTTAACAGATTAGGTCATGACTACAGTTTGGCTCATAGAAAAAAAAAAATACTTCTCATCTTTTTTTTTGTGGAAGATTTAAAGCTGTGTAGTTCATCAGATGAGAAACTGAAAGTACAACTGCAAGTGGTCAAACCTTTTTCAGATGGTATAAGAAAGTCATTTGGTCTTGATAAATGTGCAAAAGCAACATTTAAAGCAGGAAAGCTGCAGCACCAAGAAAATATCAGTCTGGGACAGACATTTTATATAAAAGAATTTGAGCAAGAGGGAGTGTATAAATATCTGGCAATTAATGAAGGATCAACAATAAAACATGGGCAAATGAGAATAAAGCTTAAGAATATTTTTAGAAGATAAAAATTAATACTGAAAACAGTGTTGACATTTTGGAACAAAGTCCAAGCTACAAACCAATTTGCTTTTCCTCTCCTAACTTACAGTTTAGGAGTGATTGACTATCCCCAAAAAGTGCTGGATTGGTTGGACTGGAAAGCAAGAAGGGTGCTTCATGCTCATCAAACGATGTATAAAAATCAGTGCATACCAAGATTATATATTCCAATTCTGAAGGAGATATGAGCCTCAAAACTGATTACATGTATAGATCTGAAATTGTAGGACTGCATATATAGGGTCTATATTATAGTATCGAAAAGCTGTTATATCAAACGGCTTTTCATCGACCCGTAAAAGTCGAACTCTTATAATAGTGAAAACCCAAATGAGTGAATTCTTTCCCTGGGAAAGAAATTGCTAGCCCTACCACGAGCTACACACTACTTTAAACATAACAAAGTGGGGGGACCCCCAATGTGGGGGGCTGTGCCCCCCACACCCATTTTTACTAAATATACCAACTCCATGATCGCACTACAGTGGGAAAAATGGAAAACTCACAAGGATGGCCAAGTGATTTCTTTCCCAGGGAAAGAATTCGCTCATTCAGGTGTTCGCTATTATAAAAGTTCAACTTTTACAGGTCAATGAAAAGTCGTTCGATATAACGGCTTATCGATAACCTAATATAAACCCACATACATATCTACTGAACTAACAAATATAAAAAGAGCAGAGCGGCAACCAAGCCAAACGACAGGAACCACAGGCAGCGAACACCAGAAAATACCATAGACAACAATATGTTTTACCTAGGTTTTGTCTTTTATTTTATCCAGACTTCTTCAGAAACAAACCAAGAATATGATAAAATCAGACATTAAATACACTCATCTTAATAGAATCTACATCAATTATCCAATAAAAGCATACATAATTAACCCACCCCAAAACCAATTAAAAATGTAAATACAAAAGAAAAAGGAAAAGAAACACAGAAACAAAGGAATACACACTTATAAGTTCATGTTGAATGGTAAATGTAAAACCTTACAGTTACAATCAAAACATATATAAATATATGTACATATAAAAGCATTAGTGTTTTTCTTGTGCCTAATATCCGATACATGCTCACTAATCCTGTCTCTAAATGCTCTACAGGTTTTTCCAACATAAAATGCTGGGCACTGACAACACTTAGCCACATAAACCACATTTTTAGTATGACAATCATAATGCCCATAAATGTTGATAAACATATTGGCCACAAATACCTGGGAATGCGTGGACATGATGTAGCCACACATACTACATCTTCCACACTTAAAATTGCCAAGTGGCCTATTCTGATTATGTGCATCACCACCACCCCAATCACCCCTTTCCAGGAGTTGCTTAAAAGACTTCCATTTTCTGTAAACAAAGTTGGGAAAATTGCTAAGTTTTTCCCAAACCATATTATCTAACTTAAGCAACCTCCAATTGTTAAATACTATGTCTATTAAATATTGGGTGTCAAAGGAGTAAGTGGTAATAAAATACAATTCTGAAACATTAATTGCATTAATTTTCAAGCCATCATTTTGTTCACTAATGCTTTGGCCAGGCATATACAACAATACGGTGGGCGCCAATTTAAGTTTTGTGTTATACAACATATTCAAAAGGACACTCGAGGCGGTGTCTTAGATATCCACCTTGACGTTAGTGAAATGAAGTGGCAGTTAACATTGGATGCCACCGTATTTCCTGGCATTAATGACCACATTAGTATTGTTCCTATTTTGAAATTAAGGCACCTATTGGGATAAATCTTAATGCTCAAGGTATTTTATTTGGCACAGTTTACCATTTTATCATATATATTTAATATTCAATATTTATTATTATTTATTTTATATTTTATATGTACATATATTTATATATGTTTTGATTGTAACTGTAAGGTTTTACATTTACCATTCAACATGAACTTATAAGTGTATTCCTTTGTTTCTGTGTTTCTTTTCCTTTTTCTTTTGTGTTTACATTTTTAATTGGTTTTGGGGTGGGTTAATTAGGTATGCTTTTATTGGGTAATTGATGTAGATTTTATTAAGATGAGTGTATTTAATGTCTGATTTTATCATATTCTTGGTTTGTTTCTGAAGAAGTCTGGATAAAATAAAAGACAAAACCTAGGTAAAACATTTAGTTGTCTATGGTATTTTCTGGTGTTTGCTGCCTGTGGTTCCTGTCGTTTGGTTTGGTTGCCGCTCTGCTCTTTTTATATTTGTTGGTGTGATTTTTATCATTGTCGTAATGGAGAGCGTGGAGTCGAGACATTATAGGACTATTGGAGCGTATTAATTCACAATTGTCTGAGCATACCTTACAAATCAAACAGTTAGTTGAAAAACAACAATGTGGTGGTATTCAAAGTGGAAATTTTGGGAGCCTTGGTGTTCCCTTAACCCAACCCACACCAAGGGTATTGACACTTACGAGTTCGCCATTGGGATCTTGTGAGATGACAAGTGGAGAGAGAGCCCAAAAAGGGCGTAACTTGAATAATGGTGTTGGCATGGACAAAATGCAATGGAAACTTAATAAATATGACTTTCAGCATGATGGTGGGTTGAAGATGGTGCTAAAAAAGTTAACAAATCATTAATTGAACGTCTGAAAGAATTTGAGAGAATATTGCTCAGTATGAAAAAATTGCAAATTGAAAACAGTTATTTACATAAAAACGTTGAAATGGGTATGGTTCCGCATGGATTGCGCGCATGGAAGTACCCTAATGGTCTTGAAAGGAACGAAGAGATGATTGAGGAGATACACAAATTATACGACTGGACAGGTTTGGATCTTATGAATATTATGATTAAATATAATGATCAGTCAATTGCTTGTTATATGGCTGAATTAGAACTTGAGAATGAAGCCATATTAGCTGATCTCAATTTTGATCATTACGTGACCAATTATTCTAATATGTTGGCGAGTGTTGATTCTAGTTGTTCCTTAATTCACCAAAGGAAATCTAATAAAATTACACGAGACATCAATGAATGCAAGAACAAGAAAGTCTATCCACTTTCCTTAGGTAACCGTGGTAACCGCACAACTTTAACCAATCAAGAATCGGAGGTGGGACAGGAAATGACAGAGAAGACGGACGAATTTAACAGATGGGCTAACGTGGCAGAATTCCCTTTAGATGGAGGCTTAAGGCGGTCCGAAAGGTTGAGGAACCGCGGACAAGGTGGTCAAAGATACCAAAGCGACGAATCCCGCGAATATCACAGGCAGGGGGCAAGACCGAAGGAGAATTGGACTTATCCTCAGCAGCAGCGGTATGTAGCCCAGAGCAGGTGGTAATGGGCGAGACTTTTGGACATACACTTGTAGCAGGTGAGACATTATTAAATGAAAACTGTGTGCAGGAAGAATTTTTCAGTCAGATTGACGGGTATTTTTCTGAACAGTTGCATTATGTATTAAATAGTTCTTTCAATCAACACCACAAGGTTGGTGAAATACAAAACGTTAACTTTACAGTTGGCGATCATTATTTAACAACTAATTTGGGAGCTACTTATTTGAGTAACGCTAATGCATCTGGTGATTCTATTTCATTATTATTTCATGATTCCAATTTAACTAAAATAGAAGATTCATTGGAGAATTTGAGTATTTACCCTGAATACTTGACTAACGTTGATCATGTTGTGGACATTGCTGATATTTCAACGGTTCACAATTGTAAGCCTGCTGACATGTTTGTTGATGAATGTTCTACATCATTGTTATCTTTTCCTGCTGGATGTGAATGTACTTTAAACAATGGACAATTCCCTTCACCCTTCTTAGTGAATTCGATTGATGTTAACAATGTTGAAGTATTTGGTGCCGACACAATTGGGGATGGGCAACTATCTCAATTGTGTGAGGCTATTGATGTTGGACATGAGTATGAGAATTTTATAACAACGGGTTACCCAGTGGTTATTTCTAATGCATTTGATGATTATAGAGTATACAATTATTCTTCTAAAAAAATAACTGAAGGACATGTTCAATTGTTGGCAAAAGGGTTTTCTTTGTGCCTGTGGTCAGGGGTAAATTAAATGAGATGTTAATTGATTTAAAAATGTTCACCAGGAAAATGAATCTGAGGTTGGTATTTCAGGATACAACAGTGTCACGTAGTGAAACATTGAAAAAACCTAGCAAGTTCAACCCTCATTTAAATAACACAGTGGCATTATATGAAAAGATGTGTGAGTTGGACATAAGACATCATATGTCCAGAAGTACAAATTACGTTAATGGAAAGGTATTTGATATGAACAACAATTTAAACATTGACGAAATAAATTGTTTGACTGAGTTGGTAAGTGACAACACAATCAGGTTTATGAAACCTGACAAGGGTAGTGGCACTGTTATCATGGACAAAAATGATTACATTAATCATATGTTGTCTATGTTAAATGATGATGCATATGAGGAAAGTAGTTTAAATCAGGTCAACATAGCTTATTTAAAAATTGATCTGTTAATTGACGACTTGCTAATACAAGGGCAAATTGATGAGACTGAGTACTATTATTTAAAGAATGATTATCCAATGATAAGTGGAATTTTTGGTATACCAAAGATTCACAAAGGATTGGTTAACATTAAGTTTAGACCAATCGTAGATGGGAAACGAAGCAAGACATGTTTTATAAGTAAATTCCTGGATTTTCATTTGCAGAAGGGTATTAAGAAATTTGACTACATCACTAGAGATTCCTGGCATTTTTTGGAAAATTTGAAGTCACTTATGATTAGTGAACACACCATACTATTGACTATAGATGTTTGTAATTTATTCACGGTCATTCCTAATGACACAGGTTTACAGTGGTTGGAAAATCAATTACTGGCCACTGGGTTGTACGACCAAGATCGTGTAAACCTGTTTTCAACTTTGATGGAGGCCGTTTTGAATAATAATTACATATTCTTCGAAGGGCATTATTTTAAACAAATTACAGGAGTAGCAATGGGGGTGGCTTGTGCCCCCATTTACGCCAATTACATTATGTCCTTCTGGGAACAGGAATTTGTTTTTCTAGTGGGTTTATGACACATATTCGACATTACACTCACTTTCTGGATGACATTTTTATAATGTGGGAAGGTACTGTTGACGAAATTGATTCGTTTATTGAGCACATTAACAACACTGTCAACTTCTTGAAGTTTGCTCATTCTTATAGTAAAGATGAATTGTCCTACTTGGATGTTAACCTAAAAATTGATAGGGTTAAAAGGATATTGACTTCAAACATCTACAGAAAGCCTACTTTTTCGAATTCTTATTTAAATTATTCTAGCTGGCATCCTGAACATCAGAAGAAGGCCATTATTAAAGGCCAAATGGTCAGAGCAGCTAGAATGGTTAGTGATGAATTTGAATTTTTGAAGGAGGTAGAGTTTATTAAGGGTATGTTCATTAAAAGAGGATACCCTGTAGATTTGTGTAGAGTAATAACGTTATTAGAAAAAGGCATGAGGGTACATATAAAGCCTTACTAACTATGACAACTAGTGGAGAGCCAACAGGGACAGATATAATTGCTACATTCCATGTCAATTCCAATGAACTTAGTGTAGGTGGGACCTTGAATAGTGAACAAAATGATGGCTTGAAAACTAATGCAAGTAATGTTTCAGAATTGTATTTTATTACCACTTACTCCTTTGACACCCAATATTTAATAGACATAGTATTTAACAATTGGAGGTTGCTTAAGTTAGATAATATGGTTTGGGAAAAACTTAGCAATTTTCCCAACTTTGTTTACAGAAAAGGGAAGTCTTTTAAGCAACTCCTGGAAAGGGGTGATTGGGGTGGTGGTGATACACATAATCAGAATAGGCCACTTGGCAATTTTAAGTGTGGAAGATGTAGTATGTGTGGCTACATCATGTCCACGCATTCCCAGGTATTTGTGGCCAGTATGTTTATCAACATTTATGGGCATTATGATTGTCATACTAAAAATGTGGTTTATGTGGCTAAGTGTTGTCAGTGCCCAGCATTTTATGTTGGAAAAACCTGTAGAGCATTTATAGACAGGATTAGTGAGCATATATCGGATATTAGGCACAAGAAAAACACTAATGCTTTGGCCAGGCATATACAACAATACGGTGGGCACCAATTTAAGTTTTGTGTTATACAACATATTCAAAAGGACACTCAAGGGGGTGCCTTAGATATCCACCTTGACGTTAGTGAAATGAAGTGGCAGTTAACATTGGATGCCACCGTATTTCCTGGCATTAATGCCACATTAGTATTGTTCCTATTCTGAAATTAAGGCACCTATTGGGGTAAATCTTAATGCTCAAGGTGTTTTATTTGGCACAGTTTACCATTTTATCATATATATTTAATATTCAATATTTATTATTATTTATTTTATATTTTATATGTACATATATTTATATATGTTTTGATTGTAACTGTAAGGTTTTACATTTACCATTCAACATGAACTTATAAGTGTGTATTCCTTTGTTTCTGTGTTTCTTTTCCTTTTTCTTTTGTATTTACATTTTTAATTGGTTTTGGGGTGGGTTAATTAGGTATGCTTTTATTGGGTAATTGATGTAGATTCTATTAAGATGAGTGTATTTAATGTCTGATTTTATCATATTCTTGGTTTGTTTCTGAAGAAGTCTAGATAAAATAAAAGACGAAACCTAGGTAAAACATTTCGTTGTCTATGGTATTTTCTGCTGTTCGCTGCCTGTGGTTCCTGTCGTTTGGTTTGGTTGCCGCTCTGCTCTTTTTATATCTACTGAACTCACAAGACTCAAACATAGTGAAAGTTTTAAAACATGAGGAGAATAAGTCTAAGGTGATTTCCCTGCTTAGTTTATCAGAAGCATATCAGTGTCAAGTAGGAATGAAAATGAAAGCAGAAGTAGATAAAAATCAGGCAGCAACTGAATGTGCCAAAAACCAAACAAAACAAAGAATATACATTGAAGGATCATCTATGAAGGCATAAAATGTGGAAAATGCATAAAAATACTTGCAAATACAGAAAACTCTTAGAACAACTTCATGTTGATCAGGACTGAGCATACGAATGGTTAAGAAGAGGTGAATTAATATTGACATCCCAAGCTAGTGGACTATGTGCACACTGGTTTACAAAGTCCATTGAACATGTGGGAAAAACAGACAAATGTAGATTTTGTAAAAATGAACTGGAAACAGTCACACATATTGTTGCTAGTGTGATATACTAATGGCAGAAGGATTGTATACTGAAAGGCATAATAATGTGGCAAGTCTATTGCATTGGGGATTGTAAAAACATTATAATACTGAAGTAGCTGGAAAATATTGGAAACACGAGCCACAGACCATTATAGAAAATGATGACATTTATATTACAGGGGATCATCCATTGCCAACAGCTCAAAATAAAAAGATGTGAGAAAAGCAGACATAGTAGTCCATGAAAAGAAGACAAAAGTAGCATTGATTACTGAAATTGCTATATCCAGTGACTGCAGTGTCTTTTGTACTGAGTAGACAAAGTCATAAAATACCAGGATTTGCAGGCAGAAGCAATGGCAGTGTGGAAGAAGGATACCCAGACAGTTCCAATAGTAGTAGTAGGACAACAGATCTTATAAAAAAGAATTTACAATCCTATTTAGATATGTTACCAATACATGCAACTCTGTATGAATTGCAGAAGGAGTCATTACTCACCTCAGGCTTTGTGCCCATTGAATGGCACACCACAATGGTTATGCCACTCCACAAAGGGGGAGCCACGACAGACCCTGGGAACTACTGCCTCATTAGCCTGACGAACCTGGTCTGCAAGGCCATGGAACATATCATCATGGAACTCATAAACAAATACATCGGAGATCTCCAAACTCTGGACCCCACACAGTTTAGGTTTGTAAAAGGCAAATCATGTCTCCTAAACCTGATAAACTTCTTTGAAGCAGTCACCAAAGCCATAAATGAGGGTAAGGTGGTTCGCATAGCCTATCTAGATCTCGCCAAGGCGTTCAACACCATGCCCACTCTGGAATTTTAGATAAACTCACTAAACTAGGTATAAATCCCTATGTGACAAGATGGGTTGCCAACTGGCTTACTGACAGGACTCACACTGTGAAAGTAGCAGATTCCAAATCAGACTTCAGTCCAGTGACAAGTGGAGTACCACAAGGTTCAGACCTGTGTCCTCTCCTGTTTGGTATCTACTTCTCTGAAGTACAAGCTAACACAGAAGGTCTTTCGTTAACTAAGTTCACAGATGACTGCAAACTAGGAGCCATAACTGAAACTCCTAACGATGTGGCCATCCTACAAAAGGGCCTCACTGAGACAGATGCCTGGTGTCAAAGCCATGGCCTCAAGCTCAATGCCAAAAAGTTCATTGTCATCCCCTTTGGTAAAAAACTCTGTACCCATGAACTACCACTTAGGCGGTAGTCTACTTAACACCGAAAGTGTGATAAGAGATCTTGGGACACAGGTGGACAGTAGTTTCTCCTTTGATAATCACATCACCACAGTGGTCAGGAAATCCTTCTACGTGGCACACCTCATCAAAAAAGGTTTCTCGTCCAGAAAAAACAAGGTCATTGTTCCCCTCTACTCATCACTCATTAGACCCATTATAGAGTACAACGTCCCTTTTGGTATGTACCTCACAAGATATCTGCAACAACTGGAAAGGCCACAGAAATACCTCACAAAGAGGATTACTGGCCTCAATCAGATGCCCTATGCAGACCGTCTCAAAAAACTCCAGCTTTTCTCCGTCGCATATCACCTACTCAGAGGCAATCTCTGCCTAACATACAAAGCTATAGGTTCATAGGTAAGTACTAGGCTATCTGCCCAAAGCCATCTGTAAGCCTAGCCAGAATGTGTTGGCTTTTGCTGCCTCCTTAGATTAGTTCCCTGTGCCTCTATCCAGATGAGCCATTAGTTACCTGTGCCTCTGTCCAGCAGAGCCACTGCAGTGATCCCTGGGGTAAATTTTCTGTTTCCCATCCACTTGTCAAGGTTTCTCTTGAAGAGTGTTAGTGAGGGGCTCTGCCTAATGTAGATTGGAATCCTGTTCCAAAGCATGGGGAGTCTCTGGGACAGGAATTTATCACTCCAGCAAGTACTATTTATCGTTGTGGTGAGGTTTAGATCCCTAGAGTGTGTGGCTCTCAGGGATTTGTTTATTTTAGGTGGAGAATGTCCATCAATTCTGGGTTGGACATAGCCTTGTATGTCAGGCATAGATCACCTCTGAGTAAGCTGTATGCGATTGAGTACAGTTGGAGTTTCTTCAGTCAAGCTGCATAGGGTCAAACCCTATGTCAAGGAACATATGTGACTCTGTGTCAAACCCAGAACAATTGGACATGCTCCACTTAAAGAAATCCCAGTCCCTTTGAGCTACAAGCTCTAAGGATGTAAACCTTGTCACCACAATAAACAGAGCATGCTGGAGGGATAGATTCCTGTCCCAGAGACTTCCCATACTCTGGAACAGACTACCTATCTATGTCAAACAGAGCTCCTCTTTAGCACTCTTCAAGAAAAATCTTGATGATTGGATGGGAAATAGGAAATTCACCCCGGGGATCACTTCTGTGGCTCTGCTTGACAGGGGCACAGGAAAATAATTTTCTTGGGTGGTGAAAGCCAGGGTACCTTTTTGGCTAGGCTTATATAGGCCCTAGGGATAATAGCCTAGTACCTACCTATGAACCTATGAACCTATGAAATGGGTATACAGTATGGCTTGGCCCTGATTACAGCATATCCCAGTATGTTAAGAGGAAGCAAATATTTTCCTTTCTTCATATTGCAGGGAGTTGGATTTTGCAGTTATCTTGGAGTCTCCAGCTAATCTATGTGTCTCTAAGAATGGACAGCAACATCAATTTCATTTTTCCCTGGGAGATGACTATTTCCTCAAGGTGCTGTCCCAGAATGCTGGAGCTGTATAGGAGGATATGGTAGTCTCCGAGGGGAGCAAAAAGCCTGACAGATCTGTCTCAATCCCTCTGGTTAAACACCCTATTGGAAAGAATGGCATCATTTAAACCTTAGGATTCCGCAGAGGAAAAAGCAGCATATAGTAAGCAATAGCTCTTCCCTCTTGTGTTGTTGGAACACAGTAGATTTGATGTATGGAGTATCAGTGGATGACCAAGCTGGAGCAGGGCACAAGACTTCGTTTTCATCCCCCGAGATGCCATCAGAGGAAATTAACACTTAGGAGTACTCATGGTGTTCGACACAACCCTTTCCTGCTATTGCAACAACAGTTAATAATTCAAGCATCATCCTGGCTACTATGTCACTTTCAGATTCAGGACATTTGACTGTGCTTTGCTTCCTTTGCATCAGATAAATGATGCTTCTGATAATGGGGCCCCTTTAGAAAATGAGGCAAAAATGTAAACCCGTGAGGACAACACTTTTGTATTTCCAGGTCAGTTCATGTATTTTGGCTGTTGAACTCACATACCACAGTTTTGTTTTCTTTTTCCTGTACCTACAGTTACTAATAGATGTTTTCTGTGTTCATATCAGTGGATACTGTTATGATATGCCCCTATGCAAGTGTTATGTAATATGTGATTAATAAATGCACACTTTAATTTTTTTGTGTAATCTGTTGGCCATGGCATCCTTGCCATTGTGTTTGGTGGGGAGGTTTTAAGCCATATGAGTAGCATTGGTCTGCATCTCATTGTCCTTTGACCATGTCAAAATGGGGAGTTGATCTCAGGGGATGTTTGTATTTAGCCTTAGCCAGGATGTCACCTCATATATTCTGCTAGTTGGTAGGCATGTACTTTGATTTGTATACTAATGCAGGTAGTTGGGCACCAACGCCAAATTTTATTTTTAGGTTTAAGGACTGAGGTCAAAGAAGAGAACCCAATTTTGGAGTTAGCACTTTATTCATTACTTGATCTGATTTTAATCCATTCTGTGTTTGTTAAACTTTATTTGTTAATATTTGGTATGTTTAGGCTTTAGCAGGAGGCATTATGTCAAGGTTTTAATACTAAGTTCCTTGCTACCATTGTGTTCTCTAGAGTTATGAGCACTCATGGAAACATGAGCATGTTTGTACTTAAGGCCAAGGTTAGCATGTCACTAGTGAATGTTTTTACAGATGCATTGTGTATGCTGTGTTTTTTTTTTTTGGGGGGGGCATAAATTGCAATTAAGGCTAATGCAATTTTGTGGATAATTTTGAGAGTTAATGCACAGATGATTTTGTTGCAGGAGACCGGGGACAAACATAAAAAGGAGGGGAAGACATTCAATCAGTGAAGGGGAAAATGCCCACCTGCTAGTGCCACTTCAGCGAACTTGGGGGGAAGGTTTGCCTACCTGCTAGTGCCACTTCAGTGAAGTGGGGGGTTGCATGTTTGTACTTAAGGCCAAGGTTAGCGTGTCACTAGTGAATGTTTTTACAGATGCACTGTGTATGCTGTGGTTTTTTTTTTGGGGGGGGGGCATAAATTGCGATTAAGGCTAATGCAATTTTGTGGATAATTTTGAGAGTTAATGCACAGATGATTTTGTTACAGGAGACCAGTGACAAACATAAAAAGGAGGGGAAGACATTCAACCACTGAAGGGGAGAATGCCCACCTGCTAGTGTCACTTCAGCGAACTTGGGGGGAAGGTTGCGCCTACCTGCTAGCGCCACTTCAGTGAAGTGGGGATTGCAATTCCATATCACTCTTCATTGAACTGGGTAATGAAACAAACTGCCAGTGAAGGATTTGGGAGCTGGAGTATAGTACTGTTCCAGTCCTGAAAGGTTTAGTTATAGTTGCAAACCTTTATGGTCTAAATGACAATGATATTAGGCTGATCACTAACTTTTTAAGGCCATCCAATCACTTCTTAAGTGTCATTAATCAGTGATAATTGGGTCAGGACTGCAACATGTTTCTGGACCAAGATTTATATAGGATACCAGCAAAGAGACTTCAGCTTCCTAAGATTAGAGAGGCATTAAGACAACTCAAAGAAGAATTGCAACTTGAGGATGCTTAGTAGGTGTTACATCCCAAGTTTCTTGAATATACCTGTTGACCAAAGGGTGTGATCAGTCTTATTGATTTTTGGTTGATAAATAGGCAATGTTTCGGTATGATCCATGACTCCCAGACTTACCCAGAGCAACTCTCAGATCATTCTACAGTGACCCTTATGATCAGGTTCGGTAAAGGTCACAAAGAGTGATGCAATCAAAGTTTGATACACTGTTATTACAGAATAAGGATGACATTAATTACTTGGGTGACCTACGTAAAGGAACAATCCACATGAAAAGAGTTTTGAGATAGGAATCAGAGGGTTACAGTTTTAAGAAAAGTGTAAATGCTATGCTTGGAGCCTCAAGTCCAATAGTGAAAGAGGAATCTTAGACCAGCTAGACAAAATCAGCACTAAAATCAAAACAAACTGATCTGCATATCTAGTGAGCATCTGTCAAGACAGAGAGGCTCTTGGTAGATAAGTCTGCTAGACAAGATTATAATGTCTTCTGGTATTCACATACACTAGAAAGGTAGAAAAGAATACAATTATTTTATTGGGTTAAAAGTATTGTCTCTACCAAATTATTAGCTAAGAGATGTAAAGACAGGACCAATAAACTCCATAGTTGAGTCTTGAGGGACAGCACAAACATGCTTTCCATTGACCATAGTAAAATAGTATCTATTCTGGCAGAGGAATACCAGAGCACAGATGGCCTTGGAGGTCTGGTTTATAACAGGGCTGATTACTTAAGACCAGGTTAGCCTCTATGATGCTCAATACCTGAATAATCAGTTATGATGCTGGCCAGTGCACTGTAGGAGGCATAGATTAGAGTGTGTGATATACCTTTAAGAAGCATTCCAGTCAGTGGGCACCTGCATATAAGTACTGAGCACATGCAAGCAAGAGTGCCATTTTGAGTGAGCAGCCAGAATGAAAGCATGGTATATGTGTAGCAGACAGTCTGTCAGTTCATTTAAGTTTAATGTTCCAGTCATTCATCCTGATTTATTTGTGTATAATAAACTACTTAAATGAACACCCAATCCTCATCATCTTATTTAGATACACAAGATGAGAGACATGGTGTCAGAATGGGATCTGAAGTCAAAACCATGAAGTGCACAGTCAGTAATGGAGGAATATATATGAGTGGATCGTCCAAAGCTCAAGTGACTCACAAACAGGTCAGAAACAAATTCCAGATACTAAAATTTGCTTAAATGATTTTTTACACAATGAATATAAAACAAAGTATTCAAAACATTCAAAATGGATTTCTAATTAAATGAAATGTTCCAGACTGTGACATATTGATAAAAATATTCAAAATAATTATGAAAACATTTTAAACAATATTTGAATCACATAAAATGTATAAAAAGAAGGGAAAACAACCATATTTTTTCACAATGTGCTAATTTTTGCAATAAGTAAAGCTATTCTAAATATCCAAAGTGTGCCAAGTGTTGGCAAGTGTGTGCAGTATTACAGTACAGATATTTTGTAAAGTACAATCATTTCAAAGACGTATTGTGCATTTGAATATTATTACAAGTACCGGGTATGTGTGAATGTTAATACATAATTACAAGAGCCAAGTTTGCACTGTGTTTCAAAGTAATTTGTTGGCATGGTAGAAGGATTTTGCAGACCAAGTCCACTTGTGTTTGATAACAATATTGCAGAAAATTGGAGAGTGTTTGAGCAAGAGTACGATATTTTCATACAGGGTACTTTCTCTGACAAAGACACGTACAAAGACATTTATTCTGCTTAATTTAGCTGGTTCAGAAGCCATTGAAAGGGAGCATTCATTTGAGTATGCACCTCAGGGGGGAGACCTCCATATTGTGGTACATGCTGAAAAAAGAGAAGACTCCGAGTGCTTAAAATGTAAATTTAGAGAAATGTGCAACCCCCAAATGAATGTTATAATAGAAAGGCACTTATTTTATGCAAGAGAACAAAAACCTGGTGAAACCTTTGCAGTATATATAACCAACTTGAGAAATAAGGTTAAAACGTGCAAATCTGGTGATCTGAGAGATGAGTTGATAAAAAACAGGCTTGTGTGTGGTGTTAATAATGATGCAGTGGGAAAGATTTTGCTTTGAGACAGTGATTTAACTTTAAACAAGGACACAGAGATTTGTCAGTATATGAGCTCACAGAAAAGCACATGAATATGCTTACAAATGAGAAAAACATGATTGCAGTGTCTTCCAGTCATGTTGATAGTATGCAGCATGAGATTAAAAAATACAGGCCAAAGGGCATGGTTCCTCCAATAAGACCCAGAGCAGCTACAGTAAGACGCAGAACATGTTCAGCAAAGCAGTGGGGTGACTCAGCAAAACCTGTGGCAAACTTCATAGTCAACTGCTGTAATTGTGGAGTTACTCCTGAGTCCAAATGAGAAAAGTGCGTAGCTTTTGGTCAGCATTGCCACACATGTAAAAAAGTGGAATAATTTCAAAAGGTTTTGTAAGTCTAAAGGGGAACGTTTTCTTATTAAAATAGAGCATTCAAAAAGGCAAGATGATCAATTAGAAAGCTGTGACCCTTTTTTTTATGTTGATGGTGTGTCTGTGCTTGGTGAAACAGTCAATGCAGTAAATCTGTAGGCAAAAAGTGAAATGTTTTGTACTGTTTGGATCAATGGGAGACCCACAGAGCTCAAAATAGCTACTGATTCAAAGTGCAATGTTATGCCATTATAAACGTTTGCTAGAGTAAAAGCTGGACAACAACTTGATCTGGCAAAGTGTGTGAAGATTGGTGATTATGGTGGTAAAGAAATTCAAACTGAAGGCTCAGTAGTGTTTCATGTTATTCTGCTGAGAACAGCTATGACATGCAATTTTACTTAGTCAAGAGACACGTGCAGTCATGATTAGGCCTCAGAGACAGTTTGATAATGGAACTGATTTCACTTAATGAAGAGATTCACCAGGTAAGCTTGAATGAGATCAGCTCAAATTTCACCCAGACCATTTTTTTCTGACTATGCTGATATTTTAGAAGACAAACTAGGCAAGCTCCCAGTTGTGAACTCCATGATGTTAGACCACGAGGTAAGCTCAGTTGTCAGACAAGCATGGAAAGGTCCACTAACTACTCAGAACAGAGTCAAAGCTGAGCTACACAGAATGGTGCAGGTAGGAGTAATTTGTCCAACAGAAGAACCGATCATTCATGGTAGTAGCTCATAAGAAAAGCTCAGATGACATTAGAATATGTATTGATCCAAGAGATTTGAACAAAGCACTAAAACAACCTCATCATCCTATCTGTACAGTCAAAGAAGTTGCTGCCCTCATGCCAAATACCACTGTTTTTTCTGTCTTAGATCCGAGAAGTTCATTTTGGCAAATTTTGCTTAATTGATAATCTTCATTGCTATCCACATTCAGTACACCATTTGGAAGGTACAGATTTTTGAGAAAGCCTTTTGGGATAAATTCTGCCAATGAAATCTTTCAATGTGTAATGAAATCATTTTTTTCTGGCTATCGATGTGCTATTATAGTAGATGATATTCTTTAGGAGGTAATGGTGAAGTTAAACATGATATAAACCTCAGCAAAGTTCTGGAATGAGCTTGTGAGGTGAATCTTAAGCTGATTCCTCAGAAATGTAAATTCAGGGTAAAAGAAGTTGCTTATGTGGGTCATTTGTTTACCATTTCAGGCTTATGGCCAGATCCATTCAAGCAAACAGCAATTCTAGAGATGCCAGCTCGAGACAATGTCCGAGGTTATGTTTTCTTGGCATGGTCAGCTATTTAGACAAGTTCATTCCAGATTTGAGTCAACTTTCAGTACTGCTGAGAGAGCTGACATGCAAAGATGTAACCTGGTCCTGACTGGAACAACATCAATAAACATTTGATGTCCTGAAACAGAATATTGCCAGTCCACCTACTTTAAAATACTTTGATGACACAAAACAGTAACTCTTTCGTGCAATGCTTCAGAATTTGGTTTTGGTGCAGTCATTCTTCAAGTGGGAAAACCAGTAGTTTATGCATCAAGAACTCTTACTGAAACCGAAACACAGTATGCTCAAATACAGAAAGAACTCTTGGCAATTGTGTTTGCATATTCAAAGTTCCATGATTATATTTATGGCTGACCTATTCAAATTGAAACTGACAACCAACCTTTGGTCGGCATTTTAAAAAAGCCAATGCACAAAGCTCCTGTGAGATTACAACACATGAGGCTTAAATTGCAAAAGTACAATTTCAATCTTGTTTACACAAAGGGCAAACATCTTTATCTTGCTGATACATTATTCTGATCACACAGAAAAAACACTAAACAGCATGAGAATAAGAAACCTTATTTTTAAGTCATCCTGATGAGCATAGAACTCACACAGCTTCAGATCCAATTCTCCAGAAGTCGAATCACATTATCAGTCAAGGATGGCTTTCAAAGCAATCTTGTTTACCACCAGATGTGCAGCAATATTTTCCCTACAGAGACAAGATTTTGATGGAAGATGATATCATCATGAAAGGTCCAAAACTGATTGCTCCACAATCCTTGCAACAACAGTATATTAAAATCTTGCATCGTGGCCACCCAGGAACTGATTCTACCAAAAGAAGGGCAAGAGGACTAGTATTTTGGACTTCTTTGTCAAAATATATTGAGAAGGTACTTTCATCTTGTTCTGCTTGTAATAGTACTAAACCTCATCAACAAAAAGAACCACTTCATTTAAGCCAGATTGCTGAACTGGCTTGGTCAACAGTAGCCACAGATATTTTCAAGCGGAATGGTCACCATTACTTGGCATTAGTAGACTCTTATTCAAATTGTTTAGTGATTGACCTCCTTCCTAACCTAACATCCAGTACTGACATTATTAAGTTGAAGAGACATTTTTATGTCCATGGTAGTCAGCACAAAGTCATTTCTGACAATGGTGCACAGTTTACAAGTCAGCAGTTCAAAAGATTTGCTGAAATGTGGGACTTATGTTTATGTTTCTAGTAGTCCTGAATGCCTGCAGTCAAACGGCTTGGCTGAACGTTCAGTTCAAAGTGCAAAACAGGTGTTAGAGAAATTTAAATGAGGCAATACTGCTGTTTTTCTAAACTTGCCTAATCTCAGAAACATTCCTCATGATAATTTACTTGGTTCACCTGCTCAGAGACTTATATCAAGATAAACCAGAACCACACTACCAATCACTAAAAAATTGTCAGTTCCATGTGCTAAAAGCAACAAAGCAATAAAAGCTCAAATTCTAAAAAAAGTGTTTGTCTCAAATATCCTACTACAACAAGACCAGCATACCTCTGAATCTGTTAAAAGAAGGAGAGATCGTTAGGATGCGGACAGCAGAAATATTTGATCGGATTGGACTTGTGAAACATTTGTGTGAAGAACTGAGATCGTACATCATGAAATCACAAGGAATGGAATTTAGGTGGAATTAGAAACATTTATTAACAGTGTATGAGCCAGTGTTACAGTATCTTTCCTGTAATGGAAACTGTTTTGATTTATCCAATGTTCTTGTCCCAGAGAACATTTTATCATCTGTTCATGTTCCTGAAAATATACCTGAAAATCTTGAAGCAGAACATTCCCCAGTGACTGTTCCTGTTGCTAAACCCAGTTCTAATTATTATATTACAAGGAAAAGTCATATCCATACCTTTCAACCTAACACAGCAAGAAATCTGGACAAAGGCATAAATAAAAGTGGGGCAAAGGCCCAAAAATAGGGACATTTTTTAAACATACTGCTCTTACAAACTTAGAAAGTTGATAGAATAACAGGTTTTGCATTAGCATCAATTTTCTGAAAGGTATGAAGTCTGAAAATCAAATATCTGTCATTTTCTAACTTCATTCTTTAATGATTTGCCACTAATTTGCCAAAAAAAACACAATTTTATGAAAAACAGACCATAAATATGAGTCAAAAATCTGGACATTCTGCAAAACTCTGTACAGTTGAGAGGTATGGATATCTCAAGACCTAATCCTAGATACACGGCAACCTGGACATGATTTTTATTGTTTGGTATTGCCTGTATAATTGCGCATGTCTATTCAATTGTCAATGTCAATGCAAGACAGATTAGTCAAATAGGGTGGATGTAGATCAGAGTGTGGCATATACATTTAAGAAGCCTTCCAGTCAGTGGGCACGTGCAAATACTGTAAGTACTGAACACGTGCAAACAAGAGTGCCATTCTGAGTGAGCAGTCAAAGTGAAAGCACGTATGTGTGTAGCCGTCAGTCAGTTTGTTTGTTTAAGTTTAATGCTCTAGTCATCCATCCTGATGTGTTTGTGTGTAATGAACTATTTAAATCAACACCCAAGCCCCATTGTCTTATTTAGATACACAAAATGATCGACAGGAGGTACTTAATGAACTGATGCACTTCCAAGGGGCAAAGCTCAGGGTTTAAGCAGTCTGAGCACCGAGTTAAATAATTCTTTAAAAAAACAGTTGAAACCTCCTGTCTTATATAGTTATATAGACCTGCCATCAGAAAAAAATGGTTTCCTGAAGCCCATGATAAAAGCTAAATTAGTAATGTTACCTAAACCTGATAGAGATCTATAAGGCACTGTTACTTACCAGACAGTATCCCTCCTGCAGACAGATTAAAACATTTTTCCAAAGTATTATCTCAGAGACTTAAATGTGTCTTGCCTGTAATTGTTAATCAAAACCACTTGGGCTTTATCAAAGCAAAGCAGAAAGGGCCAGATGTAGCTATAATATATCCCAATAACAAGATCTTGTGTCAGTGACTGAATCTTCTGGTTGGGACACACAAGATTGACTTCCATAAGTCTTTTGGCTCAGTCAAATGATTATTTATTTGGTTAACTCAATCCCATCTAGGATTTTCCAATGAGTGTTTTTCATATTGCCATTTACTTTATATTTGTATTGTATTGTATACCACAGTAATTAGTATAAATGGAGTAGTATCAGTTGTTACTGGCTTAAAAAGGGGAACCAGGAAGGGTTGTCATTCTCACTGTTATTGTTTGTATTAGTTATGAGTATGGTAGATATTTTTTTTCTGTTTGTTTTATTTTGTTTTTTTTGGAAAAGAACCTACATTTCTGTAAAATAAGATACTGAACATCCTAACTTATAATGACTATGTGGTTGGCAGATGAATGCATTCTTGGGCTCAGGCAACCTCACCTTTAACTTCACCACATCTTTGTGATACTAGAAGTACTGACTGAGTCCACAGGACTGAAGACCAGCAAATTCAAATCAGGTCTTTTCTCACTTTCACAGAATGCATTAGTATTCTGTGGAAACACATCTGGCTTGCCCTGTAAAGTTTTAACCTAAGCAAAGTAATTGGGTTTATCATGACTACAGACTTTAACAATTTGGTGTACATCAGTTTCCGACCATTACTCACTGAAGTTAGGTCTAAGACAGAAAAAGTTGTCCATGTCTTTTCTCAATAAATTACACTTAATCCAGATTCGGATTCTCCCTAAAGTATTTTATTTTTTTGCATCATTTACCTCATGCTATCTTTGCTCCCCAGATTAAGAAAATCTAGAAATTTATCTTACACCTTTTTGGGATGATATACTATCACAGATCAGTAGACAGAAAGTTTATACCCACACTTTGTTTGAGGGTTTTGCTTTTCCCCACATGGATGGTTATGGGGTGATGGTGATAAGATGTTTCTTGTGTAGGATCTGACAGGTAAGAAGTCCTCCCTGGATTGACAGTGATTTTTGGCAGGGAATGCAGAGCAACTATCGAAGGTTGGATGTCTTGTCCGACAAAGTATGGGACTCTGGGGGCCTGGATCTTAAGGGGATCATGAATGTGAATAAGTATCTTCTCACTAACCCAATTGTAGAATAATCCCCATTTATTAGTAAATGGCTGCACCATTAATTAGCCAATTGGGTGTTACCTCTCACTAATGGATGCACTAAGATTAGGTTCACCTGCCTAAAGATACTCTACTGGCAATTATATTTAGCTTACAAGTCTTGCTGAACTCATCCAGGCATTCACACTGGTGCACCATAATTATGTGTATTATATACCAGTGCTCTTCAGAATAAGGCGACATGGGTTAAAGGTGATATATGATATGGAACTGGGTGATCTGTCCCTACTGTTACATGATTTGTCAGATAAGTCGATTGATATGCTTAGTATTCCTTTAAGTTCAGTGAAGGGGTTTACATATCATTCTAGATTATTGGAAGGGACATGGCTACTCTTAGCTAGATTTGCACCTGTCAAGATGATCTAACTGTGGCAAATGACACCTTCACAATTATTTAAATAGGTTATAAACCATAGGTCTATATCATATGATCACAAAACAATATGATCAAGTGTGAAAAGATCAAAACTTGGAATGTTGAACTGGCTTCTTCTCTGGAAGGCACTATTTTTTGGGGTTGGGTTTTTGCCATTTCCTCAATGTGAAGTGATCATAGAAGTGTTTATGTAATATGCAGGGGGTGTGGATGTGGCAGTTCCCCATGTGAGAAGTGCAGGGGGGCACTGTTGTTTGTGTTACCAACTTCCAGAGGAGAAGCCAGTTTGACATTCGGAGTTTCGATCTTCTCACACTTGTTCAAATAGTCTTGCAATCATATGCTAGAGATCCATGATACATAGTAGTGCATGCTGGCATTGTAAACAGAAAGTTGTGTATTTCATTCTTTATGATATGGGCATGGGAGACTGTTCAAACCAGATGGAAAAAAGCTCATTCAAGGGATGGAATGAGCTTTTGGGAAGTGAACACTGAATAAGAGTAACTTCAAATTTTGATTGTTTGGTATTATATGTTCAAGGTATCAGCTGGATAAAAATGAATATTACTGGATTTGATCTGTGGTGGCTACCTTTTTCTCACTGTTATATTTACATTAGAAGAAACTTCCTGAAGACTGGTTATCACTTTTGTTTAATTTGAGCTGTAGGCTCAAGGCATGGACTTCCAAAACAATTTGCATGTGCAAGTAGAAAGAGTCATACCTCTCAACCTGGAAACATCAGAAATCTGGACAAAGGCCCATGAAAAATAGGTACAAATCTGTACACTGATTAAAATACACTTTGCATACGTAATTATCTAATCCTGCTCACTCCAGTGGAACTGTGGGATATCAACTTTTAAATGCAAACTGAAGAACAGACAACCAAAATATGTCCCACCCCCAGACCCTGTAGTAAATGGTAACCATTTTTTTTGGAAAAGTGTAACAATGATGTTCACTGGGAAGGGAGAAAATGATGAACCTTAGGATTTTGTTTTTGGTGACTTGCAGTATGTGGGTTTTGTTTTACTGGTTTTGTGGTAAAAGTAGGGCATTTAATGGTAGGCAATATTCTAATCTTAGCAAACGAATATTATAGTTTGCTAGGACCTTCAAAAGTCATTCTCCATGGCCTACTGATCAGTGGTGTAGCTAGAATCTGTGCCACCCAGGGTTGTCTGAGGTTGCAGCCTTTTCCCCCTCAAAAAATCATGGTCAAATAGGCCCCCACATACAGAGCCCTCCCCTCTGCAGCCATTCTATGTCCCATTACCTGGCTGTTTAGCCTCATTTACCATAAATACTGTAATGTGCATACTGCTTTACTTCTACAGTGATTATCTGGATTTCATTTAAAACTTTTATTTTACATTTTATAGCACAAACACTAATAGACATCTGCGAAACAAAGCAATACAGTCTCCCAATGAAAATAGGCTTAGCATTAAAACAGCATTGAAATCCATATTCAAAGAAAATGCATCTGGCCAGTGGTGATAAAACATTACCTTTGGACTGTTTTCAGATCATAGGTCCCTACCCCTTGCACACAAAACATACATGTGTTCTTTGATACACCTTCCTGATTCTATAAAATTATATTCCTTGTATAATATAGCAGCACACTTGTTAGAACGAGTTTTTAATTTATTGTTTTGAACATTTTTTCAGTAAGCAATGAAAGAAAATGCATGAAGCAATGATGACAAAACTGCCCAATTCAGAACATTTCCATCATAAAAGTCTACCCAAACTTCTACAATACACGAGTACCAGTCAATATGCATAATCTCTGCAGAAGTCAAAGTCACCTAAATAATTCCACATTAAAGAGATCTGTAACTAATGAAGAGGTTGCTGCTAGCAAATAACTTTATATTTTATTGTTTCATCTACAAATAAAGTGCCTTTTGCCCTTGAGGAATAAATTGCCTATGTTACATTAAAAATGATAAGCTAGTAATATTGCAATAGGGAATGGATGAAAAACTGATAACAGGTTCAGAGTTACTAGGTATCTCCACCAAAGAGGATATTCTCAGTGCAGCACACACAAACACACACACACCCTTTCTTAGACTGCTGTTTCAATTAAGAACTAAGTATTGCCCTTTCAATAAGAAAGCAAAGCACATACACAGTACTTTGCAAGTTTGCAGACTGCTGTTTCAATTAAGAACTAAGCATTGCCATTTCAATAAGAAAGCAAAGCACATGTTTCAGTAAGCAAATACACACATCCCCGTACTTTGCTGACTGCTGTTTCATCTTCAGTAAGAAAGCAAAGCACACTTTCTTCTGTTTCAATAAGCAAATACACACCTCCTCCCCTTATACTTTGCAGACTGCCATTTCAATTAAGAACTAAATACTACTGTTTCAATAAGAAAGCAAAGCACACACACACAGTACTTTGCAGACTCTTGTATCAATTAAGAATTAAATACTGCCATTTCTATAAGAAAGAAAAGCACATTTCAATAAGCAAATACACACACACCCCCATACGTTGCAGACTGCCGTTTCAATTAAGAAGTACTAAAGTTCCAATAAGAAAGCAAAGCACACTTTCTGTTTCAATATGCAGTTAATCAGATAATGAACTAAAGTACTCACAGTCTTGCACATAACAGAGGTAAGACCTTATAACCTGGAGGGAATGCTGTGCACTGCCTAACGGATGGGTCCGTGAATCTGACATCATTGCACACGCCCTGCTGCCCATGCATGTGATCACATCAGTACCAGATTTGTTCAAAAAAACCCAGGAAACTCGGAAATTAAAGGGGTCCCTTGGGAATTCGTGGCACCCCAATACTTTGCCCTCAAAACTGATATTTACAGAGAAATTTGGTATGGTTAGGAGGTATGGAAAGAGTATTGGTGTAGCATTGTTTAACAGATGCAAATGGCAAACAATGCTTAATTTGTTTGTTTGTTTTTGCAGGCAAGAATGTATGTTGTCCAGGTTAATGACTCATCTTACATTAAATATTAGTCTTTAACTTTTACCCATTTCTTTTTGTTGTTATTGACTGTGCTGAGTTAATTTTATGAGTTGTCATTTTATCTATGCAGTTTTATGATTTAATGTTACCTATGTTTACTGAAATATCATTCTGTTGTAACTGTGTTGGTGCCAATCCAGTGATTTTTTTTATTTGCTAAATGAGATCAAGTAATTCTTCAGATCTTGTAAAAGTCCTTTGTCAGAAACAGATGGATAGATGTATAGCCTGAAATGCATGTAATATGTCAGGGGTTGTTAATATCAAAATTGCTTGATTTTTTTATCAAAGTCTAGGTCCAACCCCTCCCCTGTGATATTATAATACATTAGTTTTTTATTATATCATTTAATGGTGCTATTGAATGCATGCCTAAATATGTCATGGATTTATAGTACCATAACTAAGGAAATTGTGTTTACAAAAATTGAGCATGTACACTATTTACTTTTATGGCAGGTATCTTACAGTCATTTATCTAATAAATGGACAACTGTCTGAACATATTTTAAATCTGAAATAATTTCAGTAAATGCCTATGTGGGATATAATACCAGATCATCAACTTATAAAGTCAGTTTTATTTCCAGACCTTATCTGTCATATCTCTTCAAAACCAAATTATTTACTGTCTTTAACAAGCAGCTCCAAGCTAATTTTGGGCAAGAAAGGTGAGAACAGGCATCCCCTACCTAAGTAGAAAGTGTCAAGAGCTCAGTACTTACCATCAGTCCTGTGGGAGTAGTATATTTTACCTTTCTGTTTCCTGTAATAACACCAAAACTCATATTATGTTAGCAAAATCTGATTTTATGGAATTAATTTACATTTGTCCACTTGCAACATAGTAAGATGAGCTGGGACCAGCCCTGATGCCAAAAGTATCATCATTGCTTTGTAGTCCTGACTCAAGACAAACATGTATTTACAATAACTAGGTCTTGAGAGCTACTTTCTTAAAACATCATTAAGATAACCACTTCTTTCAAGGAAAATATACTTTTTCTCCTGTGCCTATTAACGTTTTTGCAGTTCCTTTTCCAAACAGTGAAGCAATCTTATGATTTAGTTAATTTATAAACCATTTACACTTAGTTGCTAAATGATTATATTGTTATTATTATTATTATCAATAGTAGTAGTAATAGTAGTAGTAAAAGTAATAATAGCAGTAGTAATAGTAGGAGCAGTAGTTGTAGCAGCAGTAGTAGTTATATTAACAGTACTAGCAAAAGCAGTACTAGTAGTAGTACAAGTAGTAGCAGTAGTAGTAGTGGTAGCAGTAGTAGTATTAGTAACAGCAATAGTAATAGTAATAGTAGCAGTAGTAGTGATAAAAACTAGTAGTAGTAGTAGTGGTAGCAGTAGTAGTATTAGTAATAGCAATAGTAATAGTAATAGTAGTAGTAGCAGTAGTAGTGATAAAAGTAGTAGTAGTAGTGGTAGCAGTAGTAGTATTAGTAATAGCAATAGTAATAGTAGTAGTAGCAGTAGTAGTGATAAAAGTAGTAGTAGTAGTAGTGGTAGCAGTAGTAGTATTAGTATTAGTAATAGTAGTAGTAGCAGTAGTAGTGATAAAAGCAGCAGTAGTAGTAGTAGTAGAGGTAGCAGTTGTAGTAGTAGTAGCAGCAGCAGTAGTAGCAGTTGTAGTAGTAGAAGTTGTAGGAGTAGTAGCAGTAGTAGTGATATGGTTTTCATTGACAAATGAGATCTCCATTAGGATGCCTGAGGATAAATTAAGTTTTATGCATATTTTTTCAAATATAGTGATGCTTGCAATATATCAGTATCCTGTTGACTTACAAATTATTATATTAGGTTTCCAAGATGGAGACTTGACTGTATGAAGCATTTTTCCTGCTCTAATGTCAAACTAGTTTTAGTGATCTTAATATTCTTAAAATTTGGGTAACCAGGAGTTTATATTTTGTGCTAGATGTCATTTGCAATTCTCTTTTATTTATCTTTTCATTAGAATTTTCTTTGTTCTTTTATCTTATAAACAATTTCACTAATCATTGTGTAATTAGTGTCGGAGACTACCGCTCATTCATTAATCACTGACAATTCAAAACCTAAAGCAAACTATATGAATACAAGCACATCTGAATTCATCCTGGAAATGATGGAAGCCAATAATCTATTAAATATCTTCCATTGTCTTCATCGTGTTTATTTTAGTTTTTATTTCCCCTTGCAAAACTAATGGTTACATAAAGAACTTTTATTTCTAAATGTCCAATTCATTTCTTCAATACAGGGAAACTATTCAATTCTTCCAAGATTCATATCAGATCATTCTGAAAGAAATTCAGTTTAGAAGCAATATTGCAGGATAATACACTTCAAAAAGACTAGAAATAACATAAATTCACATGTTTTAAGAGTCTCAAGGGTCTTGATTTTGTTAACCAAAACTTAGATGAAGTCAAAAGAATGCAACTTCCTTTTCAAATGCTTAGGAATATTCTTTAGCCTTCTCTGAATTCTGACTTTCAAGTTTACTTTATTTCTCAACTCCTTCTTTGAAGAAAAAGCTACAGAGATAAGTAGATTGTGTTTAAAATAGTAACTTTATAAGTTCTCTAGGTTAACGTTTATGAGCCTTTTATAGAAAAACAGATATCTTATCCTCAGCTAGATCTATATGCTGAACTTTCTCCTCAGGTACTTTGCACAGAAGCAATCCTAATTAGAAAATGTTCTGATTGGATTTAATAGTCTTTAAAATACCTAACCTTTATAATGCAAGTTCAGAAATCAACAAACAATATCCTTTCATTCAGAATGAAAGACCACATTGTGATTGACATGGGTAATGCTGTGAAAATGCCGACTTTTATTTTTGATAACTTAGGCGATGTCTCCAGTAATGAACAAAATGCTTCTGATCTAAACACACTCTCAGATTTATTGTATAATTATTCAATTGCCAACAGATTATCACCATCATTTTATTGTTCCACTGAATGAAAAGGACATTTTTAAAGTGATATAAATTTTCAAGTTACATAAAGTATCAGCTGCAAGCACTTTTCCTATGAAATTTTATGAGAAGTTTAGAATCACACTATCATAAATCTTGTTTCATGTTTTCTCTTTTATACAAACCAATAACATGTTTGATTTATTTCTAAACCAGTCAAAAACTGTTCTTGTCCTGAAAATTTACTCAAAATCTATTGAATCCTAATGATCAGCGCCTCATTTCACTAATTAATATAGATAATAAGATATTGGCTTTTATTATGTAACTAATTGGATTAAGTTGTTGCAATGTTTTAATGTTAGTATATTGCCCATTAACCCCAAACTGTTCACTTTATATATTGAAGTCTTATATTGTCTGCTAAAATATGTTAAATCAATCAAGCTACCACATCTTCATGAAGCTATAGGTCCATCTATATCCTTTCCAGACAATCTTATTTACTGGCATACATTGAAGTTTATCAGCTAGAGAGCTCAACTCAGATTTCTCAACTTATACTCTAAATTTTAAGAAAACCACATTTAGCAAAATCACGTTTTCTGTATATAATGATCATGCTTTCAATGGTATATCCATCCCTCATAAAATACAAATTGTTAATAATTTTAAACACTTCAAAAATCACTTTTAACCAAAACAATATTAATTTTAATAGCAATTATATTAAAATTTAGTGGCCTAAATTGCAACAGGATCTGATTAGATGGAAAAAGCAAACATTTCCTTTATTTTCAAAAAACTACAGCAGTTAAAATGAGTGTACTTGATAGATTTTTCTTTTCTTCTTTTTTTGCAAATTATTCTTGTCAATTGATCTTGGAAAGATTCTATAAGAAGATTCACATTTACCTGTAAAATTTGGGGACCATACTGTTGATCAAATATATAGATTGTTGAATGTCATTTTCTATCACAGTTGGTTGAAGTTGTTGAGCGCAGGAAGAATTAAAGTCTTCAACATTGAATACAAGTTAAGTCAGAGTGAGTAGTAATGCCAAAACTTTTCTTTGGATCAAAAGTTCTGGAATTTTGGCCTAATGTATAAGTGCGACTGTTTGCAGGTTAAGGTTAGACTAAGGTCTAGGGAAGGGGATAGCCTTGCTATTGTATATGTGTTTTGATAAAGTTGAAGAGCATGTGTATGTGTGTGTGTGTGTGTGTGTGTGTGTGTGTGTGTGTGTGTGTGTGTGTGTGTGTGTGTGTGTGTGTGTGTGTATGTCTGTCTGTCAGTGGTTTATGTACATGTTATCAAAAATTCAGAAGATCAACTGAAAAAAAGCTAGACCTGATGATTGAAAGACAGCTGATCACACATTGCCAGTTATTTTCATGTGTGAGATTGTGGAAACACAGGAATCAGAGAATTTGCTTCTTCCTCTCTGTAATGCAGTCTCGGAGTTGGAATATATAAGTTGGAGGGGGTATGGAGGCATTTAAGACTTTGCCATCCTCTTTAAAAAGTCATTAGATTGTTTTACTATATTATTATTGTTATTATTATTATTATTATTATTATTATTAATGAAGTTTCAAGCTGTGATGCCCTGTGTTGCAGTTGGATATGCTGCTTTATTTACCACGCACCTGTGTTTGTGCATGTGTTTGTTTAGAGGTAATGTTTAGGACAGGATGTTTAGTAACCTAATCTATATGGTTGGTGTTGGAAGCAGAGGTTGATTTAGTGTCAGCAGACATGATTAAGGTTGTGCAGGGAGGTGAAGATGAATCTTAACATTCAAGCTGAAAACACATAAAAACTTGTGTTATGCTCAGATACACCTGATCATAAATATTTGTATTGCATTGAGCCTTCCCTGCTTAAAGTTGTATAAAAATATATTTGTGCTAAGAGTTCTACAGCCACCACAAAGACATGACACCATATAAGAGCAATTTGAAGCTGATAAACACTGACAGTTTCAAACAAGTGTGCATGAAGTACTTAACAGTGTTTACTAGCTCCCTGCTGCTCTTCTTTCTTTCATGTCACTGACCACTGATAATGCCCTACCATGAGACTTTGCTTAACAGCAATGAGGATTCCTTAACAAACGTTTGTTAAATGCCTTCTGATGTCAGAAATGCTCTTAACAAGCCTGTCTTTTCCTGATTTCAAACTTTATTCATGCCACTCCATGTACAATACAATCCTTATGCTCTGCTTTTTCCTTTCATTTAACCAGCTTTCCATGCTGATGCATTATCAATTATTTTAGATGTCATTAAACATTTGCAAAGCTTTCTGAAGGAGTTAGAGCTGTCTTAAATGGTACAGTTGTTTCAACCAAATAGACACAATCTAAATATTTTAACAGGAGGTGGAGTGGTCAGTTATCATGAATGTCTTTACCCCATGTCCTTTACAGTAGCTGATTTTTTCATCAACATTTTCCAAGCAGTATCTGAAAATTATCACTCCCAACAAGTTGTATTAAGCTGTGTAGCTACTATAAATATCACATGAATCTGAATGTTTATTCATAACATTAATTCATTAATTATATTAAAGTAAAATACTTAAGTAGAACTGCACAGTGCTGTAGCATTTACCACTGTTGCCTCACTGCAAGAGGTTCTCCAGTTCGAGTCTCAGTTGGGATGCCTTGTGTGTGGAGTGTGCAAGCCCACCCTGTGCTCGTGTGGCTTTCCACTGGGTGCTCCGGTTTCCTCCCACATTCCAAGGACATGCAGTAGGTGAATTAAACCCTCTAAACTAGCCCAGGGTGTGAGTGTGTGTGTGTGTGTGTGTGTGTGTGTGTGTGTGTGTGTGTGTGTGTGTGTGTGTGTGTGTGTGTGAGTGTGTGGTGTACCCTCTGAGGAGGGTTGGGCCTCAGGCTAGCAACGTGACCGTGTAAAATCCAGACCTGCTGTGCAAACAATGAGTGCTGAAGGGGGCTCATTGACAATGTGCTGAATGCATGGGAGCGAATCCAGGGGAATACTTAAGTAATTTGAAACCTAAACAAGTATCGTATGCTAAGTCATAAGTTATGACATAAGTACTTATTGAATTTAATTTATAAAGAATGCACCTTCTATTCTTCCAACTGGAAAGATTACGAGTCTAATCTCCCAAATGACAGTTTGTGGATCCACGGTTGGTACTTTGCTTTTCATGTATTCCATTTAAAAAAAAATAAAAGTTGGTGCCTACTTAGTTAATTATATTTTATAACATCTATTTGTCTGCTACAAGGGAATCTGCTTATTTCTTAGATGTTAATTCAACATTTTCAGCTTACTTGAGTCTAATTGTTAACATTATGCACATCTTTTAACACTGCCTGAGTGTTTATAATGTATGGTCGTTGATTACTGCCACAGACAGTAATGCTATTATCATACAAGAAAAATTGACAACATGCTGTATTAAATCTTAACTTAAATAGATTCCTTAAGGTTTATTACTTCATCATAATTATTAACACATTGGTAACATTTTTATCACCACACAATGCACCTGTTTTCAAGAAGTATAGTTTACAATATTTTTCTTCTTATCCTGTTACACATAAGTACTTTAATTCATAACATTTCTTTAATAACTTGAATAAAAAATTGAGTATGGGAAAATATTTAATGCATGATAAGTTCAGTTATGTATCAGAGTATGCGGAAAATGAAAATATTGTACAAAATCATCTTTGCTCATTAACTTCTATTTTTGATTGGGCATTTTATTTATTTTATTTTATTCTTCTAAGTTTAGTTGAAGCCCTTTGCTTATTGTCATATATTTATGCCTTGAGTTCTTAAATTTGTTTGACTGTAGTCATGGATCTTTAAATTACTTCTTAGTTATCCATGAAAACAGTTGTGTGTTTGAAAACACAGTTTTAGCTTATTTAGCTCTTAATCTGCATTTAATGTTGTATGATTTTGTCTTGTATACTCTTATTCGTATATCATGGTGTACATATGAAATACTTTTTTACATATGAAGATACGTCCAATAAAAATATTTTTGAAAAACATGCAAGTATCATTGAATGCGATTAATATCCGTGCAATAAGTCAGCACCTTTAAATGTATTCTAAATGCATTCTTAGAACAGATGCTACTAATTAAACAACAAAACAATGAAACAGTCTTGATTGTCAAAAAGTTAAGATATCAGTTATGTGCAAATATTCTTAATTGTCTATATGCATGGCATAGGACTATCCTGCTGCCTTAAAGACTAACATCTTTCCTGAATAAAAATGTACAGAACAGTTGGAGTGTAAATGTTATGTTTTACTATTTCGAAAAAAAAAATCTTTCCATTTTTCATCTGAATTCATATTCTTTAAAAAAGTATGTTTTTGTTTGTCTATCCATCCAACCATGTATCCATTCATTATTCATCCATCCATCCATCCATCCATCCATCCATCCATCCATCCATCCATCCATCTATCCATCTATCCATCTGTCAAACACTTTTCCAGACTATTGTTTTTGTACAGTTTGCAGTGGTAGCCAGATGTCTGCAGAAAACCAGGTTGCCATATCCAAACCAAAAGACTCCAGCACTACTTGTGATATCCTAGGCATTCCGAGTTCCCAGGCACATTAAGATGCCTATTTTATAAGTATGTATTAGGTCTACATTAGGGACAACTTCTTGTTAGATCATGGTTGGAACACTTGACAGATGAGAGTCCTGGGGGCATTCGTATTAGGTGCTTAGATCACCCTATTCTGATCAGTCCTGTCAAATTAGGGGATCAGCAGCTTTTTAATGAGATGGCCCAAGATTTCCATGAAACAATAATCCTACAAAAAAATGTTTATGATTTTTCCTCTTGTAGCCATGATCTCATCTTTATGGACACTGTATAAACTGACCACAATCCACCAGCAAAGATACATCATATAAAACTTAGAACCAATCTCATGACAACAGACAGTGATGCAGACATCAGTGGACTGCTTAACTGAGAACTTTGAACTATGATTTACCTCTTGCTTCACTATCACAGTTCGGTATTCTGTCTACAATACGCTCACTATTCTGCCCCAACCACTCATAAACACACATACGGAAATACGCTGGCATACAAGAGCAGTGCTGGAACCTAGTACTGATGAAACACTTCGCATAAAACATTCCAAGTTAACAATAACCATAACATGCATACAGGCTGTACTCGCTAACTGATATAACATTTCCATTATCTGTCCATGGGCACAGTTCTTATGTATTCATGCAAGAAATCTAGACAAAGACTAAAATAATGGGGGGGGGTGGGGTAAAGGCCCAAAAATAAAGATAGGTTTTAAATAGTGTTGTTATAAAATGAGTAAATTGCTAGAATAGCAGGAATAGTGTTAACGTGATTTTTTTCTGAAGGGTATGAAGCCTGAAACTGAAATATATGTAATTATTTGGAGACTTCAGTTCTTTGTGATTTGCCAGAAATCCACAACATTTATGAGGGACAGATCAAAAGTATAAGGCAAAAATCTGGACATTCTGTGAAATGGAGAGTTGAGTGATATGTATCTACTGTTCACTGACTAAAATGGGTGCTACACTGCATAGCCTGAATTAGAGCTTCAGCTACTTGGAAATGTCTCCTTTCCATCACTTTCATGCTGGCTTTTCCTACAAAGATGAGAAGAATGATTCTTCAATAACTGGGACACACTCGACCATTTTCCTTCTGATAATGAGAACTGATAGACCTGTTTTCAAGCCAGGGGTGCTTTCTATACTTAACAAGTAAGAGTGACATGGTAAGTTAAGCATTACACCCAGTTAGTAACCAGAACCTTTAATATTTTTGGGATGATTTCATTGGCTTGCACACCCATGGCACAATAAAACTGTTTAATTGTATCAGTGGCTTCATCAGCAAAAATTAATGAAATCCTCATCATTTGTGACCGTATTACACTACTCACATATCTGAGGCTTCCATTTAGAGGCTCCCAGAACTGGTGCTTTCCTGTCTTTTAATATGCATTGTTGAAAACCAGAGATCCCTTTGACAGCACACTGCAAGAAAGTCTTTTTTCTTTAAGTTGATGACCTCTATCACTGCTAGCATCCACGTCTGAGCTCTAGAATAAAAATATTGAGCTCTCATCAATTTATGTGGACATACCTCAGAGTTATTGCCTCAGCTACTGACATCTCGAAGAGAGACCTTTGAGATGCTATTACTCTGGTCTTCTTCATTTATGAAAGTTGAATATGTCCCACAGAAAAGCATCAGGTAGTTGTTTTCAGGACACCCTTACTACATATTTAAAATTCACTGGTCAGTCCAACTGTCCAAGTAATCTGACCTTAATTAGTACCTAGTGATGGTCAGCTGAAAGCTCATTACTTCTCTTGACCCATGTGTCCAAATACAAGGTGTCAGGTTAGGGACAAGGCCTATAATTTGATTATCTAATAGTACCTACCTATGAACCTATGAGCCTATAATTTGATTATCTAATTTTCTGTGCTCTGGTGTTATGTACACTTACAAGGATCCTTGTCTTTGAAGATATTATAAGCCATCCGTAACTAGTACAGAAGTCTGAAATCAGTTAACAACTTATATTCCAAACGATAAATCTATGCTTTAAGTACCACTCATTGAGGAACCATCATTATTTTGATATGTATTTCGAACACTTTCAGTAGGATAACAAAGTTATTAGAGAATGCACTATACACATAACTGCAATCTCCAAGAAAACTGAGCATTCTGAATAGCAGATGGGTTCACTTGCTTTTTTCATCTAGGTGTTTTACTCCTGTAACCTTGGCATCTATTGAAAAATAGTTCCACCTATCCATTAGTCTGATAGTATCTTCAGACTTCTCTGGGAACTATCTTCATAGGAGTATAATCTCTCCCGATCATGATATATGGTTTCAAAACCATTGGCCTGTACAGAGGTGAGAGTAGCTATGTCTAGAATGTGATTTTATATCTCCATTACAAACTCTGACTTTTTCCCAGAATACTTCTCAAGCAGCAGGCAACATTGACAGGGTGGAGTCTGTCTTAATTTCTCTTAGACCTGCATGCCACTCTGTCAGAATCATGCTCAAACATCCATCCTTCACTTTGTTGATAGTGAACTTGCACAGTGATTGCATGAATCTTTCTCAGGCTGAGCTTGACCAAACTATATTGGTCACTCAGCCATCAATCTCTGTCCATCAAACAACAACACCTGACCTTCCAGCATGATGCCAGGTTTCCGTGCTGTAGATGAGGATATTTCTTTCTTTACAGAGGCATTAGTGGAGCCTAATTTTTGAACTGCTCATTCCATGGACCCTCCTATTAGATGGGTTCTCCAGCACAGAACCTATCAAGAGCACAATGACCCATACAGGGTAGATCTTGGGCTCACAGTGGCATATAAATAATCCCTCCACCAGAAATGAACAATAATACCTATTAAATAAGCAAACGTTCAATATTTCGAATGTTGCTATAGTGACAGCTAAATGTCAAAAATGCCAAATCCCAAACAAATGGAACAGAAAAAGCACTGGTCCACAAAAAAAACAAAAAAAACACAAACACAAAACACACTCACCCCTCCTCCCCCACTTAAATATACCAACTCCAAGATTGCACCACAATGGAGGAAACAACAATGTCCCAAAAACGGCCCAGTGATTTTTTTCCCCTAGGAAAAAAATCGCTGTTCCTTGTATTCAGGATTTGGCCTTTTCAACAGTTCGCTGTTGATAAAGCAACCTTCGCAATATTGAACATTGGCTTAAATAATAGGAACCCAGAAGGGTTATTTAGTTTTTAGGATGTTATTTTAATGTATTTCTTTTTTCTTTGACTGCCACTTCAATACCTTCACCACCCTCAACCAAGTATGTGCACTCCTGTTTTTAGACTTGATGTTCTAGTGTTCTTCAAGCCTATACAGTTTTATGATAGTCTTAATAAAGAAAAAGCCAAGAAATGGATACCTAGCCTCTGATACGACATGGTCACTGAGATCATAGTAAACATTAACATTCATATTGGCAGAGCTGGGGAAACAATTTAAAATATGTTGCAGTTGTGTCATGCATGGTAAGACTAGGCTCTAAGTTTTCTGGAAAACTGAGACACATCAGATAACTCCTTGTTTCAGACAGGCTCTTCTTTGAGATAAGATGACTTTCACTTAATGGCCAATAAATGGGGGTCAGAGATTGGTATAATGGTTACGGTGTTTACTTCATAGTCACAAGGCACAGAGTTTGATTCTTACCCTCAGTAGGAAATTTGGCTGGGTGTAAAATGACCTGCAAGGGCACCCAGCCTTGTACTTACCTATGAACTCCTTCACTTCATGCTCTAAAGTGAGACAATATTCTTCCTGTTAGGAAATGCATTTACATTTATCTCCCACTGCAATGTTTGCATTGTCTTGCCTGAGATTCCCAGCAATAGCTCAGTGCATGTACCCTTCAGACATGTGTCATTACTGTAACATATTTTATTTATCTGTAGGATACAGAACCTAAGGAGTATTAATTTTTATTAGTACATATTTGTTAGAACAAACAGACAGAACAAGGATATAGTCATTACCCCAGCAGACAAAGGTGGGGAAATTGTTGTCATGGATCATTCAAAATATAAGGATGAGGCATTCAAACAACTATCACAATCACAATTCTACATACAGATGGTAGTGGACCCAACACTTAACTTTAAATCTGAAATTGATTCTTTCTTGGATCTGGCAGTAGAGGAGGGCATTATCACCATACAAGTTGCCAGGCAACTTAAGGTAAATGAACCAGTGCCGCAATATTTATATCTTATACCGAAAATACACAGGGATTTACATAATCCACCAGGTCGACCTATTGTTTCAGGTCGTGGATCTCTTACCGAACCCCTATCAGCTTTTCTTACTGAACATCTCAAACCATTGCTCAGCATGGTCAGATCACGCCTTCAAGATACCACAGAGTTTTTAAACATCATTCAGGATTCTCAATTAGAAGAGGGTTGGCTGTTATGCACAATGGATGTATCCTCTTTGTATACCAGCATCCCTCATAAAGCTGGTATAAGGGCGGTCACTTATTGGTTAAATAAGTCTAACTTATACTCCACTGGATTTAACAAATTTCTGATCAAACTTACAGAATTTGTTCTACAAAAAAGCATCTTTTATTTTGAAGGCAACCCATATTGGCAAATCAAAGGTACACAATTTATGCAGATTTGTTCATGGGGTTTTTTGAACAGGCCTTCATATACGATGCTCAACATAATTCTTACATTGAGAATCTAGATATCTGGCGTAGATATCTTGATGATTGCTGGTTGGTGTGGCGGGCGGACATGGAAGAATTATCTAAATTTGTTGCATACCTTAACAATAATTCTTTTGATATACATTTCACAGCTAATACTGGATATCATGATATAGTTTTTTTGGATGTAGTGGTTCGAAGGTTGCCTGATCATACTTTGGCTACAACTATACATAGAAAATTTTCACAATACAACACTTTATTACATGCCACCAGTTCTCACCCAAGCCACATCATCAGCAACATCCCAAAGTCCCAATTTTTGAGACTCAAAAGAATATGTTCTACAGAAATGGAATATTCTGTACATACACAGGATCTAACATCCAGATTTATTGATAGGGGATATAATTTGGAACACTTAACCAACATGGTGAAACAAACTAAAAACAAAAGCAGGTCTGAGCTATTGAAATACAATAGATCACAAGAGGAGGAACCAATTAAGCACCAACAACCCATCAGACTAGTCACCACTTATGGTAATAATACATCTAAGTTCAGACACATTGTTAGCACACACTGGGATATACAGAAATCAAATCCTATTCCCAATGATATTCTCCCAGATGAATGTGCTTTTTCTTATCGAAGAGGGTGGACTATCCATTCTCAACTTACACATTACAAAAGATTTACCCCACCCTCAAAAATACAAACTACACTTTTTGGTGACCCCCTGGTGGGTTGTTACCCTTGTGGACATTGTTGTGCTTGTCAGCATAATTGTAAAACAAAAGAATTCAGCAGCAAAAACACTTCCAAGGTATATAACATCAATACCTTTGGAAACTGCAGTTCTGATTGGGTTATCTATCTTGCCTTTTGCACCTGTTCTGCTTTTTATGTTGGACAGACGTCTAGACCTATCAGAATAAGAATCAGTGAACATTTAAGTTCTATTAGAAACAGACGGGTTACAAACGCTTTATATAAACACAGTAAAACCACTCAGGGGCCTGCTTCAAGTTTATTATCATTGACAAAATTCAGCTACAAAGGAATTTCAAGATGGGGTAGCACACTAGACTAAATAACATGGAAAGCATGTGGATTACCAAATTGGGGGCCTTTTTCAAACCAGGGCTAAATGAACATGAGGTACATGATGGTACATTGAGATAACAATTTAATATTTTTGTGTCAACAATATATGTTTGTACCAATAATGTTAAGTTGACACAGTTTAAGGTATACCCAGGTATTTATTAAGCCTAGATACCTCTGGCATATGAATATATTAATTCTCAGTGCTAAACTAGGTTTTTGTCAACCTAGTGTATCATCATGACTTTGATATTTTACTATAACATTGTGCAATTAAAAATTTTTATTTTTTAATAAAAAATTTTATTTTTCAACAGAGATTCACATAGTTTATCATGACCTCTAGCTCTGTTTCTAGCTTAATTACACATTTACACTATTACTAGTATCAACTAATTGCAGTTGTGTTATATCAGTTGATCAACCAATGGCAGGAGCATGCCATTTAATAGAGATGTATTTAAGTAGTACCAGGATGTTACGTTGGCTTGTAAAACTATTTTTTGGTTAAAGGATATGTAACATTGATAAAGGCTTGGTAAGCCGAAACCAGTCTGTTATTCTCAATATAGGCAACTTTTTAGCTACCTTGCAATAAATCTTATTGTGATTTAATACATTCTGCTGCTTCGAGTGCTGGTCCCTTTTTGCTTTTTACATTAATAAAGAAAAAGCCAAGAAATGGATACCTAGCCTCTGATGCGACATGGTCACTGAGATCATAGTAAGCATTAACATTCATATTTGCAGAGCTGGGGAAACAATTTAAAATATGTTGCAGTTGTGTCATGCATGGTAACACTAGGCTCTAAGTTTTCTGGAAAACTGAGACACATCAGATAACTCCTTGTTTCAGACAGGCTCTTCTTTGAGATAAGATGACTTTCACTTAATGGCCAATAAATGGGAGTCAGAGGTTGGTATAATGGTTATGGTGTTTACTTCATAGTCACAAGGCACAGAGTTTGATTCTTACCCTCAGTAGGAAATTTGGCTGGGTGTAAAATGACCTGCAAGGGCACCCAGCCTTGTACTTACCTATGAACTCCTTCACTTCATGCCCTAAAGTGAGACAATATTCTTCCTGTTAGGAAACACATTTACATTTATCTACCACTGCAATGTTTGCATTGTCTTGCCTGAGATTCCTAGCAATAGCTCAGTGCATGTACCCTTCAGACATGTGTCATTACTGTAACATATTTTATTTATCTGCAGGATACAGAATCTAAGGAGTATTAATTTTTATTAGTACATATTTGTTAATTACTATGTTTCCTAAATAAATAGCATGGCTTCATTGAGCTAATGACAGTGGTCCTATTAAAACAACATTTTTAGGAATAAAAGCACATCAGAACATTGCAGATGTTTCGTGGCCTCTAACATTTCTAAAACTACTTACAGACTTCTTGTATGGCAAACGTCTGGAATGCTGCTTGATTTCATCAGCTAGGCACCAAAGAACATCCCTTAAGACAGATGCATATTACAATATTATAAGGATACAATTAAATTTTACTATACAGTGTATGTTTAAAAGGTGGCTTAAATAAATATGACCGAGCTTACATATAACTGTTTAACATCTGTAATGTTATTCCTAAAATACTGCTGTTGTACTGATGTTTGCAATCATTTAAGCACCTTTATGCCTTGTCTTTCACAATATAGCACATCCACAGACAATTAAAAAGGCGCCATGCCGGAGTGACAGAAGATGAGGTACTTTTCTAAAAATAGTATTTACAGAAGCCTTTTCCAGATCTTGTTGATGGTGCTACTTATGTGGTAGCAGCAATTTATTATTTGCAAACCTAATTTAAATCCACTGTTAATGTGGCATAAAACATATGTTTTTAAACTTCTGTTATCTGAGTGTGAAAAAAAAAACATTGTCACGTTTAAACAGAAAAAAAAGTATTTCCAGGAATAATTAATTCATTCTGGTTGTTATTGCCTTTCTTGAAGCCTTACAGAAAATGTTAACTAAATAACTAAATAAATACATAAATAAACAAAAACAATTGCTGAAATTAAAATAATGATTAGCTTAAGACGCTGTGCAATATAGGGCAGAAGAAAGCTCATGTTTAAGACAAACAACAGAATAAATGAGTGACAGGGACACAGGCAAGATGGCAAACATCCTGGCAGCCTTTGCACATTAAGGTCATAGAAATTAACTATACCTTATTCGCCAGTATATTAAGTGTTACATACGTGCGACATGCTGGATTATTGTCTCTATCACATGTGATCAAGACAGTGGATTCAGGCCTCATTCTGTCAGTCTGTCCTCTAGATCACTTTCTTTCCTCACACTGCTGAAAAATGATTGATCTTTCCTGCCTAAAACTGACAAGCACATCTGCTCCAAGTACATTTTACCTAACAGAATTCTAAGCCTTACTTTTGGTTTAGTGTGATGGGACCCCAAAGGAGTTGGGTAACAGCACTAACAGTGAGAAGTGAAATATTAATCTGCGTGCTTCTAAGCCAGTGTATCATAATATAAGTAAACCTTAAATGTGTTATTTTCACTTAAAAATGAGAAAACTCAAATTCTTTAATATCTGGGCCAGTTCAAACTTTCAGAAATACATTACTATTTTACAAAGTATAAGAGGACAAAACATACTATTCATAGAATTTGCAAAAGTCAAAATTTATACAATATGTCAAAATTTGATGCTTTTGAACATCAGAATAAAGAACCTTATAAATGCCTTACTAGATTTGGTGACTCAGAAGTTGACATTCCTCTCAACAAATAATGTTTCTTTTAGTCTTTCTTTTAATATGTTAATATTGTTAACCATGTTAATAAACTAATTCTAAAGGATCAATTTAATCTATTGCCAAAAGTATAGGATCTGGCAAAAGAATGTGCAATATTAAATATTATACAACGACCCACCCCCATTAATATTCCAAAACGTGCTCGCTGATTGGTCAGCGTGCATGTTGTAAATCAGACTTATACTAATGGAAAAGGTCTGGTCGCCCGGACTTTTTCCATTAGTATAAGTCTTTTTTTTTTTTTTTTTTTTGGACAGCAACGGAGAACAGAAGAGCTCCGTTGCTATTATCTCGCTATGTTAAACGAGTGTAACATAGCGAGATATCTTAAAAAAAAGTAACTGAGAAAGGAAAATCTCCGTTGCTTTTTTTAAAGTTATCTCACTATGTTAAACGAGTTTAACATAGCGTGACATGTTTTTAAAAGCAAAAGAGATCTTCCTTTCTCCGTTGCTTCCACATACAGTTCTGATGTACTGCGTAACCATACACATGCGCAGTACATCAAAACTGCCGCAGAATACTGGACAGCTGCGGAAGGGCAGCAAGGAGGCATTATACAATGCCATTATTTACGAAAAGTAAGTATTTTTTTCTTAAATAATGTCATTGTATAATAGCAATATAATGCTGGATTTACCTACGGTTGTCTTTGTTTGGCCACTCGGGCTTCGCCCTCGTGACCAAACCACACCAATACACACACACACACACACACAGGCTTACCTTCATAATACTGATCACATATAATCAACTGGCCACATCACCGAACTGTTTCTGTGAAACCAGAAACGCAAAATCTTTCAAATGTCGAAAAAACTTTGAATTTTGACATTTCCAACCGCGCCAAACCTCCACACTAGTGCTAACATGGGTCAAAAAGGTGTGAGATTTTGTCATTTGGCAATGTGGTGTTTGATGTTTTGAATAGTCGCAGTTTGGGATTCGTGAAAGCGGGGTCGACCATAACGTGATTATGAAGGTAAACCATACACGCACACACACACACACACACACACACACACACACACACACACACACACACACACACACACACACACACACTCACTGAAGGTACTTAAGACATTAACAGTGGAACTTTTGACAGCAGAAAGTAGAAATATGGTAAGGGTAAGGGAAACATCAAGTGGAATAGAGTATCGGTGAAAAAGTTTAAATAGCTGAGTTATATTTTCAAAAACATTATACCAAAAATCATAATACAGCATGAAAATATTAGAAATTTTCTTTTATTTTCCCAAACATCTTTATTGAATTGTTATTTGTGACATAGGCAAATTTACATCCTTATAAAAATAACCAAACTATAATTAACATAACAAACATACTTCACATATATTGCTACATATCATATAACCTAAGCTACATTACATAAATTATTCAATTCCTGCCTTTTTTAACAAGCAACATTTTTATTAAACCATAACTTACTACATACGTAAACATACATGTATATAAATGAAAATAAACCACACTGACACTACCCTAGTTGCAAGCACTTTACATCACAAATCATACTAACTCACTCCCAGCTGCAGACATTATAGAACAGTTATAATCTACCCAATCATTTTCAGTTAAATATTACATAGCTCATTTAAGTCCCGCCTTCTTTTAAACCTCATTCCTCCCCTGTATGTATTGTTCCCACAATTCCCAGTTTTCCTATGTAGTTTGCTCCTACCCTTTTCAAACAATCTCAGTTCCAGTTGTTTTATCTCCGTTGCTATGTTCACTACTTCTAGTATAGTTGGTAATATTAGACATTTTCTTGCTCAAATAAGCTTGACTCAGTTTACTCAACATGGAAGGAAATGTTCTTTTGTCCATTTTATCAAGGTAAAATAAAACTGATCTTTTAAGAGAAAAGAGACGAAACTTCAGGTAAAATAAAGCTACCATCTAAAGCATGGAATTTGTGGGAGGGATCCATTATTATGGATTTTGGTCAAATTTATGAATATACACTTTTCTAATGTCTTTATTGAGAATAAAAAGCAAAAAAGAACCAGTCATGATACAGTAGCAATCACTGATCCAGAATGCCATAAAAATTGGCTAATACACCTAAACCTCATTAGCGAAACATGCAATTCCAGTGTAATTGCTGAAAAATAAATTTTCCAATACTCTTTTGCATGTTACTTTTGCTGTGCAGTCATTTGATCGGTCTGTAGTGGAGTCTATAAAACACAGAAAAAAGAATTCTTGAAAAAATAAACATAAGAGTAACATAGTGATAATCATACAAAAGCAATCAGGGTAAATACCAAATAATCAAAACTTAACTGTCAGGAAGTTTCATTCTCTTTGCCCGGGTGGGAGGATAGCATAATGGTTAAGGTGTTTACCTTAAAGACACAAGGTGCAGGGTTTGATTCGCACATGGGCTAACTGGCTAAGCTTCAAATTGCCCAAAAGGGCAGTTAGCCTAGTACTAATCTATGAACCTATCTCATTCATAACATGACACCAGAGTTATTTTACACATTGGCAGTGCCAGGTTAGGTGTAGATACTATCCCTGTGCATTACAGTCCCAGCAGTAATTGCACTTGGCCCAATTCCTCTAAAAGTCTCAGGTGGGAGGTAGCATTGGTACATTACTTTAACAAAGGAAAATCATGATAAAAGTGAACACTGCTTATTATGAACTATTTTAAAACAGAACTCACACTCATTTTGTTAAAGGATGTGATAAAGCATTTTATTCCAATTATTCCATAATGGGTTTGTCAACTTACTAGAGCTTTCTTGCATGGCTTAATAAAAATCTCTTAGTTTAAGCCTACCTTATTTTTGAACTCTTGACACAGCCATGAATAATTTATGAAGGAGAAATCCCTAATCATATTTTTAACAGTGCATTTACACAAGCCATGAGCTATAAGAATTGTCACCATTATACTTGTTCAGTTGGACATTCTTTGCTTATGTGACCCCAGGATTTTATAGCTACTATCCCAGATAGATCTCATATATAATATGCCTGCTTTGATCCAAATGTCCCACCATATTACTCCATGGTTCATTCTAAACACTGGATGGTTCCATGTGGAAGTACACATGATAATGTATGGAGGATGCATGGCTCTCATCTCTGCTGTTTTCCACTCAGTTCAAATTCATTGCCCTTCCCTGTCCCAAGTTTTGTAGGAAGGAGGTTGTAAATGTACCAGGCCTGTGCTAAGGCATGGGTGTAATTTTCAGTCTAACAAATAGGTTGTGGTGAGTTGCAATGTCACACATAGGTGAGTTCAGTGATTCCTTTCCCATATCCCATCCGATTGGACACACAAAAACCACCCTTATTTCCTGGCACATACATTTTAGATGGATTTATTCTAGATTTCTTTCTTCTCCAAATGAATTCAAAGATAAGTTTTACCATTGTTCACATCAGAGGGGAAAAGAGAGGTGTAGTAAGTGATGCAGAACAGGTAACATTTATGGATGGGCACAAGTAACATCTATGGATGGGCACATACATACCTGTAAACTGTTCAGATTTTTGCAGAATGTCCAGATATTCACCTCATATTTTTGGTCTGCTCCTCATACAATTTGTGTTTTTTTGACAAATCATTGAAGATTTAAGTCACTAAACAACACTTAATAATGGCAGATTTTTGAGTCTCAGACTTCATAACTCTCAGGAAATAGTTAATAATGCTAACCCAGTTATTCTACTAACTTTCTAAGTTTATATAAGCAATATTTAAAATATGCTCCAGATTGGAAACAAATCACACAGGAACTTCAATGAACCAAATTTATTAAACTTGTTTTAGCACTTTTGTCTGAGTATAGCATAAGACTTCATCAGAAACATCTTTCCATTACACATGACCTATTAAATGCCTTATGTCTCCCTCCCTAAAATGTCACATGACATAGAAAATCAATAAAAAACGTGTTCCAATTAAAACAAATTCACATGTAATTTTCCAAAAGTTACATTACCTAATAAAATACAGTTCGAAATACATGGCCTAAAACAAAGCAAGTTTAAGAATGCCAGCAATGGATAAAGATTCATTAAATCCAGGTGACCCACAGGCATTCAGTCTGATTTGCCATCTTAACTCCTTATATTCAATAAAATAAACCCTAGGGCCACCTCTTGCATTTTTGTTAATAACCTCTAAACCCATAACACCAAATACATGCCAGAATTTTCAGCAACATGTTTATAAAGTGCATTGTTAAGGTTGTTTTTTCCTGATGTCACTCATATGTTCATATGTTCACTTACATGAGAATTTGTTTTAATTGGAACAAATGTGTTAATGCTTTTCTATGTCATGTGACATGCTGTGCCGCTAGATGTCTTTGTTAATGTACTAAAATCTCCTCCTTTAACATTCTGAGTACTTCTTCATGAGGATTTTGTCTTATTTGCTGCACATCTTTGGCCATGATTTTTAGTATGATATCTTAAGGAATTCAATGTACATTTATATCTCTCAGGTTCCCTGGCCACTGAGCATGTGGAGAACTTCATCTTTCGCTGACCCTGGCTGGCCATTCTGTGGAAAAAGTTTTTACTAACCCAAAGGTTAGTGCACGTAGTATGTTGCAGGACACTGCCTTTTGTATTCACATCTCTAGCATGCCTCTTTACATTAAAAATGTTTAAAATTTGCATTTTTCTGTCCAGACAGCAAATAGGAACTCTAAGCTATGCAAGTATTAGTTCTCTCTCTTGCATGTCCCCGGGTGCACCCCTTATAGGTTCATAGGTTCATAGGTTCATACTAGGCTATCTGCCCGAGGGCATTTACAAGCCTAGCCCATAGTTTTGTGGCTTACGCCACCCCTTTAGTTTGGAGAAACTATGCCCATTATTTTGCTGTGCCTCTGTCGAGCAGTGACACTGAGGTAATCCCTGGGGTATATCTGCGATCTCCCATCCATTGGTCAAGATTCCTCTTGAACAAGGCCAGCGAGGTGCTCTGCCTCACATATACCAGGATTTTGTTCCACAGCATAGGGAGTCTTTGGGTGATGAATCTATCCCTCCAGCACGTCCTATTAATAACCGTGTCGAGGTTTAAGTCTCCGCCTTGTGGCTCTGAGGGATCTAGATTTTTTGAGGTGAAGCATGTTCATCAAATCTGGGTTTGACATGGCCTTGTATGTCAGGCACAGGTCACCTCTGAGCAAGCGGTAAGCAACTGAATAGAGCTGGAGTTCTTTCAGTCGGGCAGCATAAGACAGATTTTTGAGACCCTTTATCCTTTTGGTGAGGAACTTTTGTGGCCTCTCCAGCTGCTGCAAGTGTCGGGTCAGATACATTCCGAATGGGGCATTGTACTCAATCATTGGTCTGATGAGAGATGAGTATAGGGAGACTTTGACCTCCCTTGATCTAGATGTGAATCCCTTCATGATAAGGCGGGCAATGTAGAAGGTCTTCCTAACTACTTTAGCAATATGAGTGTCGAATGAAAGGCTACTGTCAACCTGGGTCCCCAGGTCCCTGATAACTTCTTCTGTGCTCAATGGATTGCCACCTATATGGTAGCTAGGGGTAACCTTGTTTTTCCTGAAGGGTATGACTATGCATTTCTTGGCATTTAACTTTAGGCCATGGCTCTGGCACCAGTTATCCATTTTTGTGAGACCCTTCTGAAGGATATCTGTGTTAGATGTGTTTTCGACTACGGCGCCCAGTTTGCAGTCATCTGCAAACTTTGTCAGCCATAACCCTCCTGTGTTTGCTTGTACTTCAGAAAAGTAGATACCAAACAAGAGTGGGCCCAGGACTGAGCCCTGTGGGACACCACTTGTGACAGGCTTTGAGTCTGACATGGCGCCAGCAACTCTGACCCTGTGGGTTCTGTCACTCAGCCAGTTTGCAACCCATCTTGTGATGTATGGGTTTACATTTAAGCTGATGAGTTTTTCAATGATACCCGAGTGGGGTATTGTATCGAAGGCCTTCGCCAGGTCGAGGTAAGCTGTATGGACTGCCTTTCCTTCATCAATGGCCTTGGTGACTGTTTCGAAAAAGTCAACCAAGTTTAAAAGGCATGATCTGCCTTTGACAAAGCCAAACTGGGTTGGATCCAAAGTCTGCAAATTCCCTATGTCTTTATTTATGAGATCCATTATGATCCTCTCCATGGCTTTGCAGATAAGACTTGTCAAGCTAATGGGACGGTAATTTCCAGGGTTGGTGGAGGCACCGCCTTTGTGAAGTGGGACCACAGTCACTGTGCGCCACTCTCTGGGTACGTATCCGGAGGTGAGATTAAGATTAAACAGCTGTCCTAACTGCGGGTTTAATTCCTCGTTGAGTTCGTGGAGCACACAGCCGGGGACACCATCAGGTCCCATGGATGCTGTGTTTTTTGCCTTGGAGAGAGCAGTTCTCACCTGGGCGTTAGAGATGTTTGGGGGGCTACAATCATCTGGTATAGATATCTCTCCTTTGGGAGAAGTTTGCACTGAACCTGTCAGCCAGTATGTTGGCAATGTCTGTAGGATCAGTAATCTTCACATCATTTTGAACTAATTCTGAGCATATCTGTGAGTTTCCTCCCAGGTTTCTAACATAGCTAAAGAAGGCCTTATGATTGTCTTCTGAGTCCTTAGCTATTTTTCTCTCAAAATTTGCTTTGGATGATTTTATGAGAGCTCTTAGCTTTTTACTTATAGTGATCAGCGGTGTCTTACCTTTTAAGGATTTTGCTCTATCTTGTAGTAGCTTCCTCCTTTTGTTGTAGAGTTTGTTTATGGCTGGGGTCCACCAGACTGGACGCTTGCCTTTGGTACAAAGAGTCTTTGTTTTGCTTGGGATTGCCTGATCCATGCAGTCCTGCAGGTGCTGGTAGAAGGCATTTGTAAGTGATTCAGCGGCTTGAGTAATGTTTACCGCCGTCTCGGGGGCCTTAAAGGAGACCACACTAGTCTTTAGAAGTGTGAAGTCGGCTTTCGAGAAGTTCTTTACTGTGGTCTTTTTTATTTCAGGTGGGGCCGGGATGAGGACCTCCAGCGAGATTAGTTTGCGATCTGATCTCACCAGTGAGGGGTATACTTCCGGTGTTGAACATTGTGCTCCCATGTTCGTGATGATGAGATCAAGTATGTTTTCTCCTCTTGTGGGGATGGTGACTAGTTGTTCCATGGCATTTGAGTTTATGAATTCCAGGAACTTTTGGGCTAGAGTGTTTGGGCTTGAGTAGTGTTCCCAGTCTATATTAGGGTAATTGAAGTCACCTAGTATGATGGTGTTCGGAGATACATTTATCCCCTCCAGTGTTTTCAGGAAAGCCATGTGAGGTTCCTGAGTTTGCGAGGGTGGCCTGTAACATGGTACAAATTGCAGAGCAGTCTTGCCTATGGTTAATTGCACCTGGATGGTCTCTGATGCATCGTGCGTTGCCACCAATCTTGAGGTGTAGGTGTCCTTGATGAATATGGATACCCCCCTCCTTTCTTGGTATTGTCCGGATTTTGGGGCCGGAACGCATGATATGAGGTAAAACCTGATAGTGCTGGGGTGCTCTCAGGAGCCTTGAACCAGGTTTCTGTCACAGCACAGACATTGATGTTCTCCATACTGAGAAGGGCCTCGAGTGCATGCATTTTGAGGTTGAGACTTCTGGCATTGAGCAGCATTACCCTTAGTTTTTTTTCTTTATTGTGTTCTAGGGTGGTAGGTTTAGAATTTGAGCCTTGCCTAAAAAAGGCACTATGGGTGTGGCAAGAGCCTTTGCCAATATCCGGAATCCCAGGGGTGACAGGTGCAAGCCATCCCTTGCGAAGCAGCGTGGCTTGTCCAGCATGTCATCCCAGGCAGACAGACATTGGATCCCCTTTGAATGACACCAGAGTTTAAGCCAATTGTTAAAGCTGATCATCTTATCTCTGTATTGTGGCATCATTCTTGGTGAAGGTAGGATACTGCTCAAGGTCAGGGTCATACCTGCCTGGGCTACATAATCAGAGAGCTCCTCAATGTCTCTTTTCATGTAGTCTAAGGAGGTACGTCTCAGGTCATTTACACCAGCGTGGACAATGACTGAGTCGTACTTGTACCTGCTGTTGAGAGACCTGAGTGCTTGCGTTATGTGGCGGATTCTAGCGCCCGACAGGCAGCTTACTGTGACCTTCTCCTTACTCAGTCTGGTGAGCGGGATGTCAGTGTGTCTGACTATGGAGTCACCAATGACTAGTGTGTCTGGCATTGTGTTTGGCCTTAAGGGCTGTGACTGTTTGACACTCTGACTGTGTGGTCTATGTGTTGCAGGTGTTGTGTTCTGAGGTGGTAGTTGTTTGGGTGTCTGCTTTGGTGGCCTCTGCTGTTTTGGTAGATTTTTGATCAGAGCCTCCGAGTATGTCTTTGTGTGTTAATGTGTATGATTTGAGGTTGTGATGGTACTATGTGAGACTGGGTCTATAGTGTGTGTGGTTACCTTCTCCTCCTGTCTGGTCTTGCCAGTCCTATGTTGAGAGAGCTCAGCCTCCAGTTTGGCTGTATAGTTGCATCTCTCGCATGTATTTGTGTTTTGTGGGAGGAGGAGAGGGTTGTCTGTGTACATGAGGCAATTGTAACATTGCCTCAATATTCCCAGGTTCACCAGCTGAGCAGGAGAGGACACTAGCAACTGATCCCTCGACATGCTAGAAGGAATAGACAAAAAAACTTAAAAAAAGATTCCGGGGGATGTGGGTGACCGAGAAATGGGGTTAGCCTTTTTGGGGTACTATCTATAACAAGAGTGCTGTATCAAGGTGATAAGTACTGTAGGAGCAAGTGCTAGGCTTTACAGATAGAGAACAGTCTACTTTGGAGTCAAGTAGAGATAATCTTTTTAGTTATAGGATACGCTGATTAGATCAGTAGTATAGTTCGAGGAAGGTAGTTTTAAGGGAAAATTTGAAGAGTGGACTTTAGGTAGCCCGAATAGTTTAAACCTGATTAACCGCCACTGCCCTAGTGTGCAACGGTGGCAACTTTGCGCTAAATTGCGCTAAATCGCGCTAAAGCGCGCTTTATAGCAGGGGGCTGGAAAAGACAGGAAATGACCCAAAATGGCCAATAAACTACAAGTTACTGCCTTAAACCACTCCTCTAAGGACAAACAGGCAGCTCAGTACTCCCCACTCTCACTGGTGAGTAAAGAAACTTCCCCCTGACCAAACAAGGAAAATGGAGAAACACAGGAACCAAGACAAAGCCCAGGGATCAGCAAAATCTGGTCTCTGGAACACTTGCTAGGAAAGTATGGAAAACAAAGATATTTTTTTTTTTTTTCAAGATTTTTTTTTTACAGAAAGGCAGAAAACACAATAAATGCTATATTTTTCGACTAATTGCTATCAAAAGCTAGTACACTTGAGTGTATTAGCCTGTAGTTTAACTTTTAAGCAAAACTTAAACTAGCAAGTGCAGTAAACAGTTTGAGCTTATAAAGACAGTAAAAACAGTGCAAACTTTGATAAAACAAGCAAAAACAGTGGTCGAAAGTCACAAAAGGTCGAAAAAGCCAAGAAAAATACTTAAAATCTGGAAAGGTAGTCTTTTCTGGTCTCTGCTGCTACAGGAACACTGCTGGCCACCACGAGGAGCTGTGCTGAGTTCTCAATAGCTGGAAAAGCCCGCCAAAGTGCGCTTTATAGCAGGGGGCTGGAAAAGACAGGAAATGACCCAAAATGGCCAATAAACTACAAGTTACTGCCTTATGAATAAGATTTTGGAAGCTAGAGTTATACCTGATTATTGGAAGATTTTAATCTCAATTATTCCTAAAGCGGGTAAAGATATAGGCAAAGAGAAAGAAATAGGGGATCCTAAGCAAAAGACCAGCACTTGTAGAGTTGATTTTTAGTGGAATCTTGAACAGAAGCTGCTATTGAAAAAGGATAATTAGAAGAGCATTTAAAATATTGCATGATAACTGTAAGAATCAATCAGTTGATATTAGAAAGGATTGAGAAGAGAGACTGGGTGAGCAATTCCCAAGGAAACAATGGGGGATATATGTATGTCTCCCAAATATGCAATAAACTCAGGAATATTTATGATCCTTGCTTGGAAGTGTTTACATTTTTAAACCCAAAGTAGACGCCAATAATTTTTCCTCAAGTAGTTAGCAAATGTTAGAGGTGTGATGGAGAAGAGTCAATATAGCAAAGAAAGAGATACTTGGGAACATATTTTTTGGGAGTGTAATGAGTTGACAAGAGTTTAAAAATCTGCTGCAGACTGTGCTATCAGAAGTACTGAATGAGTACATTTGGTATAACTTAGGAAATTATTTTTTGAGCTATGATACAGAATCAGCATTGCCTAGACATAGAAAGGCCTTCCTGGGTTTAATTATGGTGGCTGCCAAAAAAATCAATTGCTAAAAATGGTTATCAAAGTCTAAATTAACTGTACTAAAAGTAGTGAATATGTTAGAAATAAAACAACTGGAAATAGGATATTTAGAAAAGGGTAGAGGCAAATAACATAGAAAAATGGGAATTGTGGGAACAATATATGCAGAATAACATTTTGGAGGAGGAATGAGATTTAAAAGAAGGCAGGATTTGAATCAGCTATGTAATGTTTGACTGATAATGACTGGATAGATTGTAAGTGGTGTATAATGTTTACAACTAAAATACATCAGTATGGCTTCTTTTCATTTTTATAAATGTATGATTGCCTATATCATAAGTGATAATTTAATAAAGATGTTTCTTCAGTACTAAAACAGGTAAAGATATTGTATTGATACCCCTAGATACCCATATCAATATGAAACTATGACTGAAATGAATTTATGACTCTACTGAAAAATAGCTGGATAATTAATTTCAGTTATTCATATGAGTCATGCTGGGTTTATAGGAGGTGGCAAAAATGTGATATCAAGCTTAAGACTCTGTTAATGATCCAGGATGTTCAATAACTTGGCAAACCCTGATGATTTTAAGTTTAGATACTAAAAAGACCTTTAAGGGAATAGAATGGGATTTGTTATTAATGGACATGGAAAGGTAAGATTTCTAGAATGTCTTATGTAATGTTTCCAAGCTATATATAATGATTTTAAGACCAGAGTAAAATGTCTGCATGGTTGTCAGAGCAGATTAATTTAACAACCAATATGTGATATGGTTGTCTGCTAATTTCTTTAGCATTTACATTTATCTTGAGCCCTGGACATACTTAACTTGTTATACTGGGATATAACTGGGGAGGCATTTTTTTGGATCCATTCAACCACCTAGAACCCCTTTTTCCCATTTTTGCACAGGGGATCGGGGGTGTGACTTCAACAGTAACAATCATCAATAGCCAATGACCACACTTCATTTTGTGGATTATATACTTTAAATCTCTCAGATTAACAAAGAGACATAGTTTTCAGAATATATTAAAAATTGCACAAACATAAGACAAACTCTTATTATTCTAATAAACTGCAATCCATCAGAGATCTTGTAAAATGGTACATCCTTTCTATGAAGATAAAGTATTTAGGAGTTTAGATTAAAACACAATAAAAGATTCTATGAAGAGAACATAAGAAATTCCCAAACGAGTTGAGGTAGGTTCTTTAACCTGGAAAATGCTTATGATGGAAGTTAATCAAAACATCAAGGCATTATAAATATTGGTGCTTCCATGGATATTATATGTAAGTCAGACTTTTCAGAACCAAGTTCCTAAAAGACCTTTAGCCATACTTAAGTAATGTATAGTGGATTTTACTTGGGGTAAAAATGCCTATGATGGCATGGGACTATTAATATTATATATGTTGAGATATAAGATGATATTATTATTAATTATGTGAGAAAAAAGAAGCTCAGATATGGTTTTAATGTTTGCAACATTAAGAAAATTGTTGAGCCAAACAATTACAATTTATAAATATAATTGTCTCAGATAAAGAATTTGGAGTGAGATTATGTAAACTCTGGTTTACATGTATGATTCACATTAGTACTCTGTTTAAAGATCAACAAGGTCAAAAAAGAGGGCATCCATAACATTCCATCTGTGTTGCCCATTTTCATTCTTCCTCACTTATGGGTCTCGGATCTGATCCTTGGATCTGACTCAGCCGCATCTTCCAGATTTTGGATCCTAATCTCTAGCTCCTCCCTCTATAATGCAACACACTAACCCTAACTCCTCAGATTGAGTTTGCTGCCTAGTGCCTATTGATTTTTAGAGACAAGACAGATAATAAAGGATTGAGAATCAAAACAGGATCAGGAAAGTTCTTATATCATGCAATATCCTTCTAGGAATGACAAGGCCGGGGGATAGGTAGAAGGGGAGGGGAGGAAGAATGAAAATGGACAACACAGATGGAACATTATAATGAGTAAATAACTTCTTTATCTGATGTTGTCGTTTTCATTCTTCCTCACTTATGGCCCAGAGCCCCCAGCAACATAACTCTTGGGAGGCCTTGAAGGATATAGAGGAGCACTGTCGAACCAAGGGAAACTCTGTTTCTGGAGACAATGCCTCAACTTGTAAAGTGTCTTAAAGATACAAATTCTTATTTAAGTGACTCCAGCCTAGATAACATTGACAGAAGCTTTGAGATGAAGTAGATGCAATAGTCACAAATGCGGTAGATTGGCTCTAGAATTGTAAGGCAATTCTAAACAATTCTAGGGATAAATTTGTGTAATTTCAGTAGTAATTTGTTTGCCCAGGATAATATGTAAGAGTGTTTAACCTAAGTGGTTAGAAGGGAAAGGAAATAAACAGCCAGTCAGACTTCATGTGCTGTTTAGTCCCAAGAGCCATAAACATCAAGCAGATAAAAGATGTGTTAGCCATAATTAGGGCAAATGTGAACAATAATTGGCAATTCTAAGACTGAATAATATTGGACCCTGTGGTTAGTTTGGTTATAAAGGATGGATTGTTCTCTAGGGACACCCTATTTTATAGAAAGTAATGAGAGGGTGGTCAGTAAATTTTGTCAGTATAATAGCTACCAAGACGAATGTTTTACCTGAAAGAAAATTTCATTTCATAGTAGTTTAGAAAGGGTCAATGTCTGATTGGAAACCTTTATGGGTAATATTTTCCATTTGCTTATAGAGGCTTGTTAGTAGAAAGCTTCTAGGAATAATGTCATGGACAAGGGAAGCAAGGTTGGGCCACAGTACTATCATTGGACATGGGAAAACAATGAAATTAGCTAAAAAGTGTGGGGAACAAGATCATGTATTTCCATTGAATAAGATACAAGGTCCATAAGAACTCCAATATCCCCAGAGGATGTCCCAGAGGAAATCAAAAAGCAAGCGAAAGATAGAGAGAACCATACCCAAGGATGTTAGAAGGTTCAATAAGAAAATAGAGGACAATCATAGATGGGGAGCAGGTATACTGAGTGCCATCCTGGATGTCTAGCCATGTTAGAAGAAACCAATCTAGAGACTGGGGCATGTGATTGAATTATCTCTCACTTGATATCCACTCCCACTGTAGGTGGGCAGCATCCTTGGATACTGTAGCAAATACAGGAGGGAGTGAATGGTTAGCTGAAAAAAGTCCACTTAATGGTCTTTCCACAAATATAAGATTTGCAAAATTGTGTTGTTTTGCAAAATAAAATAGAGGCTGGTAAGGAATAAGCCATTGTGCTGTCAGGTTTATTTATTTTACATTTGTTAACTGGGAAATTCCGACTGGACCAGGTTAATTTTCAGATCCAACGTTCCTAGGGCCTCCGTCAGATCCCAAATCCTCCTCGGATCTGACAGGTTCGGCCCCTATGATGTGTTCCCTTTATTTTTTGTCTGCCTATTTTCTTCGGATCCTAATCCTTAAGATCTGAATGTCTCAGATTGTGGCTATGGGACACAAGATTTTGCCCAACTTACTTGGATCTAATTTTTAGACAGAGTCTTTTGGATCCACCAGTCCGACCATTCTTCCTCTTTTGCTTCTTCCTCAGATCAAAGACTGGGATCCAACAGAAGATGTATCTATCCTTCTACCAAACCATAGCCTCTGGAAAAAAGTATAGGCTTTGTTACTGAAACTCAGAGTTAGAGAAGGAAACAGACTTCATAGTGAAGGATCCTGTGGGGGTGGAAAAGAGACAGAAATAACTGAGCTAATGAAAACAAAGGCCTTATGTCTCCAAGTTCAGCATGATTCCTGAATAAGACCAACCAACAAACATCCGATAACATTGACTAACATCAAGTTAATAAAAATGTAAAATTTAAAAGAGAGTTACTACATAAACTTATGAAGCTATCCCCTAATCGGGGTGTGACTCCATACTTCCTATCTAAATATACTAAACCTGAAGTCATACTGTCTTAAAATCAAGACGATACCTGGTCATGCAAAAAAGCAAATATCTCTCTAATGTGACATAGAATATCCTTGGAGTTGGTATATTTAGTAGTGGTGGTAGTAGGTGTAATACCCTTACTTATATCAATGTTTTCAGCCCCCTGCAAAAGTGATCTCTTTCATTACAACATTATTAACTTTAACCTAAAAATTCTGTATTGTCTTGATTCATTAATTTCCTTCCTTCTGTTCCTCACTAATTATATAGCAGTACACTTACTGTGCATCTGCAGTTATGGAACAAGTTTATGGAATCCTAATGCTGGAAATATGCAGTTTTGAAATGTTTATAGTCCTCTGGTAACAGGCATTTTTCATGTTTGATTGCTTGTTTTGTGTTAACTAAAAAGTGTATCAGACATTGTCCTACTCAAAAGTTATGTTTCATTGCAATACTAACAGATGATTTGGAGACTGTGGTGTCACATAGCGACTGTTTACACAGGAACACGCTAGACAAGCAGTCGTGGGAACCATAAGATGCCTTGCAATTAACACATTTAAGCAGAGAAACATAAACAGTTGTTGCCATCCTTTTCAAGCACTTAATACTGCTCACTTCCCAAATTAAGCAGGATTGTATGCAAAACCGTGGTGTTTACATTTGTTTACCTCTTCAGTCAACAAGAATAGCCTGAAAGGTAACCAAAGAAGTTTTTTGTTTGACCCATACTGTTGAATTGTTCCATATTCTCAGAATAAATTGAATTAAGAATCTATCCCTCTAACAAATCATGTTTATTTGTTGGTGTAAATTTAGATCCTTAGTGTGAGTGTGTGTAAATCTGATCATTTAGGCCAAACAGGATTGGATATTTCATAGATTCATAGATTGTTACTAGGCTAATGACCCAGGGGACCTTTCTAAGCCTATCCAAGTTTTCCTGAAAGAATAATGCTGCCCTATATCAAAAGAGGACATTGACGGCCAGGCATTTATAAGCTACCTCTGTTTATAAGTGACATGGGTGCCAGGCCCAGTGTAAATTTCCTATTCCCCATCCACAGGAATAGGCTGCATTTAAACTGGGTAATAGACAAACTCAGAAGGCGTCACAGAAGATAGACATAGGTCATCTGACAGCAACCTGTAGGCTACTGAGTATATGGAAGGACATGATGATCTACTGGGGTAGGTAAAGGACTTACGACCTTTAATTTTCTTAGTTAAAAATCTTTGGGGCCTTTCCAGTTGAGCAGTTTGCTTGGATTTGTATATACCAAAAGGGCCAGTATATTCAATGCTGGGACTGATAATGGAAGAGTACAGTGAGAGGAAGACTTTATCTTGAAGGTATTCTCTTAGAAATTAACTAGACCAGACAGAAGGATTTCCAGACTATGGTTGAAACATGATGATCGATGGAAACAATTATCCACATAAGTACGTTTTATGACCATATCATTCTGAAGATTAGTTCCAGTTATCATTTAGTCCTCAGTGCCAGCCCCTGAAGTACTGCCCAGCAGTAAAAAGAAGTTTGGCTTTGTAGAAAACTATGCCCACCTTACTCTAGGTAAAGATAAAAAAAGGGCTTTGGGTTCCTTCCAATTTGCTTCTGAGAAATACACCCCCCCCCCCCCGTTCTTCACCAAAAAAAAAAAATCACCTTTGTAGAAAGCCAGTTGGTCTTTGTTAACAGTAATTCATCAAAATAATTTTTACTATAAAACAAAACAATGTAATCATCTGTGAGCTTCCTATTTGAAGGTGTTAGCTGTTAGTAACTTTCACATTTTACCCATTTGTTCCCACATTATAAAAGGCAGTCTTCCTTATTTTGTAGGTAGAAACTTGTGAGCTACAGCCCTGAGCAGGGCTATGAAAAGACTATTTGGCAATGTAACTGTGTTCTGATCTGGCAGAGGTCCCTTTTTTTTATTTAGCAGCAAATGTTGCAGACTTACATTTTAATCTGTTCTCCTTTAGTTCAATCACTTCTAACTATGCTTCATGTAGGAAAGTAATATATAAAATGGTAAAGTTTAAAACAAAATAAAGCATGTTATTTACCAAGGTTGCATCTAAGACTTATTATTAATTATTATATTAATATATTAGATATTGCATATCTCCAGTTTTATTTTTAAAATGACTCAATAGTTCTGTTAGCTATACTGAACAGGCATGTATGACAAGTCTCTGTCAGTAAAAGAAATACAATATGGTGTTAAATAGGCATACACTCATTTATTGCCCTATCTGGTATAGAAATAAACACCAATAATGCAGCATAACACAAATCTGTAATGTAGAAACAGTCCACAGAGCCATAGTACACAAATTATTTTCTCTAAAATTCTGGGCATTGTAAAAATAACTGGCGGCAAAGGCCCAAAAATTAGGAGCAATTTTTAAATATTACTCTAATTCACTTACAAAATGAATAAAACAGCTTTTGCATAAATATGCATTTTCTGAACACTAAGAAATATAAAACTCTGATCTCTTGCATTATCGTCTGTATGTAGTCCTTAGTAATTTACCAGAAGATAAAAACTTTTATGAGGGACACGACAAAAATATGAGGCTGAGCTAGGGATGTTCTACAAAGTCAGAGATAGTCGGGGGGTATATATAGAACTTTACTATTAGAATTTCACTGTGATGCAGTGGGATTATATTAGCTTCTGCATAAACTATTGTACAGATTATTTTCAAGATCAAAATAATGTCTCCAACCCTTAAGCATCTGTACCAAATGGATGTACATGCATCACATAAGGCATAGATGTTGGCTGCTATTCAAAACACCCGCAGCAGAACTGCAGAATATATCCTGCTGAATTAAAGAAGTAACACCTGAGGCTAGCACTATTGCACTCACTAGGCAGAATACGTTCGGAGGCTGTATGTGTTTGAAACTAATAAAAAGAAACCTTCTTTTCAAATGCAGTTTTTGGATACTGACAATAGCATGCCTTTTATACTCTGAGGTTTTTGTACCAAGAGATTTAGGCTCAGTAAAGCTTCAAACAGCATGTTCTAAGAGCAGACAGCAGGCATGGGGCACAGGGAAAAGAGGAAATGGCAGAGGCAGATCAAATCTGCATCTAATAGCAGCTGTAATTTAACGCAGCCTTTCAGCTCATTCTTCTTACCCTTGTGGTTAGATCAGCAGACAGCTGGCCTAAAATTCAGTTATGGGTGCCAATGTTATCTCTAAAAATAGTTAGCTTTGGATGACCATTTTCTATTCTTTGTGGACTTTAATGATTGGGTTAGTTTTCAGGTATATGAAAAAATTTATCTGCGTGCAAGTGTGTCATTTTAAACTGATGTTGCAGTTATATTGCATGGTGTTCTAGCACCCCTGTGACCAGCAAGGAATCAGTTCTTAAAAATTAAATTGGTATTTTACTTAGGATCACATAAGGATTATGCTGGAAGAGACATAGGTTCATAAATTAGTACTAAGCTAACTGCCTCTGTGGGCCATTTTAAGCCTAAACAATTAACCCATGTGAGAATCAAACACTGCACCTTGTGTCTGTAAGGTAAATATTTTAAATAGTATGCCAACATCCCTGTATTGTAGAGGTAGACTAAGCTGTGCTTCTCTGCATAACTCATACTTTCTTGGTTCAGATCAATGCAGTGATACAAATAATTATAGAAAAATTGCAGAATGTAGATAATAGAGGTATATTGATACATATTATTATGTATTTATGGGTCTGAACTGCTCCGCATTCATGATTATTACTAACATTTCTGGGTGATGCAGTGGTGCACTGATCAGCATTGCTTCAGCACAGTGATTGTTTCTCTGGTTCACTTCCTTGCTGAGGTGCATTCTGTATGGAGTCTGCATGTCTTCCATGTATTAACATCAGTTTTCACAAGGTGCTGTAGCTTCCTCCCATTTCATAAAGAATGCCATAATTAGTGAACCTATAAATTGCAAAAGGTGTACTTGCAGTACTAAGAGACTGAATGTGTGTCCATATGTGTGTGTGTGTGTGTGTGTGTGTCTATGTTTGCATGAGTGTGCTTATGTGTACATGTATGTGTGTTTACTTACCCTAGTAAAAATATGATGTTCAGGTTTCTGCAGTTTCGTGATTTTTGTCTAGGGATTTTTACACTCGATCATATGGGAGTTGGGATTTGAAAGTAGTCCCACATATATACATATTTACACACACACACACACACACACACAGATATATATATATATATATATATATATATATATATATATATATATATTATCTATTTATATATATATATATATATATATATATATATATATATACATATATATATATATATATATATATATATATATATATATATATATATATATATATATATATATATATATATACATATATATATATATATATATATATTTATACAAAAACAACTGGATATTAAAACCTCAAGCTTTAATTAAATTACTTGTAATTAATTAGAAATATTATTAAAAATTTAAACAAAAATGTTTTTTAAATGCATTTGTGATTAATTCCATAACATGATAAACTATTAAATGTTAAAATAAATACACCTTCTTCATGTTTTAAAGTCTTTCCAGGTTTTGCAATATCTAATATTCCATGAGACCTCTTCTAAGATTGTGGCATTTAAGCCATCTACATATCACTTGCAACATTCGAAAAATGCATAGCAATTAGAATAGCTTTGTTCTAATTTTTATTATATTTGATATGTTCCTGCAACCTTTTACCCAGAGTTTCAGAAAGAACCCAAAATGGACTGTTTTTTCAATGCAGGAAACAGAGACAGATTAGTCTCAATGAGGAAAGACCTCATTATCAGCTAATCTGCATGTCTCTGAATACCCTTAAACTTTGGTAAATGCAAATCAGCACTTTTCTGCAGTAGTCAACACTGGCAGCCTATTCAGTCTCCCATACACAATTATACAATCACAAACACACACACAAACACACACACAAACACACACACACGCACACACGCACACATACAAATACACACACACACACTCACACACACACACACACACACACACACACACACACACACACACACACACACACACACACACACACACACACACACACACCACACCTACATATTACCTGTCTGGACTAGCAGAACATCCCTGATGTCTCTTCTCATTTTTTGTCCAAGCCCTAAATCACAAGTCCTTTCCATCTGTCAATTATAGCAGGTGTCACAATTTCTTCTTGTTCATAACCGCATCATGATGCTAGACCCATTGCTCTATTGACATTTTAACTGAGTCCACATAATAGTTTAAAAAGCATTCCCGGTGTTGTTTAGTGTTCCTCTGTGCGTTGTGCTGAAGCCTCCCACTACATGGACACAGACACCCATTCCTCTTAACTGTCCTTCGGTTTACAGAATGCTCCTGCAATTGTTCCTTATACTGACCCATTGCTTGTAATTCATGGAGCATTGAAAGCAGTGAATAATGCCAGATATTAAAGTCGGATGTGTCTTACTAGGTACAAAATACACTGCTATGCTTACTTTTCATTTAGCATAAGGGATTAAGGCTCCTATGTAGTAAGTTACTGTATGTATAAAAAGTGCAGTGATTGCAACTGCTCCCCACCTTTTACTTTAAAAATAAACAAACAAACAAAAAAATGGAACAAAAAAATAAAGACTTTTAATGTAGGAATGTCTGTGGTGGTGCAAAGAGCTAATGATGTGGACCGCACTGCTGAGGGTACAAGCCTTGAATCTTTGTAAGTCCTTTGAGACACAAAATAAGGAGTTATCCCTGGTGTTTAGTGCCCTCGTCCCTGCTCATATCATTTGTGCTGCAAAGTATTTTTCTATTTTTGTTAAAAGCGCCTTTATGGCAATTTAGAGTTATCCCTCAATTCTAGTGTTCCCCCCTGACCAATGCAATGCCTTTTGTGGTCAAAATGTTTTTCTACTTTGCTACAGGTTCATTTAAGGCATCATATGAAGCATTATGCCTGTAATCTGATGTTTCCCACACCCAGTATTGCAGGATTTGTGCATTTGTCTACTTACCAGTAACATGGCTGGGTAAACACAAGCATTTGGCCATGTTCATTATCACTGTTGGCCAAAGTATCTTCCTCATTTGAACAATTTGTATATGTGCCTTACTGCAGAGATTCCTGTAGAGGGGACGAGGGGAGCACATAGTTTCAAAGGTAGTTACTAAGCATGTGGTCCAGGAAACATTAAAGAGCCTAGACTAAATTCCCAATTGTCATAAAGTACTGTCTAGTTTAGACACTTGCTCTTGGTCATGCAGTAGGCAAATGAATGTAGAAAAATTCAAAAACATACCTTTCAACCTCTTTGTGCAGGAAATCTGGCTAAAGCAAAAAATAATGGACCAAAAATAGGGACAGATTTTAAATATTGCTCTTATAAACTAAGTTGCTAAAATAAATGTAGATAAAGAGACTTGTAGGCTGGAAATTAAAATACTTGAAATTTCTTACAAAACACAGATTTAGGTAAGCTCTTTCGAGGCAATCCTCTTCTTCAGACCTTAATACAGAAATAAATTAGTACACAAGGTTTAAATAAAACCAATAACCAATAAAAATTCTTTAAAAATCAGTGACGCAACCCTCTTTTTTGCAAGAGAGTTTTTAAAGGTACAGTACTGTTAAGACCAGATGATAAGTAAGCCTTAAAGTTCACTATCCACCTTAATTCAGCATATTCAGTTTCATTGTTAATATCAGCTTCTCTAAGCTCACATTCATTTTTTGCAAGACCAAGAATTTAAACTTGTGCTGATCACCACAGTCTAAGACATGCTTTGCTAGTGCATTAGTAAGTTTGCTGTTCCTGATATCATTAAGATGTTCCATCACCCTTCCCTTCATAGTTCTATTGGCTTTACCAATATAGAATGCACTACAAAGATTGCACTTAGCAAAATACACAATGTTTTTAGTAGAACAATCTGCATACAATAGAAACTCTACAGGTTTCTGATGTACAGGGTGTAAAATCATGCAGGTGGACCGAATGTTATTGCATATTCTGCAGTTTCTACATGGGAAAGCACAATTTTAATTTCTTGGTCTTGCAAAAAATGAATGTGAGCCTTAGAGAGGCTGATATTAACAATGAAACTGAATATGCTGAATTAAGGTGGACAGTGGACTTTAAGGCTTACTTATCATCTGGTCTTAACAGTACTGTATCTGTAAAACCTCTCTTGAAAAAAAGAGGGTTGTGTCACTGATTTTTAAGAGTTTTTATTGATTATTGGCTTTATTTAAACCTTGTGTGCTAATTTATTTCTGTATTAAGGTCTGAAAAAGAGGATTGCCTCGAAAGCACTTACCTAAATCTGTGTTTTGTAATAAATTTCAAGTATTTTAATTTCCAGCCCACAGATCTCTTTATCCACATTTATACTTATACTTTTGGGATCTTAGCTCCACCATCTCTCTATTCTCTACATAAGTTGCTAGAATAACAGGATTTGCATTAGTATGTATTTTCTTAAAGATATGAAGTCTGAAACTCAAATGTGTACCATTAGTTAGTGTCTTCAGTCATCAGAGATTTCCGGAAATCCACAAAATTTATGAGGAACAGACCAAGATTATAATGCAAAAATCTGAACATTCTGCAAAAATCTGGACAGTTGAGCATTATGCTCAAAAACTGAAAAACTGAGTTAGCCCTCTATTCTAACTGCCAGACATGGCTAATTAGGAAAAGATGCTCCACCAGAATGCCTTGTTAGCATTTGTGGTAAGCTGCATAGACAGAGCACTGTGGTGCTTCACTTCTTTCTGTTGCAGGTGCACACTTTGCAGTAAACATATGGAATCAAGACATCAATTTTCACAATATAAAACTGGCCACAGGGACCTAACAAAAGCATACGTTACCAGTTCCCCAATGCCATGCTTCAGAATGTTAGTGGGGGAGGGGGGCTATGTGGTTTCATATATCAAACAGGAGATGAACAACACCATGTTGTATATTGTCATATCACAGTTCCCTGAGATACTACAGCCAAAGACTGCACCCATATTGCAGCAAAGGCCAAACTTTGTGCACAGGGACAATGGTGTATCGGCTGTCGGGTGATCTATAATTCACAGTGAATAATATATAGTGTGTCTGCAGGCCATGTAGAGAGTTCTCATAACTTCCACATTCGTCATATATGTGACTTATAAAAGTGGTTTGTGCTTGATGTATTTTCCATAGGGCCATCTTACTGGTGATGCAAAATATGTACTGAAGATATTTCTAATGACACTAAGTAGAAATCCTAAGACAATTGTGGAAAATGCCTTCAATAATGGCCTGCCACAGACCCTGGTCACTGCAGAATGTAAAAAAACAAAACAAAGACACTGCCAAGTACCAGGGAAAACAGAGAGCAGACAATCTCAATAAGAAGTTTATTAAAATAAAACAGGAAACACATAAAATGCTATAACTTCCTCAAAGCATATTTTGTCCTAAAATGACAGACTTCTTTCAGGTTCATCTGATGAAGTCTATGATTTTAGGATAAAAAATGTTGTGAGGAAGTTAAAGCATTTTATGTGTTTCCTGTCTTATTTTAATAAACATTGCAATGAGATTTTCCACTCTTTGTTTTCCCTGGTTCCCGGCAGTGCCTTTGTTTTGTTTTTTACTGGTTGCTGCAGCTTGGCTGTCATGGTTTCCAGGCACTGAGATTTTCCTGTTCATGATCACTACAGAATATACAGCCAAAGGCCTACATATTTTCTTTTGAGGAATAGCATTCTTTGCATGACAGAATTTACTTTTCAGATATCTACCATCTTTAGACATGATAACCTGCAAGTGCAAAGAGACATGCATGTGAGATGGTGTAAGGTCTTACATGATATACCCTTACACAGCTAAACATGCCAAGAGCCAGTTTTGTCAAGACCCATGTTCCGTTGAAACAGCTATGGGGGAAAATCCACATGTACTGCTGGAATGTATGTGGCTGTACTATGTGTGAAGTATATGAGGTTGCATTTTGACACATGGGAGGGGAGGAACAAAAACAATGAGGAGGACATAGAGAGTACATGTGTGTGCAAGTGTAACAGCCTCTTGCTTCTGTATGTTTGTAGACAACATAGTCAAGCACAACTACTCCATGTACTCCTTGGAGGGCTCCATTTTGCACCAGCATCTTGCTACACTAAGAGCCCAGCATAAGCTATAACTGCCAGCTTTTAGCAACCTCTCTGCCTGTGAAATGTATTGTGCCTGTAGGGTTAACAGTATCCAGACCCACAGCTCAACAAATGTTTCTAGGACATTGGAGAGTATGTGCATTCATCACACAGGTAGATGTAGACCTAAAACAGAATGTCCCTCAGGATGTGAATTCAATCACCTTACTCTGTTGATAGATGTCCCCCGTAAGTTAGTATTAGTAGCCCTGAACACTAAAGGAATTAGTACAGGAATGGCACATAATCGGAGTCACAGATTTATGAACCTGACAATGTCTCAATGTGACACACAGGTGACGGATTGCAGTTCCCTTATACTCATTCCTGTCTGAGGCCAGCCAGGTGCTGTCACTGAAGATGCACTGGATCTGTATCTTGTATGCGAGATGACTCACTGGCACTGTATGCTTGCCATACTTAGCTGTTAAGTACTACTACTGCACAAGTTTCCCCCACAGTGGTAAGTGAAGAGTGATAAGGGTGTATGGACACAGAGAAAGAGTACTGCCGTAGAGGGCTAAAAACCAAAATGAGTCAAATAATACTGTAGTCCTGATCAGTCATAAATGTCCTCACCTCGCTGGCCTTGTTCAAGAGGATTCTTGACCAATGGATGGGGGATCGCAGATATACCCCAGGGATTACTTCAGTGTCACTGCTTGACAGAGGCACAGCAAAATAATAGGCATAGTTTTATTCAAACTAAAGGGGTGGCGAAAGCCAAATAACTATGGGCTAGGCTTATAAATGCCCTTGGGCAGATAGCCTAGTATGAACCTATGAACCTATGAACCTATGAACCAACATAAAATGACTGAATCACAGTTCTGTTTAGTGACCAAGCAAGTCTTTAATTTAAAACATAAAATGTAGATACCATGTATCCTGCCAGTGAAAAACTTTCATCCCTACTACATCTGAGATGTCTTCAGAACTGGCAAGGTGCATGGTATCTTCATTATATGTTTTAAATTAAAGATTTGCTTGGTCACTCAACTGAGCTGTAATTCATTTGATTGTATTGGTGCCCAAGATGACTGCTGAATACTAGTCGACTCTACACTTGTCTTCCTACCATGTTATTTGCCCCTCTCCACAAAGCATATCCTTCAATACTATATTCACAGCATGTTCATCAGTAATCCCTACATCACAGCAAGTAGTAGGTATAAGATTCCAGCAGTATAATACATACATGGTATAAGTAACTTCCCCCCACTCACACACAGATTAAAAGTTTACTTTTGGGCCGTTTTTAAACAATAGCTCGATTGCACGCAGTTTTATGTCCATTCATACATGCATGTGTTATTTGATTCACCTTCCTGATTGTATTAAATTATATTCCTTGTATAATACAGCACCACTTATTTGAGTGCATTTTAAATTTATATTTTTTGAGCATTTTTCCAGTAAGCAATAAAATTATAAGTCATTTAATCACCCTAACTAGACATCTGTGTTATCCATTTTCATTCTTTCTCAATTATAGGTCTTGGATTGGACTCAGCCTCATACTACAGGCTCTGGATCCAACTCATGAGTCCTCCCTCTACCTCTAATGCCCAACTCCATCCCCATTACCTCAGACTGAGTTTGCTACTCTATCTCCTAATAATAGATGAAGAACAGAAGCACTAGATAGAGAAGGTAGGGTTCAAACCTGGAACTGTAGGTTTCAAAAACAGTCCAGTAAGTCCATCCAAAAGGAGAAAATTAATGGAGAATGGATGGGTGGGAAGTTACAGAAGAATGAAAATGGACAACACAGGTGCCTAGTTATGGTGAGTACATAACTTATAAATCTGATGTTGTCCTTTAAATTCTTCCTTACTTATGGGAGAGAGTCCTCAGCTATGTTCACTTTGGGTGTGCCTCATGGAACAATATTCCAGAGTACTACCAAACCAGAGGAGGCTCTATTTCTATATATGATGTCCAATTTGTAATATGACACAAAGTTATGATCCTTGGACCATGTAGCTGCTGCACAAATGTCATCAATAGATGTTTTTGACCAAAAACCGATGATGGAGCCATTGATCTAGTTGAGTGAGGTCGGGGGGAGTTTGTCGGTGTCATACCTTTCTGAGTGTAAATCCATGAGATAAAGTCTGTAATCCATTTAGCTGTGATAAATTTAGAAACTGACTGGCCTAGGCGATTGGACATAAAGATACAAAAAGCTGGTCTGACTTTCTAAATTGCATTGTCCTGCAGAGGTAAAAGCATAATTGCCTGTGCACATCTAGGAGGTGTAATACGCACTTTACTTTATTGCCAAAATTTGGAAAGAATACTGGTAAGCAAATGGATTGGTTAATGTTATTTTCAGAAGCTAATTTAGGTACAAAAGGAGGCTTAGTCTGCAGAGAAATCCTATCTTTGTGGAAAATAATATAAGGAGCTTTTGCTGAAAGAGCCTGGAGTTCAGAAATTCTTTTAGCTGAAGTAATAGCTAGCAAAAAAAGCTATCTTCCTGACAAAAATTTATCTGATTTGTCTGAAGGCTCAATGTTTTTTTGTGTCAAACCATCAAGTACTACAGTAAGATCCCAAGGAGGTGAGGGATTAATTATTGGTGGCCTTAGCAAAAAATGCCTTTCTTAAAAGCTTTACATAATCTAAAGGACGTTAAGGAAAAAGATGTATTCCCTGTGTGGAAATTTGAAATTGACACCAACTGAAGTTTAATTGTTGAGAAACTAGAACAATCTTTGAAAGAGATGTCAAAAATTGAAGACCAGCCAAAATTGGTGCAGAAAAATGATCAATATCCTTATCTGATGCCCAAATAGAGAACCTTTTCCACTTGCTTCTATAAACTTTTTTGGTATAATCATTTGGAGAAGCAAAGATAATGTTGCAAACTGAGAAAGTAATCCTGGACTGTCTAACTATTACTGGAAGTGGAGAAATCATGTGGTCAACCTGAGGGCTTGAATGATGGGGTGTTGAATCCCTAACGCCTAAGTGAGGAGATCCTGAATGGGTTCCAATCCATGGAGGACACTGAAGATGAGAATGTACAAAGGGGAACCATACTTGCCAATGCCAGAAGGGGCAATGAGGATTACGGAGCTCTTCAGCCTGCTTCCTTTTTTTAAAAATCTTGGAATTAGGGGAAGAGGAGACCCGAGGGTCATGCGTGAAGAAGAACATCTCTCTGTGACTCATCTTGGGGGGGGGTCAGAGTGAAGTACTTATGCACTTGTTGTTGAGAGGAGTGGCAAATAGATTGCAACAATGTTGGCCCCAACACCTGAAAATCAATATTTGCTACCTACTGATTGAGAGACCACTTGTGAAGCATCAGAATGGGTCTGCCTAGTTTGTCTGCAAGCACATTGTTTTTTCCAGGAAGCGCGTCTCAGTAAGAAAGTGGTCTGATGAGATGCTCAGTCCCAAACCCTCATGGCCTCTCTGCAAAGGGAGTAAGATTAGGTTCCTCCTTGTTTGTTGATGTACCAGACTAGGGACATGTTGTCAGTTTAAATTGCAATAGTCCCGAAAGGAAGAGCATCTTGAAATTCCTGCAATGATAGAAGGACTGCTGTCAATACTAGGACATTGGTATGCAACTTGGTCTCTTGGTGGGACTATGTGACTTGGACAGTTCTTCCCAAGAAATGCCCCACCACCTCAGTTGAGAAGCATCTGTGGTTGCTATGGCTTCTGGGATCAGTAAAAAAAAGGGTCTGCCCAGAAGAAGATCATCTGATTATATCCACCAGTGAATGTGTTGCTTGCAAATCGAGGTGAATTTGACCTGAAAAGACAGGGGTTGATATAGAATGGACCACTGTACAGCTGGAGTCCATTGGAGAACCCACATAAAGAAGTGCACAAGAGGAACTAGTATTATGGCAGCTGCCATTGACCCCAGAGCTTAAAACACTAGTCTTGCTGGGGGAGATGAATGACAGAGGATTGCGTGAACCTGATTCCTGATAGAAGTACCGCAGTGAATAGGCAAGGATGTTATTTGTGTAGATTTGTTTAAAACTGTCCCAAAGAATTCTAGTTTATGAACTGGAGCAACTTGGATTTGGCATCGTAATGCCCAAGGTGTTGGGAATCTGGAGCAAATACTCCCTGGCATGTTGAAGTTGATGTTTGGATGGGGTGGTTAGAAGCCAGTTGTCTTGCTATGGAAATACCTGGAATCCCTTCAGCCTCAAGTGAGCTGCGACTTCTGCCATGCATTAGGGAAACACACTGGAGGCTGTGGTGAATCCATAGAGCAGTGCTCTGAATTGGTAATGACTGGCTCCCAGCCAAAAGCAGAGATGTCTTCTGGATTTCTATCTATTTTGATATGATAGTATGCATCGTGAAAATCTTTAGAACATATCCAATCATTCTTGTGTAGAAAAGGCAGGATGGACTGAATTGTGACCATTTGGAACTTTTCTTTCTTTCCTTTACATACTGATCCAATATACCTAGATCCAAAATGGGTCTGAGATCTCTTGTTTTCTTTAGCACTAAAAGAAGTGTAAATAAGTTCCAAATCCAATTTGTTCTATTGAGACCTTCTGGATCACTCTTTTTTTCTAGCAGCTTTTGAATTTCTTGTGCTGTGGCCTTCCCCTGATTGGGTGGAAGATCAAGAAGTTTCTTCCTTTGATGATGAGCAAGAATGGAAAATTGTTTCAAATAGTCTCCAGATATTATTCTTAGTATCCATCGATCTTTTGTGATGTTTGTTCAGGCATCTAGGTGCAAAATAAATCAATCCCGCACTGCCTCCAGAGCAGGGCAGTCGGGCAAAAGTTCAGTAGTCATGATAGGCCCTATCTGAAAAAGAATCATTGGTTTTGCAGTCCTCCTCTGCCATTAAAGTGTCCTCCTCTGCCTTTGGAGGAATTTTATTTCTGCAAATCCTGTAATGTTCCCTGAGATTGGCAGAACCACATTTTCTTACTGCCTGTCTTATTCCTAGAGAAGGTTCACTGATGGCAGGCAGGGTCTTTCCATCTTTTTTGCTCTGGGTAAGCATATCATTTACCCCAGGGGTCACATCTGTGTCACTGCTAGACAGAGGCACAGTAAACTAATTCTATTATATAAGGGGACCTTCACTGTTTCACTACTAGACAGAGGCACAGTATTCTAGATTTTATCTGTACATTTTTGTACCATTTCATGGGGTGGCAAAAGCCACATCACTATGGCTAGGCTTACAAATGCCCCAGGGCAGATAGCCTAGTACTATACTATGAAACTATGAAACTGATGGCTTAAACAAGGAAGTGCCATTGAATGGGACATTGATAAAAGATGTCTTATAAGGCTCCAAAAAGTTTCATAGCCACATCCAGGCCTGTCTTCTTATGTTGATGCCTGAACCAATTGCTCATGAGGCACCTTTGGCTGTGTGAGAGATTAACCTCATTAAAGTGTTTCATATGGATAAAAGAGTGGCCAGTTGAGAGGATGTTCTCTTGAAATCCTCAGCAGACATGTACTTTTAGAAAGTATTTGAAAGCTCTTTAGTCAAATGTCTTTAAAATCTAGTAAAATGCACCAGATAGTTAAGTAACCTCAGTACCAAGGTAGTTGAGGCAAACACTCACTTTTAAAATCTGCCCAACACTCTAGACTCTCTACTGGGCAGCTGAACAGCAGAGCTCTGATCTGCTAGGTCTTTCTTAGTGGCTGTCCCAAACACCATAGCATCAACTGGGACTTATTTGCTCCAGTAGGGTCTGTCTGCAGGTGGTGCCAATAATTTGTCAGGGTGCTTGGGATGGACTCGACAACAACCAAATGAATACATTCGTCTGCTGGGGGGGGGGGTGACCTAAGATGTGGATGGACTAGAACCAAAAGCCATCAGGAACATCAATTTCTCGGGAGAAGGAGTTTGGGATGACCAACCACCTTTCTGCTTTAGGATCTCTAGAATATCTCCAAAATATATTTCATCTGTTGTTGACCTGTGGAATCCTTCTCCTTCGTCAAAATCAATGTCTCCAATGAGAGACTCCAAATGGGAGTCTGTGTCTTCTTTTACACATTCTCTTCTGGGGAACCTCTTCATTGCATGTTCTAGAGAGGTGTCAGAAGAGAGGCGAAGCTGCTCTGCTGGAACTGTCTGGAGGCCCGTTGGAACTAGCTGTCTCTGTGGAATAAGCCTGACTGATTCAGAGCTCAAAACTGATTAATTAAAATGTAGGATCCAAAATTAGAGAGAATGGTTCCCTCTGCAGACAAAAAACCCTTTCTGCTACCTCAAAGGCTGAGGGCACAGGAGAATCCCCAACCTGCCCCCTCGAAGCCAAAGCTTCCAAGAAAAGTAGATCATGGCCGCCCCCGGATCTGAGCCTCAAAGGAAGAATCAGACTTGAACTGCCTAGGATTGAAGCTCTGAGGAGGAGGGATGGATCTGACAACACTGGAGCTTAACCTACCCCCTCAGATCCAATATCAACACTGTAACTCCAAGGTGTGTTCTGATCTGAGGGGATCAGAGCAGAACCCATCACTGAAACAGTCGGGGTAGAGGAGGAAACTTTCCTCAGATCTGATGCCAAACCTCTTGGGGATTTCAGATACTAGGACTCTGAAACCACAGGTTTGATCAGAGAAGGAGATAGAAGAGACTTTCAATGTGCATTCATGAATCCACTAGGAGACAGAGCTGGCAGGACGCCCATCTAGATTTGAGCCCTGAGAAACATTTGCATCATTCTGTCCATGTCTGCTTCTGATAAACTTCTGGAGGACCTAGAAGATGCTGTGGAAGGGGGCCTGGAATGTTTCTTCAGAGCCTAAAACAATAGTGCAGGCAAGGATGGTGAAATGGACTTCACCATCTACTCTGGAGTATGGCTCCAACAAGATGTACTTGGCTTCAGATCCAAAGACTTAGGATCCAACGTGGTTATCCTTTGTGAGGGAGATATAACTATAGGAGCAGAAACCTTCGGATCTGATGATGGTTCCAGATCCGAGGGTAGGCTAAGAGGCTTCAGATGTGAAGATGTCAGATCCATCATCTTTCTTACTTTTCCCTTGGCTCTGATGGGGGACTTTGGAGGAGACCTTTTCTTGTGCTCTAATAAAGCTACCTTGCTGTTTTTTTGAAGGGTTTGAGCCCCAGAAGATAAAGAAGCAGGAAGTAAACCTTTTAATATATGCCCGTCAACTAAAGCTTTAGGGTTGAAAGTAGAGCAGACTGAAAAAGATGTAGTTAAATGGTCAGGACCAAGGCAATAAATGCAGTACTTGTGGGAATCTGAGTTTGGGATCTTATGCCCACAAGAAGTGCATTTTTTAAAACCCCGTAGGTTTATCAGACATTGTAACTGGGGAAAAAATAGCCATTAAACAGGTAGAAAAAACAACAATCAAGATATAATTTTATTTATTGAATGATGTATTTATTATCTTCTTAAAAGTTACAAATTTTCCAAATATGGTAATAAACAAAATTATCTTACATAAGTTAGGTAAGAAAAAAGTACCAACAACAGTACGAAAGACTACTAAAAATCTAGTAGGGAAAAAGTAGTTAAAATTATTAAAATAACCTAATGCCAGAGAAAGCTAAGTAAGAAAAAAGGTTTTAAAATTTATGGCAGAGATTTATAGGATTTTTAGAAGAAAAAGATGTATTAAACTTGCTTATAAATGCTCAAGAGCAGAACCTAAGTCTAACCACGATGGCGGCAAATGAGATCTGAGTTAATGGGGATGGTGTGGGGCATTATGGGTAGACAAAAGAGCTCAAGAGTTGGATCTGAAGTCTGTAATATGCGGCCAAGTCAGATCAGAGGATCAGATCCAAGACTCATAATTGAGGAAGAATGAAAAGGACGACATCAGATCAAAATGTTTAAACCAGTAATGACAAATTACCCATTTCTGAGCATTTCAACCATAAAAGGCCATTCTTCAACTTCTGTCATTACAGTCCACCAGTATCATTAAATATGCACAATCTTTGCAGAAGTAAAAGTCATCTGAATAAAGAGATCTGTAACCAATGGAAAGGTTGCTGCCAGCAAACAACTTTACATTTCAGTGTTTTATGTACAAATTCAGTGCCTGCTGCCCTTGAAGAATAAATTGCCCATATTACATTAAAACAACAAAAAAAATCTCAATCTGGTAATATTGCAGTAGGGAATGGCTGGCAAACCAACAGTTTCATAGTTATTAGGTATCTCTTCCAAAGGAGGACAACCTCAATAATGCATCACTCCCATCCTTCCTTGAAGGACACAGCAGTATCAGCAATCCATGTAGATGGTGTGGGAGAAGAACCCACAGACTTCAGCACCAAAGGTAAGTGTGCTACACGTCATACTACTAACACTGCTTTCAAATGCCTTACTACAAATGCCGACAGCCATTTGCTAAACAAAACAGTTGCACACTGAAGACAGAGCTATCATGACAAATAGTAAACTTCTCTTGCCATGGAACTCACAATTCCTTGAAAATACACTGAAACTTAATTCCTTGAAAATACAATGAAACTCAAATTCCATAAAAATGCATTGAAACTAGTGAGGAGTCTTGTAATTGAAGAGTCAGACTCTTGTTTCCTATAACCAAGGTACAGCGTTTAAGCCTGAGCAAGTTAATTAACTAACCTGTCAGCCTAACTAGAGCATCTCTCACACACACACACACACACACACACACACACACACACACACACACACACACACACACACACACACACACACACACACACACAGTTCTCTCTCTGTGCACTTACCAAAGGAATGACCTCACTCACTTGTCTCTCATGGAGGTGTAGGTCTCCACATTTGAATTCTGTGTGAAAGACAGCAACGTAGAAGGGAAAGTTAAGTGTGCATTTGTCACACTTGCACAGTGTGGCTCCATGAGTGTGTCATAATAAAGATGCACTTGTATTAAGTGCATCCTTAATGAAGAAATGTGAGTTTTTTTAATTGTTTTAGTTAAAATAAAATTCTGTGGCATCCCTGGCCAGCGGGCTCTAGCCGACTGCTTAGGTCACCTGGTGCTGTATCTTGCTCAGTGAGAGAAGGACATACAAAATTTCACTGGAGGGAAAAATCTCTCATAAAAGCAAGGTTGTCAAGAAGACACACACTACATCCAAAATACATAGTGTTACCAACATGTATAGATCAAATTATGCTGAGACACTCAAAAGCAATCTTTCCCACTTCAATGACCTCTTAAGCCTATAAACAGCAACTCCTATCCTCAGCATTCTCTAGAACACCAAACACCATACATGTGCCTAGGCCCAGTGAAGCCCCAAGAGCAAAGCCTATAAAGCAAACTAACACATTACCTAGGACTCTTGTCATAGAGGATTCCATTGTACAACATTTACCAAACAACAAAGAGAAGATAATGGTCACTTGTTTATCTGGAGCCAAGATCTTCCAAGTTATGCATACATTGAAGTCATTACATCACAGGTACCAGTATGATTCTGTCATAGTCCATGTGGGCATTAATGGCTTGAGATGTACTTCCCTAGACTGTATGAAGAGAGAGACATTATTGATCTCTCTCAATGTGTTTCAGGCAGGTATGTGCCTTGCATTGAGCACCATTCTACCTTCACCTAGGACAATGCCACAGTATGAAAAAAAGATGATTGACTTCAATAATTCACTAAGTTTCTGGTATCTTTCAAGGGGAATTCAATAGTTGTCAGCATGAGAGGACATGGTTAACAAACCACATTGATTTGCAAAGGATGGTTTGCACCTATCTTCCCTGTGCTTCTGAATATTGCCTTAAATTTTATCACCTCCTTAGAGACTTTTTTTTTAGCAATGACAAATAGGCAAACCTACTGACAAAACAAATAAAACCCAAAAAGACCTAAAGGTGTTACTGCTCAGTGCCTGAAGCCTAAACAAGAAACTCCACACCCTACAAGCTCTCCATACTCTAGAGAATATAGACATCTGTGCTGTTACTGAGACATGGTTTAAATGCACAGAAAGTGCTCCAGCAGTGCAAGGCCTCAGTGCCTTCCACATGTTTAGACAATCAGCTACACAAATAATGACAAAATGTGGAAGAGTCTCAATGTATATAAGCAAAAGTGTAACTCTACATTGGTCAAACAGGATGATGCCCTGTCATTTTACCACATGCAAATCACTACAGAAGTCCCATACCACATCCTAGGAAATTGTAGGTCACCCTGTCTGTCCCTAGAATTTTATAGCTCATATCTAGACCTACTGGGGACACTTGCCATTAAACCAAATACCCTATTCATGGCAGTCTTTAACTACCCCTATAGACTGGGAAACATGCACTGCCTCATATTCACAGGAACAATGATTCCTGGACCTTATTAACACAGATACATTTGAACAGACAGTGCACTGCACCCCCACCCCATGTCACATCCTCACTGGTCGGATAACCTAGTAAGTAGGTGGATTGCAGAATTCTCTAGCAATTGTCAATACCATGGCTCAGCAATAGGAAGTCCAAGGTAAAGGGAATTACAGTAGTCCAGCTATGAAGATACCAAAGCATAAGTCAACAGAATTAAATCATCTGATGGAATAAGGTACTTAATTAAGGCAGTATTCCTCAGACTGAAACTCAAGGACTGGAGGATGTCAGACACCTGGTCCCTAAGATTAAACAAGTTATCAGATATCATCCCACAATTGTGCACTTTCACAATTCCACTTTATTAACACTTTTGATTTTATCCAGGGCGTAACTTAAGCAGAGGGATTATGAATGGTGTTATGAATTGATAGAACAGCCAGCTTGACTGTGCTGAATTTCAGCTGATTATCAATCATCAAATTATGGATGCATTCCAAGCCAGAAGCAAATTTGTTTAATGCTGCCCTAGAGTCTTGAGGAAAGAACATGTAAAGATCTGCACTGTCGGCATAAAAGTGATAGTTTAGATAACTCTTATGAATAACATATCTCAATTGTAGCATATATGTTGTGACAAACAACAGACCCAGAATAGAACCCTGAGGCACCTTAAGTGTCAGGGAGAAATGGTACAAAATATTAACTCCAAACTTGAGATGTTGAGTAAATCCAGAAAGATAGAAGGCAAATAGCTGTCATACAGCCCAAGATACACAATAATGGGAAAAGTGGTCCTGTAAAATATCACAGTCCACCATATTAAATACTGAAGGGACATCTAAAATGAGCAGGCTAGAATTACAGTGTTGATACGTAGGTATTAAGATGCTGTTAAATACCTAACCATGCCAGTTTCACTACCATGCCTAGACAGAAAAGCAGACTGAAATGGATCAGCATTCTGATTAACATTCCAATAGGAATTCAGTTACACGCAGAAACAATGGCTTGAGATTGGTCTGTAATTATTCAGATTATTTGCATCCAAAGGTGTGATCTTAATCTCTGTGGGAATGTCAGAACTAGCACTGAACCCAATGATTTCTTGAAGGCCCCAATGAGCATGTCAGAACTAACACTTGACCCAATGAGAACAAGCTTAGTTGTGAAGTATCTGGCAGCAAGTTCACATTCCTCAGCAGACCAACATGTCCAGATGACAACAAAAAATGGTTACCACATGATGAGATTTCCTCTGACCAAAACAAAGATTTATTTCAGTTAAGCTCAGTTTAATAGATGGACTAATGTTTGTCCAACAGAAGCCTATCCACTCTGTATCTTATATTGAGCTATCCTTTTTAATGACTGTTACTGTACATAGCCTGTGATATAGAGACCAATGGAACTGCTGAAGTCTTTGCTTACGGATACTTTTTGGTGCCTAATATATTGTTACTTAATACATATATTACTACTTTGTCAAGCTCCTTTGCTCCATTACATAATGGCAGCATGTCCTTAGTTATTACCTTATGGAGGTCTTGGAGCTGTTTTATTCCCCATATAGTTGTTGTTTTTCACAGTATTACTCTTTTGTAGTTTTTTATGTTACAGCTCTGTTGCATTACCTTGCCACACATGGCATGAGGTTTCAATGATACCACATTCTGTTAACAAGGTACACTTTTATGAATGACATAGTCATCATAAATTAAAAATACCTATAGGTATCAGATTAAGCAGAGAGAGAGAGAAAAACAATGTTATGTGCAGCATTAAGTAGGATATATGCGAGGAAACAAGAATGGTAAATGTAACATACTGGTTCAGAGCAGAGAATAGTGTTACCTCTCATTAATCATTCTACCCTTTGGCTTTTGTGGTATATCCTAAGTAAGTTCACTGTCTCTCTCTGTCCTCCCACCTAACAATTTTGTTGCAGTGGATCACCACTGCAGTCAATACTTATTTTGGAAAATAATTTGCCTTTTTGGCTTGTGTTACTAATGTTAGCTTTGTGTGTGTGTGTGTTTGTTACTTTCTATGCTTTAAATAGCCTATGTTGGCTGCTATATGCTGTGACATTTATTGCACTGGACACTGCATTACAGGTCCAGATTTTGCTGTAGGAAAAATATGGAGCAATGTCCTTTTGATTGAAATTGCAAGCATTATTAATTATTATATATTGTCACTTTGCCAGTGTCTCAGCATGTTATCACTATAGTAGGAAAGTTTAACATTGAGCTTTTCATGTCTTACAGGTGGATAAATAAATGCATGCATCACATGCGAACACACACACACACGCACACACACACACACGCACACACACACACACACACACACACACACACACACACACACACACACACACACATATATGCTTGAACAGGCACACACAAACTCACACACATGCATATATTCACAAATGCACAAAAACAAACATACCCTTCCCATCTGCATATAGATAAATAGATAATGTCTATAAGCTATTCAACCGCATACCACAATAGCATGGAATACTTTCTTGTAAATGGCCACTCAGGTACACAGGTTCTTATAACTCATGAACATAAGCTTATCACATTACAAGTGACAGATATACTAAAAGCATTTTTACTGATGGGCAGTGACTTCTGCATCTGTCATTTGGAGGTATTAACCACTGCATACATCCCTATTTTATTATTCTCACTTGGAAGTCACTGTACCCCTGAGACCACTAACAGATAATAGGAAAGCTGCCTTGCTCTTCTGTGGATGGCAAGGGGGTTTGGAACACTCAGTAAACAGGAATGTTTAAGCACTATAATCTCAGCCACAGTCAATGATTATATCATAGGTTCATAGGTTCATAGGTTTATACTAGGCTATCTGCCCTAAGGCATTTATAAGCCTAGCCCAAATTTTTGTGGCTTACGCCACCCCTTATATGAAAAAATACTGTGCCCATTAGTTTGTTGTGCCTCTGTCCAGCAGTGACACAGAGATGATTCCCGGGATAAACCTACGATCTCCCATCCACAGGTCAAGATTTCTCTTGAACAGAGCCAGCGAGGTGCTCTGCCTCACATGGGCCAGGATTTTATTCCACAGCATAGGGAGTCTCTGAGTGATAAATCTATCCCTCCAGCATGTCCTATTTATATCCGTGCTAAGGTTTAAGTTGCTTGCTCTAGTGGTTTTGGTGGATTTGGATTTTTTGAGGTGGAGAAGTAATTGCGACATAAGCTCATGCAATCTGACCAAATGACTACAAAGCTGTGCAGAAATATATATATATATATATATATATATGTGTATATATATATATATATATATATATATATATATATATATATATATATATATATATATATATAAAGAGGCATAGCTAGGGTGATGTAAAAGAGGGCAAAGTGTTAGATGGAGTAATTGGCAGATCCAGTCTAGTTTTCAATGCATTGCCTTGCATTTGCAGTTAGAAATGAAGCATTGTAATGCTTCATGTGTGACATAAACTGTAAGAGCCATTTGCTACAGCTTAAAGGAAGAGAAAGGAGAGCAGAAGAGAAGTTTTTTTTGGGGACTTGGTACTTGGCCAGCATGGGGAAATTTGTCATTTTCCCCACTGTAGTGCAATCCTGGAGTCAGTATATTTAGTTAGTGGGTGTGGGGGTCCAGCCACCCACATTGGGGGGTGTGGGGTGTAGCCCTCCACCTGGGTGGGTTTGACATAGTGCAGTGTGTTTCTTCATTCATTGTTGGCCAACTGCATACTTTTCCTGTTAAAACATTTGGTAGTGTGATCATTCAGTACAGTTTGGTGTTGTCATCTCAGTAAATTCAATTTTGGGTAAGTGGTCTTTCGATTATTAGAAACAGACCCATGTATATATAGGTGTAATTGTGATAAGATAACATAACTGAATCTAACTACACATATACAATACAGCAAAAATAAAAATAACAATTTATTATAAAGCCTAAGCCTAGACTTTACAGTAAAATAAATTACAAGAATTTAAAAGGAATATAATAGCAAAGCTACCATAGGCTTGCAGGGTAACATCAAGAAATAAAGCAGATCATACTAAATATGTGATTTTATACTAAGAGTGCCAAATAAAATTCACATTAAATGTGTGAGATATACAGTATTTTTTTATTTTCAGATTAAATCTTAAGCGTCTTGTATCATTTTTCCACTGATAAGTCGAAACTCTGATAGATAAGTCAATAAATTCCAGAGAAAGTCAGCAAGTTACCAAAAAGAATTTCACACTGTAGCTTTCAAATATTCTTTACACAACTATAAGTGTTCCATTTGGAGCTGTAAGACATCCCTTTCCTTCAAGACCTGACCTCTTCCAATTCCTTGACTCCCTTTCTGCAAACTCTACTCCTTCCTCCATTCTATCATTTAGACTCATTGTCAGAAGTGATCATGGTAACTGCCTATAATCATGTTTTCTTATGAATGATCCAGTCAGTATTTGTATGTATGATGTACTAGGAGCTTTTCTCCCCGGGCCTCCACTGAAAATGGGATCTTCAGTCCAGTGGACTTTCCTGGTAATCAAATGCCAATAAATAAATAAATAATCAACATTAAGTATTCTAGATGAAGCACTGATATCTCAAGGATCCCCCAGCTGGCAAAGAAGAGGGGTTCTTTGCTGATAGGTGACACAACATCAGCAAATTGAATTAAAAGGGCATAAATTGTAAAAGGTAAGACAGGCTTTGAAAATCATTTTATATTCACACCATCACACTAGTGGTTGCCAGTGCAGACTGCACAAGCAAAATCACAGAAAGAATGACATGAAATGGGCATCTACACTCTAGAAGAGGTGGCAATAGGTCCTTAAACTGGAAACTTCAAATGGTTAAAGGACATGGCAGACCATGTTTCTGTGGAAGTATAGCAAAAGACTGCTTTATAGCCATATGATATTTGCTTAGCATGATGCCCTTTCTTTACTTTTGATCCTTAAATTTGAGGACACTTTTGGAGGCACTGTCCATGGCATCACCTGATGTGGCACAGAAGAGTTATCACATGAGAGTAATGGCTTCTTGTATTAAATGACATGCTGTGGCATCCTGCACCAACCAAAGGTGGCCCATCTTCTCCCTGCCCAGCCACAGGTAAAGGGCACTTGCCTTACCAGCAATTATAACAAAATCGTGTTACTGCATTAAAATGCTAATCTGAACAGTGTTATAGAAGGCTTAAAGGAAGATCTAAGAGCAGCTGACACTTTATTCATTAATGTCATCTAACCAGACCAGATGGCTTAAAGGTTAAGGTCTTTGCCTCCCATACACAAGGTACAAGGTTTAATTCTGACCTCCGACCAATGCCTGTTTGGAGTTTGCATGTTCTTCCTGTGTCTCTGTGGGGTTTCTCCCATGTCCAAAAAACATGCTGAGTGTTTCCATCTTAAACTCACCAGTGAATGAAGCTGTGGGCTTCATGGTGCCCTATTGGGGGAAGAGTTGTACAGACCAACCGCTTTGGACATCTACTGTAGTGTGCAGTATCCTCAAGATAAGAGAACATGAATCACAGACTTAGAGCCATGACAACAGTAGCCACTTGGTGCATAATATGGCTCTAGGTAATTCGGTCATGTTGGCTAATGTTGCCAAAAAATTAGCATGGGTAGTTACCGGTGATAAGTGGGTTGAGGAGCCGGCCTACTCTGACCCACGCCAGGGACCCGTGCTAATACTGAGAGGGGTATATGGGCCCCTATTGGTCAGTGTGTGCCCACCATAAAGCCCAGCAGCCCTGGGTCAATAAGCTACTGGCTGGCCGGTGTCTAGTTGCCCAGCCTGGGTTACCTGGGATAGCTCTGTTGAGCAAAAGCTGGATGTAAAACCAACCAACCTGTTAAACATAATTGCTATGCTTAATGTAGGTTCACTGACAAGATGCAGCTTGGCAGTGGATGACATGATGATACGGAGGAGGCCGGACATCCTATGTATCTAGGAGACAAGATGGAAGGGCAGTGCAGCAAAGCCACTTGACTTGGGATCCAGAGTCTACTACTGTGGTGGAGGGCAGGCTAGAATGGTGTAGGAGTTGTGGTGAGAGAGAAGCTTCAGAAGGCAGTAAGGGATATCATCAGAATTTACGACCTTCTTCAATCAAAATATGAAAGAAACTTTATGGTTTAAATAAACCACCAGAAGTGAAATCATCACATATAACTAAAATATAATGTATATACATATATAAAAAAAAAAAAAAATATATATATATATATATATATATATATATATATATATATTTACATGTATATATACATATATATATTTGGGGGCTATGTACAAGAACTCAATGACTCAAGTACGAACAGTGTTCGGCCTCACAGAGGGGTTCCCAGTGGGTGTGGGTGTTCATGAGGGTTCAGCTCTGAGCCCACTGCTGTTCATACTGGTAATGGACTACATTAGCAAACAGGTTGGAGGGGACGGATCAACAAAGCTGCTTTATGCAGATGATGTGGCAGTACAGGCAGACTCTGAGCTAGAACTTCAGCAAAGGATAGGAGAATGGAATGCAAATCTGATGGCACAGGGGATGAAACTAAGCACAGATAAGACAGTGGTAATGACATCAAATTGGGAAAATTAGAAGAAGTTGAGAATAGAGATAAAAGGGAAGATAGTGGAAAACGTAAACAGCTTCAAGTATCTGGGAGGAATAGCTGAGGAAAAAAGGTAGTCTGAATGAAGAGGTCAAAGCTAGAATCAGAGGGGCTGCAGCCAACTGGCATAGAGTATCAGGTGTAGTCTATGGCAGACGAATGCCAAAGAAGCTCAAAAGTAAGGCGTACAAGACAGTGTTGTGACCAGTACTACTGTATGGTACAGAAACCTGGGCAGTAAAGGCAGAACAGCTGAAGAAGCTAGAGGTGATGGAAATGAAGTGCCTGAGAAAGGTGGTAGGATGCACACTGCGGGACAGGCGAAGAAATGAGGACATAAGAGCAGAAGCCAAAGTAGCTCCAATTGCAGACAAGATCAAAGAAAACAGATTACGGTAGTTTGGGCACATGTGTAGAAAAGCAAAACACAATCTGGTGAGGAAGATTTTGGACAGACAGGAAGAAGGTAAGAGGAAGCAAGGACATCCAGCAAAGAGGTGGATGGATTGTGTGAAAGAACATCTGCGACAGTCAGGCATGAGTGCGGAAGAAGGCAGGAGTGTGGCACTGAATCAAGAAAGGTGGAAACATTTAACACGATACTCCGACCCCATGTAGAAAAATGGGAAAAAGGGGCTGATGATGATGAAGTCATCTAACCATCAAGTATCACAGAGTGCAAACTTATGACACAGACTGCAGTTTTCAAATATAGACAATAATAAGGGAATAACTAAGAGAAGGGAGAGACATGTAGATGTCATTAATTGTCACAGTTTCTATTTTATTCATATGAAGTCTCAGGTGACTACACATCATCCAATTAAAAGTACCACCCAGGTTATCTTGTAATGTGGCAGGGGAAGATATATTCCTGAGAAAAATAATTTTATAGCTTGTTATCCTCAGCATAGTATTGATATTTCAAACTGCACCTTTGAATACATCACATCACAGAGGCATGCATCCTCTAAATGAGAGTTGGGTAGAATAGAACCTTTAATGTGTCCACAGCTCAAGATGCAGTCACCAGAGGAACTAGCCCCAGAGATGATCTGAGTGAGCCCTAAAACATATTAGACAAAACTGAGGCCCATGAAAGACAAATCAAAGTAAGGACCAACAAGAACCAGTATTTAATTTAGCTCATGTCTCTAGATGATCATTAACATATCTAAAATTAGTAATTTCTGAGTCAGATCCCTTTATAAAAGCAGACTATAAAGAATCAAGTTGGTCCTGAAAGCTCAAAAATGTCTCAATCTGAAATGCAACTGCCATTTGTGTAACCTTACCAATAAACGGCATGCTGGAGAAAGGTTATGAATACCCAGAAAATTTAGACCATGAGTAATTTCTTGTGGCTGGAGTAATTAAATCCTCTTTTTAATTTGGTGAAAAGACTACCCATCATTAAAATGGATCTGACAACCTGGAGATTCCCCAGAACAAACCCAACTAAGCTTTAGCTAGCTTTGCCATCTGCGCAACCATCCACAATGCCAAGTGGAATGTTTTTAAGATTGCTTCTCACCCCTACATAGATACTACAAAGAGTTTGTCTCATGACAAATTAAATTTTAACCACAAAGAGTTGAGTGGTATTTATAAATTTAGCAGCTGAAATTTTTTCTGTCTGATAAGATAAGCTGTAATGTACAGTCTTCCTACAATGTAAAAGAACTTTTCATGTTAACTTGAATTAATAGCAATCATTTTATATAGGATTTCTGCATGACAGATGACACAATGATAAGCAATCCTAAAAGACTTTCTAAGAAGGGGGATTCACCCCAGTGATGCTCTGTCCTGCATTCTGTCTGTCTCTTTAAGGGAATGGAATCCATGAAAACTGTGTGTATACACAATGTGGATAAGTGAAAGAGGACGTCTCTGATATCCATGATAGAAGCCAAGATCACAAGTTTGGGTTCACCAAAGTAAGGATCATAGCCATCAAAGAATTGTTCTAGAAGATATGTGGTCTTTTCTAATTCCTATGATCAGCTGTTTTAGGAAGCCTAAATGGTAAAACCAACAAAGTGAATCTAATCAGATAGTCATGAGTCTTTTAAACTCATTCCATCACTATGTCAGAAGAGCACTACTCATCCGTCACACAAATTCAAGACAATATGCATTTTTATTGGTAGAAGTAATTACCTGAACAAACTATAGACCACTCAAAACTGAGATGAGGTCTATGGACACAGCTGATGAGACTTCAGCAACACGTGAACATTCCTCACAGTAACCAATTTCAGTACACTAGAATAGTATTAAATTATGTATAACAAAACTATGACCATTTTATTAATAGCAGACCAGGAACTAGGATGGATGAGGGCTACTTCTTGTCATTAAAAATATACAAGCTGCAGTAATACATTCAAACACATCATTAAAGGATACATACACAAATCAGTTGATTGCACATATTGCCTTTGATAATGCCTTAAAATTCAGCATTGTTGTATTACGCATCCTTGCCGCAATGTTACTAACATTGTAAAATTACCACCTTGACTTCCTTCTTAACAACTCAGGTAAAGGGAAAACTTATCCTTGGAAATCTGCATCTTAGCTGGCCAGGCCCTGAAATGACTCACTTAAAAACCTAACTATATCATCCATCAAGAATATATTCGCAATCCTGCACATTGTATCTAAATAATCTGTTCTTAACTACTTTCTCAAATAAATGTTAACATATATCGATTCAGCTTAACTCATCCCTTGATCATGTTCCAGTAATGTGCTGGCCTTTCAAATCACTCAAACACAACTCTGTAATAACAAGCACTTGATTCATTCCAGACTCATCATATCAAATGTTAGACTCAGAACCAGAATCAGCTCGCTAGGACGGGATTTACAAAGATATCAACTGAGTTCTGCCCATAGTATCTTCTTCAGCATACATTACTCCATACAAGACTAACTTATTCTAAACTAAGAAAATACAAGTCAGAGGTAGCACATGCCCTTGGACATTTTTCACATGCATTCTGACAAATGCAGCAAAAACGTCATATAGAAGAAGCAGGCAACTTTCATCCATTGATGCAGGTAAACTATTCTAGAAGACATTAAAATAAAGACAAACAACTTGTAACCCAGCTTGTATAATTACTACCACTCCAGCAATGATCTTCTTAGAATTATGCAAACCCTAATCTCGGGAGACTCTAAGCCAAGTAAGACTCTTAACAGAGCCAAACAACATCAACAAATCTTATGCTCATATAAAATTTGTAAACTATCACTGTTCCACTTGAAGCAAGTACCTCAGATCAGACCTTAGAAAGAATTCAAAATATTGACATGCATAAACCTTTACTACTTCACCTTGAATTTTTTTCAGATGTCATCACAATATATAAACAAACTATTATGACACATTTGCAATGTAACTGTTACCAGATCCATTATTCCTTATACATGTGAACAATTTTCTGGATTCCAGAAACTAAAAGTATTGCTTTACCATTAAACCATAGACCAATAGCCATCCTATGTCATTTAACTAAATGATGGAAAAGAACCTCTACAATCATTTGTAAGGATACATTAAATTTTATAACTTGTCTATCAAATAAAATGGATTCCAGAACATATATAATACCCAAACAAAACTCCTTACAGAAACAAAATGTATTTATAAGACACTGGTAAAAAATAAAATCAAGAGGAGCCCACCTCATTGACATAAGTACACTTTTGAATCTGTCAAGCATACTCAAGTACTCAAAACTCTAGGCAGCTATAACACCAGTAGTAACAACATAAAATGGTTTGCTAATTTCCTGAAAGAATAAACTGTTCAAAGTTAAATCATCATCAACCACTTTTTCACATTTTCTACATGGAGTTGAGGTGTCTTGTCATTTTCCACCATCTATCTCTATTCAATGTCACTCTCAACCTTCTTCAGCGCTCATGCCTGACTGTTGCCAGTCTTCATTCACACAATCTATCAGCCTCTTTGCTGGATGCCCTGGTTTCCTCTTGCCTTCTTCCTGACTGTCCCAAATCTTCTTCACCAGATTGTCTTTTGCTTTTCTGCACCATGCTCTGTTCTCTTTGGCCTTTTCTGTAATTGGACCTACTTTGGCTTCTGCTTTGATGTTCTCCTGTCTTCATCTGTTCTACAGTGTGCATCCTACCACCCATCTCAAGCACTTCATCTCCATCATCTCTAGCTTCCTTAGGTGCTCTACCTTTACTCCCCATATTTCTGTACCATACAGTAGTACTGGTCACATGAGTGTTTTGTACACCTCACTTTTCAGCTTTTTTGGCACTTTTCTGTCATATGCTACCCCTGACACTCTGTGCCATTTGGCTGCAGTCCCCCTGATTTTAGCTTTGACCTCCTCATTTAGATATCCCTTCTCCTCAACCATCCCTGCTAGATACTTGAAGATGTTAACCTGTTCCACAATTTTCCTCTCTATCTCAATTCTCATCTTCTTCTTATTTCCTCCATTTGCTGCCCTTACAACTGTCAGGGTAATACAGAGAAGTCTGTAGTCAGTTTCATCCCGTGTATCTTCAGTTGTGCATTCCATTCTCTTTGACTTTGCTAAAGTTCTTGCTCAGGGTCTGTCTGTAATGCCACATCATCTATGTATAGTAACTATGTTGATTTGTCCCCCTTCCGACCTGTTTGCTAATTTAGTCACCATCACCAGTATCAACATCAGTGGGCTCAGAGCTGAACTCTGATGCTCACCCATTACCGTTGGGAACCCCTCTGTGAAACCAAACACTGTTTGTACTAAAGTTATGTGGTCCTTGTACATAGCCTGAACTAAGTCTATCAATGTTTGTGGAACTTCAAACCACTGCAAGACTGCCCAAATCAGCTTTTTTGGGACCTTGTCATATTCTATCTCCCAGTCTAGGAATGCACAGTTGGACTCCTTCCTAATCTCTACATTCTAGTTAACTATCTGTCTTACTGCAAATGTTTGGTAAGTTGTGCGTCAATGGAATCCAAATTTGACCTGCTCATCTCCCATCTTACTTTCTATTGCTCTGTATTCATTTATCAATCACCCTCTCCAGAACTTTCATGCAATATTTCAGGAGTTTGATACCTCTATACTACCTAGAGATGTGAATGCCCTTTTTATTCTTGAACACTTGTGCTAGTATACTTATTCTCCAGTCATATGGGATACATCTTTCTCTCCACACTTCAGTGAGTACCCTCAGGAGACATTTCTCCCCTATCTTACCCAACATCTTTATCATATCTTCTGTGACCTCATCTGAACCTGCTGCTTTCCCTGAATGCATTTTCCTTAGTGCTTTTCTTACTTCTTCTAGGGTGGGCTCCTCTTCTTTTCTCATTATAGGCTGTTTCTGGAGCAGTTCAGGTTCTGTGGGGTTTTCTTCATTCAGACGCTGCTGGAAATATTCTTTCCATCTACCTTTGATGCCCTGTGGAATGGTAATCAGGTTGTTGCTGGCATCTCTTATGAAGGGTGTGTGAGTATCTTCTTTATCTTTCTGTCTTTACCTTGCCACCTGCTATGGTTTCTTTGTGCCACCTACTGAGACAGATGTTGCAATAGCAAAGAAGAAGGCATGAGAATACTCTACCACCTTTTGGAAAGTCAGTCAGTAAATGACACAAAGAAACTATATCAAAGTTAAGTATGGATTAAAAATGTGACATGATGTCATCTTCTCAGCTGGATTTTCACAAGGCCCAGTGTTAGGCCAGCTGCTATTTTCAGTTTTCAGTAATGACTTGCTATCTGACCTACCAAATCTAAACCATATACTTCAATTACACACTATCACAGTAATCTGTTCTCTTCACAAGCTATACGATACTGTGCAACAGTAGCAGAGTTTCAGTTTTTTCTAAAACTGGTTAACTGAAATGGATTTAGCAATTAGCTGTATAAAGGAGAAAAAATATGGTTTTGGTATGAAAATGCTGTGAACCCTAGCTTAACTATCTCTGATCCTTGTGGTACACCCCTTCCAGTTGCTTCTCACTTACACTACATAGGGATCCTTTTCAGACCAAAATTGTACATTATCCCCGCATGTGAAAAAATATCAAAAATGTAGCCCTCAGTCAACTAAGACTTCATATAGTACTCTAGTTTACTTCCTTCTGAAACAAAGAAAAGCCATTTGAATACAATGACAGTGCCCAAAATTGAGTTGTGCATCACACTAATAATTGTACTGCACTCAACAAAGAATGCTCAATGTATTCAGACTGCAGTAAACAAGATGCATAGGTACACATCATTTTATAGCTTAGAGAATCTCACATTTATATCACTGAAAAAAAAAAAAAACAGTTAACTGCTAATAACTGCCAGGGCATTGCATCTTTGCAATGTGCTAAATTACTCCTTTTGCCTGCCTCTGTCATACATACTGAAGCACACATAATCTAGTCACTCCCATTGTTCATTCTTAGATATTATGCAACGACTGGCCATTAACATTCCAAAATGAGCACACTGATTGGTCAGCCCAACCGGCTGTTAAAATTTTACTTTTCTTTCATTTTTTTTTTTTTATTTTAAAAAGTAAATTTACAAACATGGAGACTTAAAATGAACAAGAGAGACAGGAGAGAGACAAATACAAGAATAATCAGGTACGTTATAGAAAACAAAAAAAAAATGTACCTGATAATCTTTATATTTCCTCTGTCTCTCCCGTTCATTTAAAATCTGCAAATTTCATTATTTTAATTAAAACCAAAAACAAAAGATAGCAACGGAGAACTTCCTTTCTCCATTGCTTCCTTTACACAACACTGATGTACTGCATAGGTATGGGAACGTAAAGTCACATATGCATGCACAGTACGTCAGGAAAGCCCCAAGGCATTGTTATACAAGAACGCTGTTTAAGAAAAGTGACATTTTTCTTAAATGTCATTATTTGGTCAAGCCATGCCAACTGTGGTTAAATCCAGCATTACCTACACTTAGCTGTGGGTTATTGCTGTAATATCATATGGCTTATAAGTCATACATACCAAAGACTGAAACAGAAAAGGCTTATTTTCCCAAAATTTGCAACCACGGCTTGGAACTTATTACCTCCAACATTCAGTACAGTTAAAAAAAAATAACTTCAACATCTTACTAATGGGTGCAAGTGAATCTGTTCCACCAATGAATAACAGCTTAACATTGAGAAGTATATCCAAAAACTTAAAAGTGAACATGCCTGAAGCTGATAAACAGATGGAATGTATATCTGTATACAACTTCTTTTCTTTCACGAATGACATAAAGCAGCATATACACACTTGCATACCTCACTCTACAAGGCTGATGAAGAATCATTTATGTATTTGAATCAATTTCTTTACTGATGCTGACTCAGGCATGCATTAATGGTAGATCACTGTTGTAAAGTATCTTTATTGCTATCTCGATGTACTTTCAATGACTAGCCCAATAACTAATACCTCTAATTCTGTGTTCATTCAATCTGTATTGTCAGTGCTATGGCTGAAAATGGAATGTGGAACAACCCACCATCTCTTTTGTCAAAGTAAATAAATCAATAAATTTGTCAACAAAGCAGTCAGAGAATCTATGCAAAAATGATCTTAATTCATTAGAAGTATGATAACCAAGGGCAAATGTTCATTTGATTCTTTACCCAAGGACATATTTAAATAAGTCAGTATTGCCATCTGAAATCGGCTGTATTAAACCATAGTGCCACACCCCTTCAATCCTACCTCCCTAAGACATTTTGTAACAGAATGACCAGGAGGTACAGCCTTAGCAAAATGGTGGCCAAAATTAGTATCTATTAAAAAGGCCAAGTCAGTATTATGCAGAAAATCTGATATGATAACTGGAGTGGTTTGTCTAGATCTATAAATGAGTGCTCTGTAAGGGATTATGGGGATGAGAGACAAACTCCCTGTGTATCTCATACAAATAGGAAGGTACACTTTTAAAGCCAGACTGTTTTACATGGCAATGCAGAGAAGTCCTCACCAGAAAAGAATATATTCTCTCAAGGGGCCACTATTACTGACAATATTTTTGACCATGGTCTGTCTCCATGGAGTCCCTAGCATTCTGTATGACTTATAAAAGAATTAATGATTAATAATATTACAGAAAGAGGAGAGAGCCAAATGAGGACCTGTCATAAAAGTAATAATTCTCTATAGCCATATTAATATAACATTGCAATGAATGAATGAATGAGAAATAATATATAAGGCAGTCATTTAGTACTACTTATAAAACCTTTAATATTAAGAAAGTAAAGCAGAATCCACAAAGAATTTGTGTCAATTAATTAGATAATGGATCTGACAGACAAAGAAAGTGTTCTAACAGTAAACTCCCAAGATCTTAATCTCAAAGCATCGGGTTCCAATAAAATGGAAAATTATCTTACTTTCGCTTCCATAATAAAATGATTAACACAAAGTGGGGACAAAACAAAAAAGAAAAAAAAAGATTAATGAAGAAGGTCAGGAGATGTTCAAGAATAAAATGAGGGTACTTGTCTTGCCAGAACCTGATATGAATTATGTGCTTAGTATTGAAACAGCATGATCCTCTTGAATTATTCATTCAAGTATAATTCAAATATAATCAGTGATAACCCATAGAAACCAGATGCATGTCCTCATGAACAGTCATGTAAAAGGCTCTCAGAGAGCAATTCTGTGGAATTAAGTAATAAAGCAGATTCAATTATTTTAATTCAACAGACCTAGGTTTCATAGAACAAGTACTGCAGAACAAGTCCCATAATGTAGCCATTGCATGTAAGCTCTTCAGTATATGCAAAAAGTATAGGAGGTGCATAATTTGTAAGACCTTACAGCTGGTTTAAGTATTAATCTGTCACTCAGCTGTCATTATTCTGTTACAGTGCTCTGAATCAGACAGAGGAGTCACATACAGATGTTAACTTAACATTCAAAAATTAATGAACTAGGAATGGTGGTCCAACCTCCTCACAAAGTTGCAGGAATATGAAAATAGGCAGATATTAAATTGCAGTTTACAAAAGTTTTAATTGACCCATCTAAAGGGATGCCAGCAATATTAAACAAAGCAGGACTAAGGTTAAAGAGTATTGTATGTAGAAAATATTCAGCAAATAAGTACTGCCTCAGACAACTGAACAATGAGCAAAGATTCAAATATGTTAACTGATCCCCAAGTACTTGTTAATGATAGCAGAAAAAATGTTTGGATACCTTAGGACATTTAAAAACAAACCAGTAAAACAGGGCCACCCTTTTCATGAAATATTTTCTTATTTAACCCAACTCTTGACAGTATAATACCTGATTACTAAATAAAGTACTTTAATCAAAAGAAAAGTAAAGACAGTCAGATTTCTTGAACAAATGTTAAGTAAACATGAAGTCAAAGTAAGAGACATATCACAGACATTATCAAATAAACTGAAAAAAAAATATGGAAAATATGTGATTAATCTATAAATTTAACACCTACAAAAACAGTGAATATATGAACTGGTGATGTCAATTGCTTTAATTCACAGTGGAGATTATATTCAGAAACACATAGCATACTGCACATACTTGCTCAGCATCCTAAAAGGGAAGGATTCAAAGATTACACAAAATGTATATGAGGCAGTCCAAAAGCATGGCTAACAGAAATTAACTGTGCGGTCAGCTTCAAACCCTTAATTCCATGATTGAAATATTGTAGTTGAGAAACTGAAAGACAAACTCTAAGATGTTATTTCAGAGCAAAGCAGTGGAGACTCAAACTGGTACTTTATGGTATATACCATGTGACAGTCCCTATTCCAGGCCAGTAATTAAGGATCCTCAATCCACAACACTGACACCAGTGAGGGATGGCTACTAGGAACAAAAATGGATACACACAGTATTTTCAGATTCGGCTCTCTGCACCAAGCACAATTTCCCTTAAGAGCATACAGGGAGCACACTCCAGACCTGTAGCTGGACTATCTCTCTCCAGTCCCCAAATGGGAAAAGCTGGGAGAGATTTACAAGCTGTGCCCTCTCTGCCCAGATTATAAGGTAATTATGTTGCCTCCAGTCATCTATACTAAGGCTCTTACAAAGGTACCCAATTTTACTGAGTAAAATTTATACTAATACAAATGGTAGAGTTTGACCAATGCAGCAAGGCTTTCAGGAATGGCCACAGTGTCACTAAAATAAGCATAAATAGTCTTAGATGCTAAAAGTGTTCTCTAAAAGATCAGCCACAATGAAAGATATTGAAATATTTAATGATAAATAATAAAATAGAAAACATGAGAATACTGAATATATTGTTACAATAAACATCAGAGTTTCAATCACTGGAGAAATAAAAAATAATGCAGTTGGATAAATTCACACAGATGTATAAAAACAATAGTTAACTAATCTCACTGTATTTTCCTGAAATACTAAGGAATTACTGTTCCCTAGTTAAGTTACTTAATACAGCAAGGCAAGATGATGAGTGTTGAGTTGCTTATGAAAATAAAGCAAGATGAGGTGTGTTGAGTTGCTTACTACAGCAACACAAGATGAGGTATGTGGTTGTGTGAGATATCCGTGAGAGATCTTTCCTGCCAGGTTCTGAGAAACAAAGTGCTGCTGTTAGAGTTCTGTCATATCTCTTAATAATAATCTAAAAAAAATAATTTCAGAGCTGATTATAGAATGACATCACATAGGTTCATAGGTTCATAGGTTTATAAGTCTGTACTAGGCTAATGGCCCTCAAGCCTTTACAAGCCTAGCCCATAGGATTACCCTGGCATTGTGCCACCCGACCTTAGTTCCTACTGTCGAGTAGAGCCATTGGAGTGATTCCTGGGGTGAATTTTCTGTTTCCCATCCACTCATCAAGATTTCTCTTGAAGAGGGCCAGTGAGGTCCCCTGCTTGACATGTATGCGAAGTCTATTCCATAGCATGGAAAGTATCTGGGTTATGAACCTGTCCCTCCAGCATGTTATGTTGATTGTGGTAATGAAGTTGAGGTCTGTGGAGCGTGTGGTGCAGAGAGATTGGGATTTCTTTAGATGTAGCATTTCTAACAGAGCTGTGTCAGACATGGCTTTGTAAGTCAAGCAGAGATCGCCTCTAAGTAGGCAATATGAGACAGAGAAGAGTTGGAGTTTTTTGAGTCTGTCCATATAAGACAAGTGTTTAAGGCCTAGGATCCTCTTTGTGAGGTACTTTTGTGGCCTCTCCAGTTGTTGTAGGTGACTAGTGAAGTACATGCCAAATGGGGCATCGTACTCAATGATTGGCCTAATGAGGGAAGAGTAGAGGGAGACAATGACCTCTTTCTTCCTGGATGCAAAACCCTTAGTAATGAGATGTGCCTCATAGAAGGACTTTCTGACCATAGTGACAACGTGGTGGTCAAAAGAGAGGTTGCTGTCAACCTGTGCTCCCAGATCTCGTATAACGCCTTCTGTGTTCACTGGACTACCATCAATATGGTAATTCAAGGGAACCGGGTTTTTCCCAAGGGGGATAACTACACATTTTTTGCCATTGAGCTTAAGGCCATGGTGCTCACACCAGTCATTGGTGTCATTGAGGCCTTTCTGTATGATGTCAACATCACTTGGGGAGTTAATAATAGCTCCCAACTTGCAATCATCTGAGAAATTTGTCAGCCAGAGTACCTTCGTGTTGGCCTGGACTTCAAAGAAGTAGATACCAAACAGGAGAGGACCCAGGACCAAACCCTGTGGGACTCTACTCGTGACTGGTCAGCAGTTTGACTTGGAGTCAGCTACTTTCACACTGTGGGTTCTATCTGTGAGCCAGTTTGCAACCCACCTAGTGATATAGGGGTTGATGCCTAGCTTAGTGAGTTTTTCTATGATTCCTGAGTGGGTAATGGTATCAAAGGCCTTGGCCAGATCAAGGTAGGCTGTATGAACCACCTTGCCTTCATCCACAGCTCTGGTGACTGACTCAAAGAAGTTGACAAAGTGGAAGCAGGCATAATCTACTCTTCAGAAAACCAAACTGTGTAGTTTCCAGAGTTTGGAGATTCCCTATATCCTTGTTTATTAGGTCCTTGATGATGCGTTCCATAACTTTGCATATCAGACTCATCAGGCTAATTGGGTGATACTTACTGGGGTCTGTAGTCACTCCTCCTTTGTGGAGAGGGATGACTATAGCAGTGCGCCATTCAGTCGGGGCAAAGCCAGAGGTGAGGCTGTGATTGAGCAGGTTACACAGGTGAGGTGCCAGTTTACTCTATAGTTCATGTAGAACACAGCCAGGCATATTGTCAGGTCCCATAGAAGCTGTATTCTTGGCCTTGGACAGTGCTGTTTTAACCTGTGCAGCAGTAATACTGGGTGCCTGGCAATCTACTGGTATTGTGATTGGTCCTTTGGCGGAGGGTAAAGTTAGCACTGAATCTGTCGGCCAGTATACTGGCAATATCTGTTGGCTCAGTATAGAAGGTACCATTGTGCAGTAGTTCAGAGCAAATCTGGGTATTGCCATGGAGATTGTTTACATAACTATAGGAGGGCTTGTGGTTGCCTTTACTATCTGCTGCAGTTCTGTTTTCATAGCTAGCTTTAGAGGATTTGATGAGGGATCTCAACCTTTTGTTGAGGCTGATAAGGGAGTTTTTACAGTCTTGGGACTTCACCTTATTCCGCATCAGTTTCCTCCTTCTGTTGTAGAGTTTGTTTATGGCAGGGGACCACCAGATTGGCTTCCTTTTTTTGAGGAGAGCATCTTAGTTCTATTGGGTATGGTGAGATCCATGCATTTGTGTACATGTTCGTACAGTGCATCGGTGTATGATTCAGCGATCATGCAACTATTCTCCATTTGCATGGGTGCCGTGAAGTTAGCCACCTCTGTTTTTGTGAGCCCAGAGTTAGCTTTGGAGAAGTTATTCATGGTAGTTACCTTTGTGGGGTTGGAGGCGGGATGTTGATTTCCAAGGTGATTATTTTGTGGTCGGATCTAACCAGGGAAAAGTTGACTACTGATGTAGAGCAACAGTCATCCATGTTAGTAATGACCAGGTGAAGGAGGTTGCTACCTCTAGTGGGGGTAAGAACGAGCTGGTCCAGAGCATTGGAATTAATGAATTCCAGAAAGCATTGGGCAAGTGTACTGGTCCTTGAGTAGTTTTCCCATTTAATGGAGGGGTAGTTGAAGTCTCCCAGTATGAGAGTGTTATGTTGGACCCTAATATTCTCCAGGGTGCTTAGGAATGTGAAGTGTGAGTCTTGGGATATGGTTGAGGACCTATAGCAGGCTACGACCTGAAAAGCTGTTTACCCAGTGTTAGCTGCACCTGAAGTATCTCTGATGCATTATGTGGGCTACCAATCTGGAGGTGTGGGCATCCTTTATGAATATGGAAACACCACCGCCTTTGGAGTTTCAGTCCAAATTCTGGGGCCGAATGATGTGGAATGAGTTATAGCCTGGTAGTGCAGGGATGCCTTCTGCTGCCTTGAGCCAGGTCTCTGTTACAGCACAAATGTTGATGTTCTCCATTTTAAGGAGTGATTCAAGTGAGTGCATTTTGAGATTTAGACTTCTAGCATTGAGCAGCATGACCCTCAGATTGCATTTGTTTGTAGCTGTTATGGTGCTAATTTGGTCTTTGGAACACCACCTAATAAAGGTACTATAGGGGTGGCAACAGCCATGGCCAGTATCCAGAAACCCAGGGGTGACAGATGCAGGCCATCTCTGGCAAAGCATCAAGGTCTGTCAATAATGTCATCCCAGGCAGACAGATACTGGAATCCTTAGAATGACACCAGAAACTTAGCCAATTGTTGAAATCAGTCATTCATTTTCTGCTTGTACTGTGATATAATTCTGGGTGATGGTAGGATGCTGCTCAGGGTTAGGGTCATACCTGCCTGGGCTACATAATTCAAGAGCTCCTACATGTCTCTTTTCATGTAGTCCAGGGAGGTTTGTCTCAGGTCATTCATATCCACATGTACAATGACAGAGTCATATTTGTACCGGTTGCTGAGGGATGAGAGTGCATGCATTATGTGGTGTATCCTGGCACCTGACAGACAGCTGACTGTTACTTATTCAACCTAGTGAGTGGGACATCAGTGTGCCTCACTATCGAGTCACATATGACTAGTGTGTTTGGCATGCTGTTTTGCCTTAGGGGCTTTGGTTGAGTAGCACACTGTTTAGGTGATTTATGTGTCTCATCATTAGTGTTGTGTTGTGGTGGTCAGGTGCGTTTCTGCCTTTGAGGTCTCTGCTGTTTGTGTAGGTTTTTATTGAGAGCCTCTATGAAGTTGGGTGTGTGGTTTGTGTTTTTATGTGAAGGTAGTGCTAGTGAGTGTTCTGGAGGGCTATGTGTTCCATGTGGTGTGGTGCAAGTGTTGACCTTCTCCTCTTGACCAGCTATACCGGTCTTGGCTGGAGAGTGCGTGGCTTCCAATTTAGATATATACGTTTTTCTCTCACAAGTCTGAGTGTTGGGAGGTAAGAGGAGAGAGTTGTCAGTGTACATGAGGCAGTTGCTACATTGCCTCAGGATGCCCAAGTTCACCAGGTTAATAGGAGAAACCACAGGGAACTGACCTTTAGACATGCCTGGAGGGGTGGGCATTAATAAATACTGGAGCTGTTTCCTTGTAGAACGTTTAGTGCTGGTAGCACTTTTGTGTGCTACAATAATTGCTACAAAAAGTCTGGTAAAGAGCTAAACTAATAAGCTAGTAAAAGTGCAGGAGAGGAGAGAACTAGCAGATCTAAGGGAAAAAAATTGAAGAGCAGACTTTGGCACCTCTCAGAAGCTTATAAACAGTCCTGGATACAGCAAATCTGTATCTGGACTAGATTAGTTACAGAAAGGGTGTAAAGCAAATGCAGATGTGGACTTTTAAACCAGAAAGTTGAAAGAGATGGAAAAAACTGCCCAAACAGCCAATAAGTTACTATTTCTGGGCCAGAAACCACTCCTCTTGTGGTAGATAGGCTACCTAGTACTTACCATTCTCACTGATAAGCTAGAAGGCTTTCCTCCAATACAGAAAGGCTTGGGGGGCTCAGAAACTTACCAACAGTTCTAGATACAGCAAATCTGTATCTGGACTAGACTAGTTGCAGGAAATGCAGGAAACAACCACAAATGCTGGCCTTTAAACAAGAGAGTAGAAAGAGATGGAAAAACTGCCCAAACCATAAATAAACTGACTAGAAAGAGATGGAAAAACTGCCCAAATGGTCAATATACTACAATTTCTTGGCCAGAAACCACTCCTCTTGTGGTAGATAGGCTACCTAGTGCTTACCACTCTCACTGATAAGCTAGAAGGCTTCCCTCCAGCACAGAAGGGCTTGGGGGGGGGGCTCAGAAGCTTACCAACAGTCCTGGATACAGCAAATCTGTAGCTGGACTAGACTAGTTACAGGAAAGGCAGGGAACAAGCGCAAATGCAGGCTTTTAAACCAGAAAGTTGAAAGAGATGTAAAAATTGCCCATATGGCCAATAACTACAGTTTCTGGGCCAGAAACCACTCCTCTTGTGGTAGATAGGCTACCTAGTGCTTACCATTCCCAATGATAAGCTAGAAGGCTTCTCTCCAATAAAGAAAGGCTTTTGGGGCTCAGAAGCTTACTAACAGTCCTGGATACAGCAAATCTGAATTTGGACTAGACTAGTTACAGGAAAGGTAGGAAAAACGCTTAGATTTTTTTTTTTTAGAAAGTAGTTAAAACAGAACAAAAAATAAATCAAATACAGTTTAAATAAATGCAATTTATTCAAAATGCATTCTGAACTAAATTCAATTGTAGCTTTATTCAACTCTGAACAGTTAAGAAGTGCCAAAAAATATACTTATCAGCTGAGAAGCACACTCAGCCAGAACACAAGGAGATTTTTTTTTGTTAGTAAAGTGGAAGGGGAGGAAGGAGGGACAGAAGATAATTCAAAGTTAAAACCTAAGTGGGTTGGTCTTCTCAAATGTTCTCTCTGTAATAGGTAAAATGAACACTAGACTGGGAGGAGTGTCCCAGATCAAATTTACAGTGGGGGCAGGCAACGGCAAAGCCACCAACTATAACAAACACCACAGGAATAGGGTGGGTGGGTGGAAGGGAGAAAACCAGTTTCAGAAGAGATCAAGAACAAAAAAACAATGCCAGCAAATATATAAAATAATTCAGTCAGCAAATATATCAAATAATTCAGGCAAAAATTAAGAAAATTCAGAACTCTGAAAAGTTAAAGTGCCAAGAATTATACTTATCACCGATTATATTTCCAGATTGTTTGAGAGCACTCTTCAGTCAGAGCACAAGGAGTTTCTAACAGTGTATGCAGGAATTTACAAACAGAGGCTATTTTAAATCAGCAAGCCTTGAAGCAATCAGATAACTGAAAAGCTAATGCAAAGGTTCACTGCAATGCAACCTGTTTCCTTTGTTTTTATCGCTTGTTCAGTGAAAATAAAGTTATTTGGCTTCATTTGTACTCGGGACCTTATTTGGCACTCAAGCGAACATTTGCATTGGTTTTGGTGTAGTTCCAGTTCACTTTTCATCTCGTATTGTTTTTTGGTATAACTAAAAAGCTGTTAGACCAGTTTTATAAATTTTAACACCACCACGAAATAGGAGGGGAGCCAGTTTCAGAAGAGATAGGAACAAATAAACAATGCTAGCAAATATATAAAATAAATCAGTCAGCAAATATATAAAATAATTCAGGCAAAAATTAAAATCTGGTCTCCAGACTCTGGTACAATACACACCCAGAGCTTTGTTAAGATTTGTTGCAGTATCTGAAAGCTATAAAACAATTTCAAAAACTTTCACCCTTCCAAGGTAGCAATTAATTTACCTATAAGGACAATACAGTAAGATTCCTAGTCCTGGTTTTCCCAGACATTTTTGTCTCTGGCTGCAATCAGACCTGTAAGATAAAATATTAATGACCTAAACCAACACATTTAATTTTCAACCATTTTTCAGAATTAGCTGGACTGAGATTAACCTATTCCCTTCCAAAATTCTCTTTTAAAACATATACATTTAATCAGTTATAATAATATTTTCTGACATACATGTGTATCTCTTTTCTGTCCAGCAGGACCCACTATTGATGCATTTTTAACTCAAGCAACTTTGCAAATACATTTTTAACAGAAGCATCTGTACAAATCAGTGTTATAGTCAAATGACATAAAATTCTTTACAAAACTCCAGCTAGCTATGCTGGCATATGTTACACATGCACTGCTCTACTCTCCCTGGCAAAGATGCTACTACCTGATATCATCACACACCCATTGCTGTCAGTGCTAACAGCAAGTCTTTTAGTGTCACAAAAGGTAAGAAGCATGATGCTGTGTGTGTGTGTGTGCGTGCATGCGTGTGCTTGTGTTTCTGTGTGTGTTGACAGAGAGAGAGAGAGAGAGAGAGAGACTTTCTCAGTGTATGTCTGATAGTATATATGCTTCTGAATGCACGTGTTGGGGGGGCATGACTGTGGCATTATCTGTGTGTGCATGTGTGTGTGTGTGTGTGTGTGTGTGTGTGTGTGTGTGTGTGTGTGTGTGTGTGTGTGTGTGTGTGTGTGTGTGAGACAGTTTGCCTGTCCATGCGACTGTGATATGTCAGTATGTGTGTGTGCGTGCGTGCGTGCGTGCGTGCGTGTGTGTGTGTGTGTGTGTGTGTGTGTGTGTGTTCGTGCATATGTGTGTGTGTGTGCGTGTGTGCATGTGTGTGTGTGCATGGTTATGTTACATAAGTTATTTTATACCAGATAGCTTGCATGGTTATGTTATATGTTAGCTATTTTACATGAGATAGCTTGCACTGTTATGTTATACAAGTTAGTCTTGAATATTTCTCTCTTGCCACTCGGAAAAGGTAAGAAACTAACCTCCTTGTTGTTGCTTTTAGGCACCTAAATGAAATACAGTCTTGATTGTAAATTAAATCCTTTCTATCTAGCTAACCCTTGTGAAAATATTCTCAAACTTCATAATCCAGTACACAGAAAAGCACATTTTCCAAATGCATAATGCACTTTTAAAGACATTATACATTTGAAAAGGCACAGTTCACATCTTCTGGGCAACATGTTACAACTTCCTTTCCAATGAGAAATTAGGAAGTTTGGAATCATAGCAATGGGTTATATGCCCTTCAAAACCCATCAGCATTTATGTTGACTAGGTTGGGACTTCCAGTCACTTTATGCTAAAATTTAGCACGATTTTGTATTGTCATCAGTTTGTCTACTAAATAATTTTCAAAGTGGAATGTTCTTTACCATATTGGAGTACCTATCTAAGAAATACTATTTCAACACATAAAAATCTAATTTTATTACTAGGCACTCTCTTTATATAGCTGAGTATCTTCTTTGTACATTGCTAATCTTACTGATTTGACATACAAGATGATCCTCAAATTATTTAGCATTCCAAACACCTACTTCTGATCTAACATTAAATTAAACTCTTTAAGAAAATTAGTTCTATTCAGAACACATTAGCAGCAGATTTCATCTTGTGTGGTCTCTTAAAGATAATAGTCACAAAAATTAGGCACAGTCAGAATACCCAGCTAATCCAAGAAAAACCTTGTTATGTCTTTTACTAAAAGTTACAGGCTAGTTTTTTATGTACTCTGTTATTATCAAATGTGGTCACTTGCTGCTTATAAAGTATCTTTAGATCTTAGCTTCTACTGCATCTGGTTTACTTTTCTTACATTTTTCTTATTGAGCTAACACAACCTATATGAGATTTCTGGTCCTTTAAATGAAGGACTGTGTTATTCAAGTATATCATGAATGGGTCTTATTTTACCCCCATCCGCCTTTGAAAAGGCAGGTGGGGTTCCAAGTAGATCAAATGGTAACTATCACTTGCAAAATACATTAGCAAGAGTTGCATAGACTGTCTTTCCGTGGCACAGACAGTAAGTGATATCTGCTAGTATTCCTGCATCAAGGCTAGTGTTGTAAAGAATCTAGCCTACCCAAAATTCACTATCATCTCATAATTTCTGGGCGTACGATAGCTAACATACTAGTCAGTTTCCAAAAATGATCTCTCTACAGAATTCTCAATTTCTTCGGTGATTTCAACATATTAATGTGACAAATTAGCTTTTTCTTTTCCCTGGCTGTCTAGTCTTATAATTTGATACACTTCCGTCATCTGAAAATGCTCCTACTATTTGGCAACAATTTTTTCTCTTGATGGAAATAGCACTATTAGCTGAACACCTGGGTTAAATTATTTAAATCAGGCATTCTTATTGGAAACATTTTGTATTTCCTATGCTTTCTGCATGTATTCCCTTACTATGGACATTAACCATTATTATTACTCTGTCCAGCAAGCTAGCATGGTGTTCTTTCATGCATTTAAATTGTGTCTTCTCCTCTTTCCAGGTTTTATTAGCAATGTCAAGTAGCATTCTTGGATGCATGCTATGGTGGAGTTCAAATGAGGTAAACTCATTCAATGCTTGTGTCATGTCTGTGATTGCAAAACATAAGTAGAGTAAAAAAGGGTACCAGTTTATGTCAGTCTGAAATTCAGTGCCCTGTTTAACCTTTCTACAAATCTTCAATCTGCAGATTGCCGACTGATATCGTCAATTATTTCCCTTTAAATTTCTGACATAAATTGTGCAGCACCAGTGACATAATGGAAATGCCTTGACCAATAAGTATCTCCTTATGGACATTTTCCCTTGTGAATAACAACATCAGCTTCCTGGCAACAGTTTTATTGTTACCCCTGTGTAATTACACTGCTTTTGGAAAATAAGTAATACACTCCATTATTACCAGTATGTAAAGACAACCATTGCTAGATTTTACTAATGGCTCGATTGATATCCATAGTAATATTTTCAATGGGTATATCTATGATAGGCATTGAAATCAAAAGACTTCCATATTCAGTACTGGATGCATTTTTTTTTTTTTTTTTTGGTATTTTGGGCAAAGCATAGAACTTTTTTATGTCATTCATTATGCCTGATCAATAAAATTTGTCTGACTCCCTTGACTTAATTCTGTCCACCTATAGGTGATCTCCTAACATGTGACTACATGCTAGCTTTACTACGGTGTCCTTTAAGGTTTTGGCAGTAATAGATGATACTGCATTTCTTTCCTTTCTTTATTTACTTTACATAAAAGGTCATTTTAACTCAAAATAGGGGTAAAAATAATTGGAACATCTTGTTCACTATCTTGCCTAGTAACCTTGGTTATATTACATATTGTCTTATTTAAAACATTTAAATATTACCTTCCCATTGTGCCTTTTAAAGTTTAGGTTTCTTATCTGAAAACCAATTAACTCAAAGGTACTTAGAAGGCTGTCCCCCCCAAAAAAAATAATAATAATACTGCTACTGTAGTATCTTCATATTCTTTACCTGCAAACATAAATTCTAAATGAAAATCTATTTTTCATTTACTTTCTCTGTTATCAGCATAGGCCCCTCAAGTGTGTCTTTTCTTCTTGATTGCTTAATACGTTAGTGTAAGTGAATACCGCCATCTTGCTTTTGTTTCAGTTTAATGTCAGTGTAGATTTTTTTATTTACAAATTCCTGTTATTTAGAGTGTACATTCCTTTGAATTCTGTCCTTTGCAGTACCAGAAATAGGATCAGAACTCTGCATTATCCCAATGTCCTCAATCAAATGTCTTTCTTTTTTTATTTTAATCCTCTTTGTATACTTCAGTTTTGAAATGAGTTTTACTTTAGTGTTTTCTGTTGGTTAATAGTTTCTATACAATCTTCTCTTATAGTCTGGAGTTCTTTTTGCTCAATCATTAAAGCATACTTCTGACAGCAGACAGGACTCATTTTACTTTCTAACAACGATAATATGTATAAACTACCCACTTTACCCAACCCCTTCCCCTGTGCTTGTCCAAGGAAAATCCTCTCTTTTGGTCATGCCTCCCTTTAGGAAGCATCATTAACAAGCACTCTCCTCCTTCCAGGATGGACATGCCCATCCTTCCCTGTTGTATCAGTTCTCCGAGCTACTATCTGAACCAGGGTCAGCTGGGCAATAGTCATGGCTTTATCACCAGAGTGTCACTAGAAAAAAATGTATTACATCTGCCTTCTGCTAAAATTTCTAATATTTTTTTGCTTTACTAATTGCATGTAATTTAGGGATTTTAGCAGGTATGACTATTTTTTCCTTAAATTTATAATAGTCTGTAAAGTAATTTTCTGCTATATTCACATATGCATTTTAGTACTGCTCCTATCAGCAGAAATGTGATGGGTTTTACCCAGTCTGCTCAGCTCTATTTTTCTGTAGTACTGTAGTGCTTGAGCACCGTCAAAAATGAGTCAAGGTTGTCCTGTTTGGTTACTTTGTTTATAGGTGGTACAGTCCTGGAGTTAGTTACCAGAGACTTTGTTAGCACAACTTCTCATTCCTCTAATGGTACCAGTCTTTACTCATATCCTGCCTGTGATTCTGCAGTTTGGTTTAATAATTATTCCGTAGATATGGTCACCAGTTAACCGCTTCAGGAACACAGCAGTCATATTGCCATAGGGAGATTAGTAGCTCACATATCGGTGTGAGGATCTAAAAATTGGTAAATCTTTGGCCAGCTGTTCAAATTCTATACCAGTGGAAGGCCAAAAAACATACTAGACCCAGAATATACATACATAAAAGCAGAGGTTTATTTTTAATAGTAAAAAATCGAAACCAACATAATAGCCAACTTGACTTCATAGTCTCAATCAAAAACTAAACAGCACTTTAGGTTGATTTCACCAAATATTCAGTCTGTATGCCTCTAGGATACAAACTGCTTTTGGGAAGCCTCTTTTAATGCAACCTTGTTGGTTAAATAAACCCATATTGTATAGCTAACTGCACTGACAATATTACCATGCTCCACACTGCAGTACACTGAAATGCACACGTTCCCAAATGAACATACTCTTTTACATACATTCTACACATTTTTAAAGGTACATTTTAGATATGCGTATGTGTGTGCATATATATATATATACATATATATATATATATATATATATGTGTGTGTGTGTGTGTGTGTGTGTATGAGTACATGCTCATGCATGAATAAGCATAAATACATTTGTATATACAAATAAAATGCATATGTATACTAACTGAATCAACTCTATGTATGTTCAATCTGCCATTGTTATCAACAGCAACATTGCTGGGCAGTTGCTTGATTAGCAGATATTTGTTACTGACATCTTCATGACCTCCAGAGCTATAACTTTGAGGAATTCTGTGCATACTTCAATCATTTAGTGTCCTGGTTATTCTCAAATAAGAAAACCATTCTCTGACAGATAACAGACACACACACACACACACACACACACACACACACACACACACACACACACACACACGCTTATGCTGCTTGGACAAGTTGGAGAACATGCCCCTCGGTGTCAGCTGTAGAACCTGATCACTCATAACCTGAATACAGTTAGTGTACAGCTTGCTTTATACCAGCAGTCCAGCAAAGACCTTTGGAGAAAAATACATTTTTTCCATAAGGAAAAAATACATTATTATATCTTAACACAAAGGCAGCACAGCCACAGAGTTTAACAAATGCAAGACCACTGCAATTCTCTTCCCCCAGTCAAAAAGATTTGTAAAATGTATTCATACTCAGCTATTACATCACCTAAATTCAAATAATCTTCTCTCTGAAATGCAGCATGGTTGCAGACCCTACCACATTACAAACACCACCCTGCTTCATGTCAACAAGACTTTAAATCAGCATAGGAAGAATTATAAACTAGTGTCAGCCATGTTCCCCGACATATATGCATGGCTTTTGACATTGTTATCACACATCTACTGACTGAGGGCTGCAGTGGTTAGCATTGCCACCTCACAGCAAGAGGTTCTCCGGTTCGATCCTTGGCTGGGGTGCCTTCTGTGTGGAGTCTGCGTGTCCTCCCTGTGGCCACGTGGGTTTCTTTCGGGTGCTCCAATTTCCACCCACATCCCAAAGACATGCTGTAGGTTGGACACTCTAACTTAGCCTAGGTGTGAATGCGTGCATGTGTGTGCCTTCTGTGGAAGGTTGGGCACTGGGCTGGCAACTCAACACCGTAAAACTCCACTGTCAATCATTCGTGGACAGGTGATCCGCTGTGTTGACCCCTAACCATGAAAAGCCAAAAGAAGAAGAAGATCACACATCTACTGACTGAACTTGCTTCTCTTTCTATCCTCCTTACGTGGTTCCTTAGTTATCTATCTGGAAGGCAATAATCTGTCAAATAGCAACATGATGCTGTCTCCTACTCTCACCCAGTTACCATATGTGTGTCTCAGGGCAATATGCTAGGACCACTTTTCTTCAATATTTTTATAAACAAGCTTTACACTGTGATAAGCAGGTAAATATAATACAATATGCAGATGATTCGTATTTAATATGTACAGCCCCCACAACATTCATCTCTCAAAAATCTTTTTCTTCAAACAAAACCTGTCTGAAAAATTCAAACCTGCTCCTCAATCCCAGTAAAACAAAACCAATGCTCTTCACCTCAAAACATTATCTCAGTCAAAACAATCGTTCTTGGTTGCATCTGCAAATAATACTAGAATTGAGGAAGTACAGCATGCTAAATTTCTGTGCATTGTTATAGCAGTCTTAAATCTGATGTACATATTCTTCAAACAATTAAAAAGACTAACCAGAAATGTGGCTCCTTTTACAGGGCCAAACAGCATCTTACAGATCCAGCAGGAAAAGCCCTAGCCTCATCCTATTTGGTTGAACCCTCTTATATGTCTCAACTATTCTTACAAACCTAAGTGGTACACTAAAATCTAAACTAGCATCCTGTTACAACAAAGAAGCTGGATTTGCTATCAGCACTGTACTGCCAAGCCTTAAAACAATTAAATTGGCTAGAGCTTGGCAACTACCTAAAGTACTTTCAGCTAGTTATGGCATTCAAATTTATATATTATCTTGAAAAATGCCCTGAAATAAAAACATATATTATTACCCATCACCTGCACAAGAGACCTCCTTTCACGTGATAAATTTCTATTAAGCTCTTGTAAGACAAATAATTCATGACGTGATTCAGTATTCTCCTGTTATATCTCCAAATTCTGGAATACCATCCCTACACTAATAAAATTGACTAAACAAACTCTGAGGCTATAATGTAACTTATCCAGTCCTGGTCATGCTTATGTTCATCATCATATTGAGACCTCTAATGAAAGCACAAATGTCTTATCACTAATCTTTAACTTTTTTCCTTACTGTACTTGAATCACTACACCCCTAACATCTTTCCCTCTTATACATGAATTAATATGTCCCACTTCACCCATCTTAAACACTACTTCTCATTTTTGCCTTTCTCTAACTGCCCCATTCATCACTCTACCCCTCTCATGCATTTCCCGTATGTCTAAGTTATAAACATTTCAGATACACCAATTTGGAACAGGCAGCCTAGACAGAATTAATCCTATTTCCTGGTGCTTTCTCATGCATATGCTACTACTACAATCCTCCTATCCAATATTAATATTGCCCCACCTATTTAATTTTATAAGTTAGTTCTCAGTTATTCTCTTCATTGTATCTCATCAACTTTTTTACAAACCTTTTTGTACTGAACTGTAAGAATACTAACATTTTTTTTTTTTTACAAAGTTTTCCCTTCTACAGTATTAAATCCATTTACTTCCTGCAGGAATTTAGAGCTACCAGAACTGTATACACTTATACATATTGATGTAAATACTTTACAGAACGTGTCTATCTTGAAACTATATTTGCTTTTCTGAGAACTCTAACTGCTGTTTTTCTAAGAACTGTCTGAAATTCATTTGCTAATATAAATGTACTGTGATGTAACTTTTCTCCCAGGGCCTTAACTGAAAATGGACTCTGCCCAGCTGGGCATTCCGACTCACCAAAGCCAAATAAATAATAATAACTAAATAGATGGATGACAGGACATACACAGTAGTATTAACAGTTCAGCATGGTAAGATGGCAGCAGGTGGTTGGCCACCAAATAAATATTTGCTGTGATGTGGAATTTCTAGGAATTCTGGCAGAAGTCAGCAAAATAGAATATTGCCTTTAACATTTATAAGGAAGTCATGCCAATGAAAAGTGCAAGCCAGTGCAGTGACAACACAAGCACAGTGCTATACACAGCTGCAGTAATATGTCTTCAATGTGGCTATGTTTGGTAAATATTTATTTTCTGATTTTAGCAATATAACTAGGAATGTTAGGAAATGTAGCATCTATAGGATATGCAGGATCAAAAGTACTAAATATACCATCGTTTCCATGTCGTATAGGCTATCAGTCAAAGTACTGCTGTGTATAATGTTATTTTGGCCATCTCTGCAACACATATTTAAATTTGGCCCTGAGCTGCCCAGAGTTGTCAGTCTGGTATCGCATTGGGTTCATGTCAAATGTGATTAATCCGTTAACTCTTATACATGGACATAGTACTGAATGTGGCAGATCAGTGGCACACACACAGCTCTGCACATACACACACTAACACACTCACACTCTCACACCTGCAAGTCCTATATGCAGTGCATGTGAAGCCTTGTTCACAGTGCTGACATTGCAGCTGTTTGCCACACACACATTATCTGGGTTATCTGGCACTGCATGTCTGTTATAGGATATTGCCATGTGGGTGTGGTGTAGTAAATCCAATACTATGATGCCACATTAGCTGATAATGGTGAAATTCATGCAGTGAAGAAGTTATTGGAGGAGGATGCCACTTTATTAGACAAGGTATACATTGAAGATGTTCATGGCACACTCAAAGACAGCACATGCTTCTGTGTATACAGGTGCTCATCTGATGATGGCTAACCCTAGCAAGGTTCAGAGAGGCAGTAATATGAGCAGTGATCTTCCAAGTCTTTAGCCTCATTAGGTTGTGTTTTGATGTGGAAAAAACATTTGCTAGTGTTTTATGTAATGAGTTAAGCTATATGCACCTGGCAAGCTAGATGTCCTGGGGATGCTTCTAGGTGATTCCTGTATGTCTGAGTGAACAGAGGTACCTGTCCCATCAAACTATTTGTAGCATCTTTCCTAATGCTATCTTTTCAGAGTGTGGCATGACATGTAGCATTATGTGAGATGGTTTTAAACCACTGTTAACAAGCTAAATGGCTTATTCACACTGCCACTTTTATTCTGTCATATACATGACACTAGGCATTTTGCACCTCATGTACCCAATTAAGGTCAGTTGTGAGGCTGCGATATAAAAAGCAATGGCTGTTTCTTTCTCTAGAGGTGCAGATTCTTTAGTCATTGCAGCCACTCTGAGCATGCTTGCAGTGCTGACCAAGTTGCAAACCTTCCAAGGGTCCAACAGCACATTCCCAGACTCACTACATCTGATGACTATGGCCAGTCCATATTTCATGGTGAAGTAAATTCAGGTCGGTAGTGTGCTACAGGTCAAGAGTTATGTTATCATTAATGGCTTTGACTATTAAACATTGACATCTGAGTTCTCAAATGTGAACAGCATGAACATAACCCAGCTAAAGTTATGTGTTAGTTTCACAATAGTGAAGCAGTTAAAAAGAAGTGTTTGTACAGGGAAGCAAACTCCCTTGTACCCTACTCCCCCAGACATGTACAGTAACTACTTGGTTATGCAACATTTGGGGAAAGAGGACAGCCTTACAAAACAGCATACTGTTATCTTGAACAAACACATTTCTCAATGTACCAGCAGCCACCAAGTGCATTTCAGATATTTCTTTCCTGAAAAAACAATATATCACCATTATGACTACATATTATTCACGTAGATGGTGGCACATGTCCTTCCATTAACCTGCCCTTCCAGTTGTTCCAACTTTCTAGGATGCATGAACATGAATATGATTATATCTGTATCTTATGCATTATATATCGATAATGACAGCAAATAGGTTCATAGGTTCATAGGTGTGTACTAGGCTAGTGGCCCTGGAGCCATTACAAGTCTATCCCATAGGATTACCCTGGCATCGTGCCACACGACTTTAGCTCCTAGTGCCTCTGTCGAGTAAAGCCACTGGAGTGATTCCTGGGGTGAATTTTCTATTTCCCATCCACTCATCAAGATTTCTCTTGAAGAGGGTCAGTGAGGTGCTCTGCTTGACATGTATGGGAAGCCTATTCCATAGAATAGGAAGTCTATGGGTTATGAACCTGTTCCTCCAGCATGTTCTGTTGATTGTGGTAATGATATTGAGGTCTCTGGAGTGTGTGGTGTGGAGGGATTGGGATTTATTTAGATGTAGCATTTCTAACAGAGCTGGGTCAGACATGGCTTTGTAAGTCAAGTAGAGATCGCCTCTAAGTAGGCGATATGAGACAGAGAATAGCTGTAGTGTCTTAAGTCTGGTCCATATAGGACAAATGTTTAAGGCCTAGGATCCTCTTGTGGCATCTCCAGTTGTTGCAAGTGTCTAGTGAGCTACATGTCAAATGCGGCATTGTACTCAATGACTGGACTAATAGGGGAAGAGTAGAGAGAGACAATGACCTCTTTTTTCCTGGATGCAAAACCCTTAGTAATGAGATGTGCCACATACAAGGACTTTCTGACCACAGTGGCAATGTGGTGGTCAAAAGAGAGGTTGCTGTCAGTGTGTTCAATGACTACCATCAATGTGGTAAATCAAGGGTACTGGGTTTTTCCCAAGGGGGATGATGAGACATTTTTTGCCATTGAGCTTAAGGCCATGGTTCTGACACCAGTCGTTGGTGTCATTGTGGCCTTTCTGAAGGATGCCAACATCACTTGGGGAGTTAATAATAGCTCCCAACTTGCAATTGAATACAAACTTTGTCAGCCAGAGTCCCTTTATGTTGGCCTGGACTTCAGAGATGTAGATATCAAACAGGAGAGGACCCAGGCCAAACCCTGTGGGAGTCCACTTGTGAGTGATCGGCAGTCTGACTTGGAGTCAGCTACTTTCACACTGTGGTTCTATCTGTGAGCCAGTTTGCAACCCAACTAGTGATATAGGGGTTGATTCCTAGCATAGTGAGTTTTTCTATGATTCCTGAATAGGGAATGGTATCAAAGGCCTTGGCCAGATCAAGATAGGCTGTATGAACCACCTTTCCTTCATCCACAGCTCTGGTGACTGACTCAAAGAAGTCAACTAAGTTGAGCAGGCATGATCTACCCTTCAAAAAACCAAACTGTGTAGGATCCAGAGTTTGGAGATTCCCTATATCCTTGTTTATTAGGTCCATGATGATGCATTCCATAGCTTTGCATATCAGACTCGTCAGGCTAACTGGGCGATAATTCCCTGGGTCTATAGTCGCTCCCCCTTTGTGGAGAGGGATGACTGTAGCAGTGTGCCATTCGTAGGGACAAAGCCTGAGGTGAGGCTGTGATTGAACAGGGCACACAGGTGAGATACCGGTTCACTCTGTAGTTTACGTAGAACACAACCAGGGGTATTGTCAGGTCCCATAGAAGCTGTATTCTTGGCCTTGGACAGTGCTGTTTTAACCTGTGCAGCAGTAATACTGGGTACTTGGCATATCTACTGGTATTGTGATTGGTCCTTTGGGGGGGGAGGGGTAAAGTTAGCACTGAATCTGTCGGCCAGTATATTGGCAATATTTGTTGGCTTGGTGTAGGAGGTACCATTGTGCAGCAGCTCAGAGAAAATCTGGGTATTGCCATGGAGATTCTTTACAGAACTATAGAAGGCCTTGTGGTTGTCTTTACTATATGCTGCAATTCTGTTTTCATAGCTAGCTTTAGAGGATTTGATGAGGGATCTCAACATTTTGTTGAGGCTGATAAGGGAGTTTCCCCAGTCTTGGGACTTCACCTTATTCCGCATCAGTTTCCTCTTTCTGTTATAGAGTTTGTTTATGGCAGAGGACAGCCAGATTGACTTCCTTTTTTTAGAGGAGAGCGTCTTAGTTCTATTGAGTATGACCAGATCCAATCCATGCATTTGTGTATGTGTTCATACAGTGCACCGGTGTATGATTCGGCGGTCATGTAACTATTCTCCATTTGCATGGGTGCTGTGAAGTTAGCCACCTCTGTTTTTATGAGCCCAAAGTTGGCTTTGGAGAAGTTTTTCATGGTGGTTACCTTTGTGGGGAGAGGGGAGGGATGTGGATTTCCAAGGTGATTAGTTTGTGGTCAGATCTAACCAGAGAGGAGTTGACTATTGGTGTAGAGCAATGGTCGCCCATGTTAGTAATGACCAGGTCAAGGATGTTTCTATCTCTAGTAGGGGTAAGAAGGAGTTGGTCCAGAGCATTGGAATTAATGAATTCCAGAAAGCATTGGGCAAGTGTATTGGTACATGAGTAGTTTGTCCAGTTAATGGAGGGGTAGTTGAAGTCACCCAGCATGAGAGTGTTATGTTGGACCCTAATATTCTCCAGGGTGCTTAAGGAACATGGTGTGTGAGTCTTGGGACATGGTTGGGGACCTATAGCAGGCTACGACCTGAAAAGCTGTCTTACTCAGTGTTAGCTGCACCTGATGTATCTCAGATGCATTATGTTGGGCTACCAGTCTGGCAGTGTGCGCATCCTTTATAAATATGGAAACATCACCACCATTGGAGCTTCATTCCAAGTTCTGGTGCCGAAAGGTGTGGAATGAGATATAGTCTGGTAGTGCAGGGGTGCTTTCTGCTGCCTTGAACCAGGTCTCTGTTACAGCACAAATGTCAATGTTCTTCATTTTAAGGAGTGCTTCGAGCGAGTGCATTTTGAGATTTAGACTTCTAGCATTGAGCATCATGACTCTCAGATTGCATTTGTTTGTAGCTGTTATGGTGGTAATTTGGTCTTTGGAACACAGCCTAAAAAAGCACTACAGGGGTGGCAAGAAACTCGGGCAGTATCCAGAAGCCCAGAGGTGACAGATGCAGGCCATTTCTGGCAAAGCATCAAGGTCTGTCAGTCATGTCATCCCAGGCAGACAGATACTGGATCCCCTTAGAATGACACCAGAAACTTAGCCAATTGTTGAACTCAATCATTTTCTGCTTGTACTGTGGTATCATTCTGGGTGATGGTAGGATGCTGCTTAGGGCTAGAGTCATACCCGCCTGGGATTCATAAATAGCAGTAATTATGTTCTTTGTGCAAAATATCTGTGTAGCACAAGGGAAGAAGTTGATCTCCTGGTCTTCTTGGCCTTAAATATTACTAGGAGGCCTTGTTGAACACATCACTTTATTCTGTGAATACGTTTGAGGTTACTGATGATAAACACTGCACCTATCAAGCTCAAGTTATTATCATAAACTGATGTGGAGTAGGTCTATTGGTCATTGTCTAAATGCCACGATCCACACATGCAAAACATAATGATTGGTTTGTGTCACATGTGGTGCATCATTGTCTCCCCACTCTGTGTCATTCTGATTAGTGTCATGCTCTTCTTGGTTTGCAGCTTGGTATCTGCAGTGGTATCTCTATATCAATATATTTCGAAGCACTGCCCAGCCAAGACACACTCTGATAGCCCTGTCTTATACGGTATACCTACCTTCAGATGTATCCAGTCACTTGATGATACCTTTCATGAGGACAGTTATGCCATAATGGATTACATCTGAATGTGAGATCTGTTATTAGTTTCCTATGCATCTGTGGAGTCATGTTCATTCACTGATGACAATCTCAGAAAGTGCTGTTACTGCAACTCTGTTTAACTGAAAACCATTTAGAGAGCTATGAAAACAACCTGTGGCAATCATGGGGGTGGAGACCCCTTACCCTTCCAGTATAATGTATGCTAATTCCACATGATTTCCAGAAATAATTTGCAGTTAGGGCACATGCAGTAATAGCAGTCAAACAATCACTGAGTGTTTCCCAGCTTTGTGTAGGTATGTCAGACAGAGGCCATCATACATGGTTATAGGAGTTAGGCTATGCTACTGATGGAAGGGGCAGCACAAATGTTACATATTTGCATAGAAAAGTGATTTCATTGTGTTATAGTGCTGCTTGGTAAGGAAATTCAATATCATCACATATTTCATTGAGCAGAATGTGTAACACAAAATGTGTTATTATTTGCTGTATCCATGCCTCTCAACTGTAAAGATTTTCGTAGAATGTCCAGATTCTTGCCACATATTTGTGGTCTGTTCCTCATAAAAGTTTGGTTTTCTGGCAAATTATTGGCAAATCATTGAGGACTGAAGCGAGAAAACAATGACAGACATTAGAGTTTCAGACTTCATACCCATTGGAAAATATACACTAATGCAAACTCTGTAATTCTGTCATCTAAGTTTATAAGAGCAATATTGAAAAATTGTCCCTATTTTTTGCCCTTTGCCCCTCCCCATTATTTATGGCTTTCCCCAGATTTCTTGTTCTGAGATTGAGAGGTATAGTTGTATTATTGTATAGCTATACATACGTTAGTGGTCTTTAGGTAGCAAGCCCTCCAGTTTTGAGAGGAATATTGTTATAATTTTGTGTTTGTTAGTGTGACTTCAGTGCCTTAATATCAGATTGTGTGCAGTTCCACTGGCTGCCATGGGTCATTTACATATATATTTTTAGTGATGCAATTATATACATACTATCTTCACATCACACAAAAATGTTACATGTCTACATTGACTGCATTTTTATTATATGCCTGTTTTGCCATCACCAAACATATATTGTGGGTATGAGAATCCATTCTAAAGGTTTACGCTGTATGGGATGTTTAAATGCTAGAGAATCCATTCTAAAGGTTGACACTGCCAGAGATATTTAGGTTCTGGTGAATCCATTCTAAAAAAACAGGTCAATTAAGGTTAATTACCTGTGAACAGAGGGTGGAGCTAGGAAATAAACCTTCTATTTAAGGGGTGAAATCAAACATTTCAAGGCTTTACTTGAAAAGCTCACTCTGACTCTACCACAACTATCTGTGAGGGAAAGGTTAGTTTGTTTTTGCTTTCTTGTATTTTCTATTGCTTCATTGCCCTCTTCTGTTTTGTATATTATGATTTATTTTCTTTGCACCATATTTTACTTGTATTCTGATTTTAATTCCATATTTATACTATGAAACAGACCACAGCTGTATCTCTTGTGAGTCACACATACATTTTCCCCCACCTTCTCAACCTAATGCTGTTGTGTTTTTAAACTCAACTCTCTTTTTAGTTGCTTGCCCCTTATTTTAATTTGACCATATATCTCATTCCCTCTCATCTTTCATTGGCAATTGTGAGTACGCACAAAATTATCATTTTGTGAAATCACTCCACTTCAGCTGTTTAAATTAGTTGGCCATCCCACTGTTTTCCATAGAACCAGAATACTAGGTTCCCACCCCCGATGATCTATATTGCTCTTTTAAAATTAGTAGCTTTTTACTTAGATAGCTAAAGCTTAATTACCCCCTCTTTTATAACTGTTTGAGCACACTGCAGCTTTTAGGACATCAAACCATTTTGCCATATTACCTTTAAAATCTGCAACATCTACTCCAAGATCACTAATTATTGGAGAGCCCATATTCTGCCTCCAAATAGTTATTTTGGGATTATTGTTTCTGTTTTGCTCCTGATGAGAAAAGAAGTATAGGGACATTATTTCTTAGAGACTGCTGATCATAAGAAAGCCTATTAATTGCTTCATAGGCACCAGCTTGGAATTGGTGCTTATATTTTGCTCCTGGTGAGACAAGGAGCAGAATGCATTGATTGCTGACTATTTCTGATTAGGCGGTGAGTGTCTGTGTTTGACCTTCCTGACTGGTCTGGTTGCTATTCAAGGCATCTGTCAGAAAAAGGCTACAACAAGCCTACAGACTCCTGCATTGTCTGGGACACAAGTGTTGATCACCAAAGAGCCTGTGGCCTGCTTCTCATCTTGTGCTTGGTGATACTGCTTTGCTTCTGGTGAGAGAAGAATCAAAGGAGCATTGTATCCCAGCAGCACAAAACTGTGGTGAGACGAGCACTAGTAGTAGCCAGGCAGTAGCCATTCAGGTGACTCCCCTCTTTTCATCATTCTTGACAACCTGATTCTTTGTTTTAAGTAAATACTGTTTGGTTTCCTGCTGTCTGAGCTAACTACAGAATATCTGCCTAAATACTTCATTCATAAATCACCAGGGTGTACTTATTAGTTTCCTCTTAAGTGTTTGGCAGTGCCCTGTATAGACACAGACACCCTGAGTTGACATTTTTCCTGTAAATGCACCACTGAAATTTCACCAATACCTTGTTGCACAGAACACAACTAGTTTGCAGTCAAAAGTACTGCCCCTTGAGTTGCAAATTGGATACTCCTGACATTACTTTATATTCTCACTCCAACTGTATAATCAATAAAAAAGGATCTGTTGCTATGAATATGAACTTTCCCACTATCTGTGTTACCACCTTGGTGAATATGTGCATCCTGAGACAATATAGAAATTGCCTCATGTTTAATGACAGACAGTTAATTCTCAAACAAACTGATATGGTGTGTTACAGATGTGTTTCCACAATGTCACTGGATGCAAGGCTCTCACATAAAAGATCTCTTAACATCAATAAGCTTGTCAGTAGTACCCATCACACACAATTCAAAGCAGACACATATGTAAACCAATATTTGCTGAAGCACTTAAATGTACCTTCCTAAATCCCAAGGACCTCCTAGATGAAGTACACAAAACAAATACCCTCAGCAGCCCTGAATGCCCTCTTTCAAAACAATACCCACATCCACACATACTGCCACATTTCATGGAGCCTCTACTTCTAAACCCATAAGGCAAGCCACCACACAACCCAACATTCTAGTCATTGGAGACTCCATTGTGAAACACAGTGATCTCCCTCTGACCAGGCTGTGTAAAGAGAAAGTCATGGTCAGTTGATTATCAGGAGCCAGGATCCATCACATTACACATGCACTCAGGTCATTGGACCACAAGTACGAGTATGACTCGGTCATAGTCCCTGTGCATGTAACTGACCTAAGACATACCTCTCTAGACTATATGAAGAGAGACACTGTGGAGCTCTTGGAATATGTGCCCCAGGCTGGTATGAGCCTAGCACTGAGCAGCATTTTACCTTCTCCAAGGATGATGCCACAATACAAACAAAAGATGATTGACTTTAATAACTGGCTTAGTTTCTGGTGTCATTCTAAGAGAGTGTAATATTTGTCAGCATGGGACGAGATGGTCAACAGGCTTTTGAATATTAGCTAAGTCATTGTCCTCCTCCATAATGCCATTTTTTAGGAAATGCCAAACTGAAAGTACTTTCAAAATAGCAAATGAAAAGTAAGAAAATCTAAAGGTATTACTGCTCAGTGCTAGGGATCTAAACAAAAAGCTCCACCCCCTACAAGCTCTATTCATCCTAGATAAGGTTGATGTCTGTGTAGCCAGCCTCTGAGACATGGTTTAAAGGCATGGAGTGCACACCAGCAGTGCAAGGCTATAATGTCCTCCACACATTTAGACCCGCTACTATATCGATGAGGAATAAAGGTGGAGGTGTCTTGATTTACATCAAAAGTAAATATACTTCAAGGCTGGTCAAACAGGACAATGCTTGTGAGCTTCTCAACATTCAAATCACCAGTGACAAAATCCTATGCCACTTCCTTGAAAGCTATAGGTTCCTCTCTATGACCCACAAATCCCATACCATGTATTTAATCTTATTGGAAACACTCTCCATTCAACTCAATACCATATTCATAGGTGATTTTAATTACCTCAATATTAACTGGTAATCATATATGACACCAAATGTATAGGTACAGAGATTGTTGGATTTTGTAAACATAAACTCCATGGATCAGATTGTCAATACACCAACCAGGGTTCCAAACATAATGGATGTGATCCTCACTAATATGGGAGAGTAATGCACACCCCTAGTGTAATGTCTTATCTGTTAAGGTCAAACCACAAAATGGTTTTCATTGAAGTAAAAATAAATCTTGGAAAGCCAGCTAACCCTGGAATATTCAGGAATTACTCTAAGGCTAACTTCCTACTAATAAGTGATAACCTGGCAAAATTTCAACCCCCATAAACCCTAAGAATATTGCTGTACACAGAAATTGTATACAAGCATGTTAATAGCTGCATAGAGGCAGCTGTACCAACCAGGAAGAAGAACAGAACTAACTCAAAAAGCAAGCCAACCTGGTGAAATCACATCAGTAGACTGTATAACAGAAGGAACAAAATCATGGCAAAATTAGGAGGCGCAGCACCCAGCAGGATAGAAGCACTCTCATCAAACTAAACTAACAACTCAGAGGACAAATAAAGTCTACCAAAGCCAATTTTGAGGTAAATTTGGCCTCCTAGGATAAGGACATCCACAAGGCATTCTTTAGCTATGTCTGCAACCTCAAAAACAATACAGAATTGTATGCAGAGTTCATTGTAAATTGAGCCATCTGTAGTGGACCAGAAGATATAGAAAACCTATTGGGTAACAAATTCAGCTCCACTTTTACCCTCTCTCCCCCCAACCTCCCCTCAGGAAATATGATTAAATATAACTCTCCCTGCTATCAATAGGGAACAGGTCCTGAATGCTCTCTCTAAGGCAAAGAACACTGTATCAATGGGCACAGACAATATTTCAGGATGCCTTCTAAATAGTATGAAACATGTCCTATCAGGCCCTCTGGAATTGTTATTTAACTGTAGCTTCCAAACAGGCTTCATGCATCACAAATGGAGTACAATAACAGTCATCCTTCTGCACAGAGGTGAAACATCTACAAATCCTGGAAACTACAAACCCATAAGTCTCACTATTCTCATATGCAAAGCCATGGAAAGAATTATCATGGAAATGATCGATAATGAAATAGGAAAACTCCAGACACTGAACCCATCCCAATTTGGTTTTGTCAAGGGCAGATCATGCTTACTCAACCTAGTGGACTTCTTTGAGAATATCACCAAAGCAATAGATGAGGACAAAATGGTTCACACTGCCTACCTTGACCTGGCCAAGGCATTTGACACAATACCCCACTCGGGCATTGTTGACAAACTCAACAGCTTAGGTACAAACCCTTATGTTACCTGACAGATAGCTAGGTGGCTCACAGATAGGACCCATGAAGTTAGAACTGGGGTATCCACTCTATAAAGAGGGCAGTCACAAGCGGAATTCCTCATGGATCGGCCCTGGGACCACACCTTATTGGCATTTACTTATCTGAAGTCAAAGTTAATGTCAGTGGCCTCTGGCTAACTAAAAGTGCAGATAATTGCATACTAGAAGCTGTCATTGAATCTCACACTGACACAAATGGTCTCCAGGAGGGGTTGACACAGATAAATAACTTTTGTCAGAGCCATGGACTAAAACTAAATGTGAAGAAATGCATAATAGTATCCTTTCAGAAGTCATTCAGCCCTGGTAACTATCATATTGACAACACACCCCTAAGAGCTAACCCAGTAGTCAGGGAGTTGGGGACACACATAGACAGTAATCTAGCCTTTGACCATCATGTGTCTGCAGTAGTGAGGAAATCATTTTATATTGTACAACTTAATAACAAAGGCATGGCATATTTGTCCAAGGAAGTTTTTGTTCCACTGTATTTGGCATTCATCAGACCTGTCACTGAGCACAATGCCTCTTTTGGTATGTACCTACCCAGGCATATTCAACAATTGGAATGTCCACAGAGGTTCCACACTAAAAGAATACAGGGCATATGTAACATGTCCTCTGTAGACTGCCTCAAGGCCCTATCCTGTATTCTGTCTCCTACAGGCTGTTGAGGGGAGATGTATGCCTGGCATACAAGGCGTTATCAGATCTCACTTTGACAGACCTCCTGCATATCCACAAAACAGCACAAGATTTAAACCTTGCCTGTGATATAAATAGGACCTCCTGGTGAAACAGGTATGTATTCCAGAGACTACACCTTCTCTGGAACATACTCCCCATCCATGTGAAACAGAGTTCCTCCTTAACCCAATTCAAATGTAGCTTGGACAATTGGATGGGGAACAGGAAATTCCTTGCATACCTCTCAATACAGATTATCGCAGAATGTCCAGAGGTTTGCCTCATATTTTTGGCCTGTTCCTCTTTTTTTCCTGGCGAATCACTGGAATGATCTCAGGATTGAAGTCACTAAATAATAACATACACTTGAGTTTCAGACTTCAACTCCTTCATAAAACAATTATTAAAGCAAATCCTGTTACTCTAGCAACTTTCTAAGTTTATAAGAGCAATATTTAAAATATGTTGCTATTTGTACCCCCATTTGTCCAGATTTTTTGCATTAACAGGTTGAGCCCAGGATTGACACCTATGTCTTTAATAGACACAGGCAGCCTATAAATGGTTCATTTCTCAGGTCCCTGCTTGTAAATGTGTCATCTCCCAAGCTTATGTTTACACTTATCAAGGGTACCAGAACTTGTCAGAGATTTAGTATGCATAGCTAGGCTTAAAAAAGACCAAGCAGTTGTTAGCCTATTAAATACCTATGAAACTACGAACTTAAAGGTTGACACTGTAAGGTATGTTTAGTTGCTGGGGAATCCATTCTAAAGGTATGTTTAAGTGCTTGTGAATCCATTCTAATACTTGATGCTGTAAGGTATGTTTAGGTGTTGACTAAACACACATCAGCAAACAGCAGCATATGCCACAGACACTGTCTACAGGCCAGCTACATTTTAAACTGATTTCAAACATCTGCACATTTTCAGGCCTGCATTTATAACTGGTGTTGCAGAAATAATTAGCCATTCCTAGCAACTACATTATTTACTTATCACTGAAAACACATTTCAGGCCTGCATTTAAATCCATTATTGCAAGTCTGCAGATATATCAGCAGCATAAAAAATAAATGTTTTTTGCAAGCAATTACTTCCACTTTGATAGTAATGAATGAGCCTGTACTGCATTTTCATTTTATCAAATTAACAAGTAAAACACATGCTGCCAAGCTGCTATATACGTAGTGGTGCAGAATAGATACCTCTTACATCTCACATGCACACATCGATACACATCTTACACACACGCACACACACACACACACACACACACACACACACACACACACACACACACACACACACACACACACACACACATTAAATACATATTTCATATTTTTAGATATAGCCTGTTTTGTTTTATCGTTTTACTCGACCAACAAAATATAGCTATAGGACCATTGTTGCTTTTCTTATGTGACTCAGAGTTGTATACACTTCTTCTGCATGTTATATGTCTCTCACTAACCTGCTCCAAGAAAACAATTGCTGTTTGCCTGTAGTCACAGCCTATATTTGCCAGTGTGTGTAGTAATTTCCCATGAGATGTACATTGTTTAGTGACTTTCTGCAACTCCCGTGGCACACACACTGCAATTGCATGCAGTCTTTTAGGCCCACACATGCAAGCATAGCATTTATGATATATATTGCTTCCCCATAAACATCTGGATAAAGACATGTTGCAAGCTTACATTTATATCTACCAAATAATGTGTAATACCACTAGCAAATAAATGGCCCTGAGCAGGAAATAAAGAAAGTTCAACATACAAATAAAATGCCGCTCAGGATCAAACCAGGCAATAGACAGTCCAAGCCCACAGTTAATCACAAATTGAGTCTATTCAGACCTTGCACTAGGCTGTAATTCCATAAAAACTTGTCCAAAATCAATGCAGGACATAAACAAATGTGAAAGTGTCTATTCAGACCAGGTAGATAACCTCCATAAATGAAAGCAGTGATTCCAGGCTCAAAAAACGAAGAATAAATATCCCTTTATTAAAACAAATTCGGTAAGCGCTTTCGCCATGCGGCTTTTTCAAACCATTACAAACATTTATATCTGCTGCATTACATACTGTATTACTTCAAGTTAAGCCTATATTGTCTTGCAACTGGAAATATTAGCAAAATGTCATTTCCTATTACCCTTTGTCTCATGACATTTATTTGTCACATTTATATATCATTCAGACTCAAACAGTATACATTTTATCAAATATATATATTTGATAATATACATTCGTATTGTTGTAGATTGACATTACATTAAAGTTGGCATTTAAATACTGTCTCCTATGCTCCTCATATGGCTGCATGCAATGCAAAGTAACACTCACAGACCTGCCCTCCTGTGTAATGTCTGCGAGGTGATGCAGCATTCCTGGTGGGCATCAAACAGTTTTATGTATAATGAGGGTTTTTTCCAGTTTCCAGGATGCAGATCACCGACTCATACCAAGATTCCATTCAGTTGTCATTGCATCATTCCTGTTGTCACCAAATACAGTGCTATCTGCTTCAGAGAGTGATGCAGGGTGGGGCCTATATGCTGCCTGTTTAGAGGTTAGTTCATTGTGCCACTCATCATACATATGAAGCACCTTTGGTCTGTCACACTGTACTGACCAACTTGAGATACTTAGAGGAGAAAAAAGCCTTCTTGTGCTTAAGTGCCATCAGCATCATGGTATACTGTGCCACTTTGCACCTTGTTATCACAAGGGGTACTTTATTTATTTAGTTATTCATTTATTTATTTCACATTTGTTTACTGAGAAAGTCCAACTGGGCGAAGACCCATTTTCAGCGGAGGTCCAGAGAGAAAAGCTCCACATGTAACATAAAGTACATAAAAACTTGTTACAAAAATTTTTACAATATAGTTTATTTTATTTATTTATTTTACAGTTTGTTTACCGGGATAGTCCATTGGGCCAAGAAGAGACTGTTTTCAATGGTGTCCGGGGAGAAAAGCTCCATGAACAGCAATATAATATGAAGACAATGCATTTACATTTATGTAATATTATTGAAGAACAATGGTATTACATAACATGATAAAAAAATCTATGATTGCAGTGAAAATTCAGTTAAAGTAAAAGGTAAAATTACACACACACACACACACACACACACACACACACACACACACACACACACACACACACACACACACAAACACACATAAATAGGTCAATTAAAATAAGAAAAATCCATTGGTACATATTCCTGTTAAATTTGTTAGAATGTGAAATAACACAGGGTTGGCATTACAGTTTTACATGAAATATTAACAGAGTTAAAGTAGGATGGGGGATAAGAGGTATTAATTGTTGAATCTAAGAAGGGTGGGACAATAAGAAAAAAAAGTAGAGCAGGAGTACGAGTAAATGACAGAAATGAAGATGGCAGTAGTTAGAGAAGCTCAGTATGATGAAGAGAAGAGAGAAGTAAAGAAGTGTGAGAAGTGGGGAAAAAAGAGGTGAGTCATGTGGGATGAAGGGTTTTGAGAAGGGAATGAAGCAGGGTCTGGTCTTAAAGGTAGAGTGGTTGTTTGTAGTACAAATAAGAGGTGGCAGGGAGTTCCAGAGGCGGCTAGGGAAAAGGATAGTAGGTGTTTGCCTGGAGGATGAGTAGGCTTGTGCAGTTCAAGCAAATTCTGGTTATTGGATCTTAGCTGTCTGTTTGGTAGGTACATTTTGAAGTAGGGGGCAAGACAGAGGCAGATGGAGGAATTAAAGATGAGCTTATGGGCATGAGTAAGTTGAATATAGGTAAGATGGTTGGGAAGTTCGAGCGAATTTAGTTTGCGTAGGGCATTGCAGTGGTGGGAGGAGGTTTTATAGCCAGTAGCAAACTTAGAAATTTTGTTATAACAGGAGGATAGCTTTGTTTTTAGAGAAGACTGAAGGTTGGCAGGAAGTGGGGCACCATATAGGAGAGAAGGAATGAGGAAGGTGTTGGAGAGTACAAGTTTAGTAGTGGGAGTGATATAGCGGTTATGGTAGTAGAGCATGGCTAGTTTCTGGTGGGTTTTCTTTATATTAGTAGGTGGGTATCGAATTTTAACTGCTCATCAATAAGGACTCCTAGAAGCTTTGCATGGGAGGCTACCTCGAGAGAGGTATTGTTTTGGCTAGTAATGGAGAAGGAATTCTTGTCTGTAATGCTACTTTTTGAAGGGGAAAATAACATAATTTTAGTTTTTGATGCCATCATTATTAATAGTGGGGGTAGGAATTGGTTAGGCAGATTTCATATATGTATTTTTATATTTTTTATATATATATGGCTTATTTAGTATAGTATTTTTATTTCCCAATGTTTAGGAATAGTAGTTTATTTATTACAAATGATAACAGTTATTAAATACTATGTACCTATCTGTACATTTTTTCGATGAACTTATACATCTAAACTATTTAGATGTAAGTTATTTAATGGATGATTATTGATTAATTATATGAGTACTTAAGAGTTTATCTATGTGTGTATGTTTTAGTAGTCATATATTTTATATTTTATATGACATTGAACACTATGATTAATTTCAAGTGCTGTATCGCTTTAAATGGATTTGGCGCCAAAGAAAGTATTTAAACTTTTTGTATCAGTTTGTAAAATGTTCTGATGAAGCTCACATTTGAGTGAGTGAAAGCGCTTAACATTTTGTTACAATAAATGAAGATTGCTATTTTATTTCCAATTCTGGCGACTATTTTCTAGCATTGAAAACCACATTGGTTCGATATCTTTTTAGAGGACTGAGGCTGTGAGTTTGGATAGTGAAAGTGTTCTGGCGTTGGTGGAGGTTGGCGTTCTTTTACCTCTGTTTTTTTGTTTATGGTGTTGACGGAATGCTGTTCTACAGTTTAAAGAGTGTCAGGTTGGATGCCGCTGTCAGAGATGTATTGGGGGTGGGAAACAAGAATCCAGTTAAGAGTAGTGTGAAGATTGGGGAAAGATGGGTGAAGGCTGCCAGCCTAGTCAAATAGAATTTGATACATAATTCTATCCTTTGTATAAATAAATGTAAAATACAGGCTTGTGTTCTTAAATGAAAGAAAACACTGTAAAATGTGAATTTCAAGATTGCAACATTGCCATCTGCTGTAAGGAAAATCAAGCCAAGCATTTCAAATGTTCTTTGAAGTTACAATTATCTAAATGGTGGTGCCGAAGTGGCTAGCTGAAAATATTCATTCTATTGTCTTAACTTAAGGAATAATTGTTAGAGAATCCATGTGAAATGTCTTTTATTGTTGTAGTTTTCCTAGCAGTTAGCTTGCTAAATGATGCAGTTTGATTGCCTGGGAACTCCAGACTAAGTGTCAAAATGATGTAATGTGAATACTGGGAAAACCTAAGTGTCAAAATGATGTAATTTGGGAGAGCCTTAGTAGAGCTGTTTGTTAGTGTTTTAAAACTATTGTTCAGTGAGAGACTGAAAGCATTTTTGTCTTGGACAATCAACCCCAGCACTGCTTATGTTCTTTATGTCTGTAAGTAGGATTGTAGCACTGTGTTTTCTCTTAAGATTAGATAAAGATTAGAAAGTTAGATTAAGTGTTTTTCTTTGACATCAGACCTGTCCTACTGTATTATTTAAACTTTTTGTGTGATCTCTGAATACTTAGATATCACTGTGGTGTAGTAGTATTGTCTTGTCTTTTTATTTATTATTAAATATTCTAAAACCTTTTACCTGTGGCTGGTTTGTGTAGAGATAAGTAAGCTCTAGAGTGCCTTGCATATTTATAGAGTTTATTGTAATAAGCCACTCTAATAAATCTTAGACTGAATAGTCACATTACCAATTGGATAATAATATTGCACAATAATAATTGGACACCATTTAAAGGGCCTTTGGGTAGCTGATAATTGTTAGCTGGTGGTGGCAGAAATTACTACCGTATAGTCTGGGTAAAGGGGCACAGCTAGAGAATCTGTGTCAGCCTTTCCCAGGAGTGCCTGTGAAGTTGTATAAATACTTATCTCAAAGTGTGTGTGGTGAGTCAGCTACCTGGGCAGGGACATGAAGCACTGATGGGACAGAGAGGGTACTGGAGGTTAGCTTGCCAGCTAGGCTGCGATCTGGACCTATAGCTGTGCTAGTGGTGAGTCTTATTGGGGACCTGGAGAGCAAGGGAGAAACCAGCTCTAGACTGACTGTGATCTCTGTGTGCACTTAAGGGAAATTATACTTTACTGTGTGCATTTGTTATCCTTTCCTCTTCCATGAGACAACCTCCCTGGTGTTAGTGGTGCAGATTGAGGCTCCTTGATTGCTGGGCCAGGGCACAGTCATCACAAGTAGTACCGGAGGAGAAGTGTTCCGAGGGCCTGGTAGTAGCGTTTATTAGTTGTGAGAAATTGTATAAGTTTATGTTATGTTGTGTGAAGAAGTAGGAGATTGAATATCGGTTCAGTTAATATTAATGTCACTGAGGATTATGGTCTTGCTGGTAATGTTAGAGGAGAACCAGGAGATGATATCCTCAAAAATAGGGATATTGTCTCCTGGGGAATTGTAAAGAGTGGCTATAAATAAGTGTTTGTTTCTATTCATCTGGAAAAGGGCCAAGGTTAGTTCGGCATTGATGAATTGGGGTATGGGTTTGGTGAAGGGAGTAACTGTAAAGGAGGAGGAGTAGAGAAGAGCTACTCCACCACCTTTTTTGAGGGTCCTGTCATTTCTAATTATATTATAGTTGGGGGGGAGTGATTTCAGAATCTTTTATGTGTGGCTTTAACCAGGTTTCGGTAGTTGATATCTTTTTCTGACAAATATACATATTGCTGAAGAAAATTTTACAGAGAAGCAGTATGTACATTTTTTTTTTTAATAATAATCCAGGTAAATTTACACAATATTAAATTAGCTTACTGACAGTAGTCAGAAAGAGTTGGATTAGCATGAGCAAGCAGTCTTACAGCCACTTAGCCTGGACTAGTACAGGTACAAAGCCAAGAGTCAGCAAGGGCACTCAAACCATCCCATAGAATAAACTACTGATATGTCTGTTTCTCTGTTGAGTGGACTAATGGGTCAACATGTACTGCACAAGTACGGTACTGTTTTTGTAGAATAAAGTTTAACCACACGCTGTGCTTCATTTACATTGCAGCTGCCCTTTTCCTTTGTGCCAGTTTATACACATCAAAAAACAGTTGTGGTCCATAAAGTACCTAATTATGACCTGTAAACTGTTCCCAGAACTATAATGCAATGCAAATGGGATTTTAGTAAAATTGAACTTGTTCAATAATTCATGGAAATGCCAGCACAATAATGGAATAATAATATTACTAGGCAGCAATAATTTGAAATACATCTGTGATTGAAAAATAAGAAATGTGATGTTGTCATTCTCACCTTTATTCTTATGTATGGGTTGGATCCAATCCCTCAGTACATCTCGGCCTAATATAAAAGTATGTGGCCTTCTACTAAGCTCTCAAGCATCCTTCCCGTCCCAGAATGCACCTCTCAGTTACCTCAGATCTCATTTTCTGCTTTGGTAAAAAATGTGGTCATTTCACTGACTCCAGGCTAAGTTGAAATTGTGTTTATTTCTTTTATATTATATATTGCCTGTATGTTGGGTTCCTTTTAGTCCGCTGTATTTAATAGGACTCCTGTCTTCTTTAAAAAAAAAAAAAAAATATATATATATATATATATATATATATATATATATATATATATATATAAATATATAAATAGTACTATATATTTTTCTTTATATTTGCTATCTTTCTAGTTTTTTCAATAGTAGAATCACTAGGATTATTGTCATTGTTATTTTTTTCTGCTGGATGTTCTTGGGGTTAGCAGTAGTGTCACTGCATTTCTTATTCTATTCTTTGTTAGTTGTTAAAATGCCTCAAAATCCTGACAAACCCTTTGGGTTTAAGAAGTGTGAGGAGTGTGGTAAAAAATGCCTTTGAGTGACACGCACATTCTTTGTGCATATTGTCTCGGCCTTTTACACGTCCAAGAGTCTTGCAGTATTTGTCATGGCTTTAACCAGCATGCTTTGTTAGAGAGAAAGAATAAGTTGATGTTCAAGAGTTTATTAAAAAGCCCTTTTTCTGAAGCTATTTTGGGCCATGAGTCTGCTAAATCTGCATCTTCTTCTGAAAACCAAAAAATTCTCCTCTGTCAGCTGTGAAGGTTTCTCTGGAGCCGGCTCCAAAATAGGCTAAACTCTGTACTCCATTAAGTACATTGGAGCAGAAGAGTATCAGATCCAAAGGTTTATCGGAGTGTTTAGTAGTCTCTGCTTCAGAGACTTCTGCTCCAACACTGAATCGGATCCAAGAAAAGTCTCCTTTCATTGAACCTGTTTCTTCCCGACTGCCTTCCCCTATTTTGGCAATTTCTAGGTCTCCAACCCTATCTAGCCGATCTACCAGAGCCTCTCTGATGACGATGATGTGGATAGGGTAGTACAGAGGTTACTCAAGACACCAGTGCTGGCCAAGTTGTTAATGGATCCAAGCCCTATGGCTTTGGAGCCATCAAAGTCTGCCTTGGTAGCTTGTCTTCCTCCTCTGACCCAACCTTTGAGTCCAAAGCTTGAAAATTCTGATGTCCGGATTGTGTCTGTGTAAGATCAGAGACCTCCACTGTCATTTGCTCTGAAATCTGCTCCAAGTTCTTCTGCTTTGTTTCAGCAGGGGGACTCTAGGAGCTGTAGCTGTTTGGTCAGCCCCTAAGATAGGAATCTGACCACTTTTTCTTTGGATCTGACCCTGATGCTCAGATCATCAACTTGGATGAGCTCAGCTCCTACCTCAGCCTTGGACTTCTTGTCTTTGGGTGCAGAAGGGCCTCTGTCACTGACCATTTGTTTTTGGTGCCAGGGAGTTCCTCAGATCAGGGTCAAGGAGCCTTTGAGGCTATGAAGAGAGCTTTGACTACTCAGTTTCAAACTCAGTCCTCTCAGGATCTTCCTCCCCCTTCTCTACCAGTGCCTTCATCCTCTTTCACCCCACCCACAGGGATAGTGGGCCCTGAGCCTCAGGACATTCCTCAGGGAACTTCTCCTTCTTCTGAAACTTCCTCAGATTATCCCACTGAGGAATTCCCTCAGAAGAAGACCTGTAAGAGGAAACATATAGACTCCCCAGAGGAGTCCATCACTTCAGATACTGATCTTAAGGAAACTGAAGGGTCCCCATGATCACATCCTGAAGATGTCATTTGGAGACATCTTGGAAATACTTAAACTGAGAGGTGGCTAGCAGTCCAGCACCCCTTCAGTAGAGGAATCTGTATACCTGAAGGCTTTCTACTCCCGCCATTCCACCTTCTGGGTGACCCATCCTTCTGATGAATTTATTGACTTAATCTCTCGGAATGCTTGGGAGACACCCTGGATACCATAGATCCTATTCCTAGGAGGCCAAATAAATACATCATGTTATCTACTCACAACAAGTTTCTATCAAAAGGAGTAGCTATAGATGCCATGGTTTTGGTGGCAGCCACCAAAAAGAGCTTTTTGAGACCAGTTCCACTATCCGTCCTCCTAATAAGGACTCAAGGATGATGGATAGATGCGGGAAGCATGTCTTCTCTTCAGTGGTATCTTACTCATTTTACAAAACTTCAGAGGGATCTGCTAAAAGAAGTAACAGATACCCCGAAAGGATCTGTGGCTGAGCAGATCATGGACAAAATAGCCTCTCAGCTCACCATCCTTATTTCAGTTGTTAAGTCCTCCATGAAACTGATTTTGTATGCAGCAGATGGAGTGAGTAGAGCCACAGGTTCAGGTATCTCCATTAGGAGGCAGGCCTGGATGAGACTTTGAGACTTCATGGAATGTTTCAAGTCTTCCTTTGTAAATGCCGCTTTTGATGGCTCATCTCTTTTTTGTGCTCAAAGTCAAAGATACGCTCACCAGTTGTGAAAAAAAAGGTAAGACCTTGTCTGTCATAGGAGTCTATTTTTTTGCTCTGACCAGACCCTATCCCAAAGGTCAGAAAGGTAGCAGAACGATGTGGTTCCAAAAATCTCAAAGGCCTTTTCTGGACACATATGGTAGAAATTCCCTCAGAGGCAGAGGAGGGAACAATAATGAAAAACTTCACCCTTGTGGCAGGGGAGGCCTGCAAAACTGGGCTCCAGAGATAATTTCTTTGAGAAGCCCTTTCAATGCTCCTCAATGGAGGCCCTATTGCTCACCTTTAGAGGCAATTGTGGGTCAACTGTCTCTGCATCCACAGGCCTGGCAAGAGATTACAAACAACAAATGGGTGCAGCAAACAATATCCAGAGGTTACATCATCCTCTTTGCCTATCCCCCCCCCAAAAAAAAAAAACAGATGCACCACCCAATCTAAGAGACCAAACAATCAAAGAAATTCACAAGTTGCTAGTCAAAAGAGTCACCCAAGAAGTCTCCTTAGACCAACGAGAATTTGGAACTTACTCGAGATTCTTTTTAGTTTCAAAGAAAACAGGGGACTAGAAACCCATTCTGGATCTCAGCAACTTAAACAAATCGATCAAAAAAAAAAGTTTTGAATGGTCACTTTACAATTTATTCTCCCCTTTCTGGGAATAGACAAGTGGATGTGCTCAATAGATCTTCAGGATTCGTACTACCATATAAAAGTGGGAATACACTCCAGAAGACATCTGCACTTCTGGCTGGGAGCCAGTCATTATCAGTTTCAAGCCCTGCCCTTTGGTCTCACTTCTGCCACCAGAGTGTTCACCAAATACATGGCAGTGGTTGCAGCTCACTTGAGTCGCCTAGGATTCAAAGTGTTTCCATATGACTGGCTCTAAACCATCACAAGCAGGCATCAATTTATGCAGGCAAGAGAAACAACCTTGCAGCTCTGCTCAAGTCTAGGAATCACCATAAATTTAAAAAAAATCAGCTCTGCAACCTTGCCAAGATTTGGTTTTCATAGCTGGTCATCTACATACAAGATAAATGATTGTAGCTGTTCCCTCTGATTGTACAATCAGGTGAGAATATTGATTCACAAGATAAGAGTGACAGCAAAACTTGTACTACAAGTCTTGGGAACATTGGCAGCCTCAATAGTGTTAGTGCTTCTAGCCTACCTACACATGAGGATACTGCAATGGTTTTGGTTGACCCAATGGTCCTATCTAGAACTTCCAATGTCTCACAAGATCATGATTACAGATTCATGCAAAAAGGATCTTCAGTGGTGGATCAATTCTGATCAAGTCAGTCTAGATCATTCATTTATACTCAGTCAGCCCCAAGCCACAGTGACAAAGGATGCCTCCCAGATAGGGTGGGGGGACATTATCTGGGAAGGACAGTCCAAGGCACTTGGTCCACATGTGAAGCTCATCTGCACATAAATGTTCTAGTATTGCAAGCCTTCCAAGACACTCACCCCTGGGAACAGTAGCAGTCCAGTCAGACAACATGTCGGTAGTCTGGTACATCAACAAGCAAGGAGGAACCAGATCTTACCCTCTTTGTTGGAAGCACTCAGAGTTTGGCAATGGGCAATTTCTTCCAACCACTTTCTAATAGCAACACATATTCCTGGGAAATCCAACATCATAGTAGACAAGCTCAGCGGGGTAATTTTGATGCCTCATGAGTGGTCTCTCAAACAGGAAATTTCAAAAATATATTACAGAAATGGGGCTGGTCTTGCTGCAACCTGTTTGCTTCTCCAATAAACAACAAATGCAGCAGCTACTTTGCTCTAATCCCCCCTCAGGGAGTGACCTCGAGAGATACACTTTTTCACAATTGACCCCTGGGGCTTCTTTACACCTGCCCCCTCAACATCCCCTAATTCCCAAACTTTTACAGAAAGCAAGCTTTTTAAAGAGAAAATTCATCCTCATTGCCCCTTACTGGCCCTGGCAGATTTGGTTTCCTTTTCTGTAGTCTCATCTTCTGGAAGAACCATGGATCCTGGATCCAGTTCCAGACCTCCTCTCACATCCACAGAAAATGGTTCATCCTGATTTACACAATGTCAAACTGACAACATGGCTGCTCCAATTCCAGTGATCGCCAGACATCTTTCATTGCCACTAGACATATTTTACTTTCCTCACATAAGATCTCCACATGTAAAGTTGATAACAGATGGAAAAGTTTTGCTGTGTGGGCTACAGAAAATAATATTGATCCTTTTACTGCTCCCCTACATTTTCTTTTGGATTTTTTGGCAAAGCTTTTTAATAAAGGTGCTGCAGCAGCAACTATAAGGTTTCAGTTGGCTGCTATTTCTAATTTTCATCTAGTGGAAAATGGCTCTCCAATTATGTCTCACAAGCTTTGTAAGACCTTTTTGAAGGGAAACGTGATGTTAAGACCAGCTTATAAAACTCCATCTCCTCCCAGGGATTTGAATTTTGTACTGTCCCATATCATCCATTCCCCTTTTGAGCAGTCAGCAAATTGTGATTTGAAATGTTTGTCATGGAAAACAGTTTTTCTGGTGGCTGTTACTTCAGCAAGGATTGTATCTGAATTGCAGGCCTTAGCTGCTAATCCTCATTTGGTGTTTATAAGAACAGTTTCTCTTTGTACTAATCCTTCTTTCCTTCCTAAATTAGTTTCCGACAGTAACCTAAACCAGTCAATTGTACTACTGGTCTTTTTCCCAAATTTCCAAAATAAAGTGGAGTATACATTATACTTATTGAATGTTCACAGACAATTACAGTTCTATTTGCACAGAACTAAAGAATTTAGAAAGTCAGAACAATTATTTATCTCTTTTTCAGAAACAAAAAAATGAACTACCCGTATCCAAGCTTACCTTATCTAAATGGCTTTCTGATTACATTTCCTTTATTTATGCTTCACAGAATAAACAACTACATGAACCTGTGAGAGTCCCTTCTACTAGAGCTATTGCTACTTCCTCAGTGTTTTTAGCTAGACTTTCTCTGGACAGTATTTGTGCAGCAGTGACATGGACAAATCCCCATACTTTTATTACTCATTACAGACTAAATTTGACCTCCAGGAGTAGAGCTTCCTTTGGATCCATGGTTCTGAGAAATATTCTCCCTTCACCCACCCAGGTTTTCAGGCTGCTAGGGAAGCTGTCCCATATATGAGAATAAAGGCGAACTTGACAACATCACATAAAGAAGTTATGGACTTACCATAACGTTCCATGTGTGTTGTCCATCTCCACCTTTATTCTCACAATCCTCCCACCAACCCCCATCCTAATCTCCTATGAGAGCGGGTAATAAAAGAACATAGTTGTTTTCATGGACTCATTGGCTTCAAAAATGGCATGTAATATGATAGTTTCTTACCATTATGTCTTGGTTTCTTGTATAATGTCTATGGGCATTTTTGGCAAACAAAATCTGAGGTAATGGAGAGGTGCATTCTGGGAAGGGAAGGGTGCATGAGAGCTTGGTAGAAGGCCACAAGCGTTTGTATAAGGCCAAAATAGAACTGAGGGATGGGATCTGACCCATATGTGAGAATAAAGGTGGAGATGGACGACACACATGGAATGTTATCGCGTAAGTACATAACTTCTTTTCTTGATGGCATGGTGGTGTACAGAAGCTGCAACAGTTTCTAGGAAAAAGAGGAATAAAGGGAATACACACACAAGTCTGTCTAGTGATAACTGTTGAAGAAGGCAGATGGATGTTAGTGTCCAAGGTGTCAAGAAACTACAAAGGAAAGTCATGTTTGGATGAAGACTCATTTATCTTCAGGTAAACAATAAGAAACTAGATGGGATGAGGGAATCCTGGAGAAGAAGAAGAAGCAGGTATAAAGCTTCAAACCATAAATTCATTGAAAGATGCTCTCCTTTTTAGTGTGTGGTTGTGTGGGTGGGGGGGGGGGGTAATCAAGCCAGACTCCAGAGTTGGCTCTATAACATACGAGATGCAAGTCCCTATAAGATTGTACTAAACTGTATTCTTTACAAGAACTTATTTTACCCTTAGTGAATGTGTATCTTGACGAACAGCAGCAGAAATGATGGATTAGCATACAAAATAATGAGAGCACTGGAGGGATGGATCCCTCACAAATGGTGGAGAATAGAAGAGACACTGGTAATGGTTTAAAAGGCATATAAAGAGTACATTGTTGGCTGAATATAGGTGGAATGAGTAATAAGGTGTGGCTGATACAATAAACATATTTATTTAGTAACTGATCCACATGGACCATTTTCAGAATAAGACAGGGAGCACTTTCTAGTTAAATGACTTTCTCAGAATTGCACAGTTAGGGAAATGAAGGCTGAGAGAATCAAACCCTTCACCACAGGAAGCAACTCATAGCTTTACCAAGTGGTACTAAATGCTAGGGACTGATACATAAATCATTAAAGCCAGACTGTCTTGCCAAATTATAATGTATGAGATGAAATATAACCTGGACACTAACATCCATCTGCCTTCTTCAACAGTTATCACCAGACAGACTGTATCCATAATAATATATAACTATACTGCCAGGTTAGGCAAGTTTCCCAAGTCAGGTTAGGCAGCAGCCAAAACACCGCGCCATAGCTTTTTGTTTTACCCTCACTTCCATCTTATGTTATACTCTACTTCCTAATACTTTATCCAGACTTGCTTTTATCTTTACTCCGTCCTTTCCTACACCTTCATATCTTCTTCAGCCTGACATTACCTTAGGTGTTGCATTTTTCTGTAATAAGGTGACTGCCCACCAGGTGGCACCTCTATATTTGCTGTCTGCGAAATATCTTTACCCATTTCTTTCACGTCTCACTATCTACGCCTTCTGTTCTTTACTTTAGCTTTTCTCGTACTAAACTACCCTTACTAAGTTCCCAGCTCTCTTTAAACTCCGTCTCTTCCCATTCTACTGTGCCCTAAAGTATCTCATATCACTACTTTCCCCTCTAATCATCCTAAATCTCCCACTGCTAAGCCTCTCATCTCCCTACTACACTTCCCACCCTTACACTCACCTGTAGCCTCTCTATTTCACTGATTGTCTTTCTTGACAGAGGACTCCGTGTTTCATCCCGCTCCGCTCCCCTACCCTGCCCTGCCCCCAATTTCCACCTGCCCCCAGTGCTTCTACACTTATTACTCCTACACCACACCCCCTCAAACACTACACCAGTCACAATGTTCACATTATCACACCCACCTCCCTTAACACAATACAATTAGTAACACCTACCTCCATTACCTCTGTTATTTACTTCCTCCGCCATATACACCTCAACACCTGCCTACCAACCCCGCCCTTCATTCAACTCCCATCTATTAATTCCATAATGTCAAAATCTCTCACCCAATACCATACTCAACTACTTCTCCTACTTCCACTCCTTCCTTCTCTATTAACTTTCTATCTCATAACCTCTTATGAACATCCACTTTACTCTTCCCTTCCCTTTCCCACTAAACATACTTCAACATTACCACTAGCCACTACTCCAAATTTCCTAAACATTATATCCACACCCAACTACATACTTCCCAAATATCACAGACTAGCACCCATTAAATATGCCAATCACAATAATAAAAAACTACTCGACTATTCTTGCAAGCCACTTTACCCTAAACACATCATATACCTTCACTCCCTACTAGATGGAGACATACACCCAAACCCTGGTCCTAACCATACCTCTACCTCTGAAAAATGTACTCTAATCACTAGTAGCTCCATAACCCCTTCCAAGCCTGCTAACTCTCTCCTCATAGCACATCTTAATATACGCAGCATTAATAATAAAATCCCACACCTCCATGCCCGCCTAGATGTCCACCAATTTGATATCCTATGCTTATCTGAAACTTGGCTTAAACCCACAGTCAAAGATAATGAAGTAACCCCACCTGGTTACAATATAATTAGAAAAGACCATACTACCAAAAAGGGAGGAGGGGTCACAATCCTCTACAAAACAGAACTACAAATCAGCACCATAGACCTTGACCCACCTTTAGACAACCGAGCTGAAATACTTATCACTAAACTTCAGGTCAACTCTTGTAAAGCTATAGATGTCATACATTTATACCTGCCTCCAGGAAACAATATTAATACCCTTGAAAATATTCTAAATTGGCTTTCTATCACTCTCCCACAAGAAACCATAATTTTAGAAGACTTTAACATTGATTGGCAGTCCTGTAATAATATACACCCTTCCACCCATGTTAACTTATACGGCTTTCCACAAACTATTAACTCCTCTACCAGAACTCACAAACCTAACAACAAAGAAAGTACCTTGGACTGGATACTTACTAATAATCCTCTACATACCTACAAAGTAGGGACCCTCCCAGATAATGTAAGTGACCACTCCCTAACCTATTTTATTAGATCTAAAACCAACCTCACTCATCCCAACATTGCCAGAACTGTACGCTACAAAAAGCAATTTAACCCTGAACTATTCCAGACAGAACTTAAACAATGTAATTGGTCACCACTAAAATATCTTCCACTTGATGAAGCTGTAGCCTATTTTAATACCACACTCTTAACCATCCTGAACCATTTTTAAAGCACAAATTATTTGACTTGTGACAGCAATGCAACTGAAAAATTGGATGGCATTCATGAACAATACAGCAAAGAATAAATCAGTGTAATTCCATTATGCTGGCTTACATTTTCCAAAAGTCTATGAATTAGAAATACCCAGTTCACAGACACATCATCCTGCACATGTTAGCATTGAACAAGATGAAGATAAAATTTCTGTCAATTTGTTCTATGCAGCAGAGCATTACATGAAGAAATTCAGATGAACATTTTATTATTTCATGCTTTATTATTATTATTGTTATTGTTATTTTAAAATGTCTTGGAGGCAGAGTGCTGTCAACAGCTTGAAATCATATAATCACAAACTGGAACAGACTTCTTTGACCTCAGTTCCCTCTCAGCCCCTCTCCCTTGCATATTGCATCTCAATTGCCTCTTGGGCCCTCTCCCTAACATACTATATTCTTGCCTGACTCTCAGGCCCTCTTCCTTACATACTGTATTCTTGGCTTCCTCTCTGGCCCTGCCCCATACATCCTGTATCTTTTACCTCTTCAATCCTCTCCCTAACATACTGTATCTTGGCTATCTCTTAGACCCTCTTTCTTATATACTGTATCTTGTCTCCTTTCTGACCCTCTCCCTTACATACTGTATTTTATTCACTTCTAAACACTCATTATGTTCTGTGGAACTGATGTTCCCAAGACACCCAATTTAGGAGTCATATGTTCTTAGAAAATGTGGACTTCTGTTGGACTACACATTGAATCAGTTTATTGATAAAGTAGGCTTATATGAGTGATCATTTCTAAGTCATCAGTAAAATGCATATACGTTGTTGGTGTGATAACTGCTTTTTGGCTACTCTTGATTAGTGGAGTCTGTATACAAGTATTCCACACAATTTCAATCTACGAGCTAGGACACACTTTTAAGGTAAAGGTACCTATTCTTCTTTTGTTATTTCTATTTTCATTTTTCTTTACTTCATAATTTATTATCTTTTGAAGGACAGTATTTTGGCAAAGGAAGTAGGCTGCTGTGGGGGCACCCTTAATCCTCACATATGCAAATAACATTATGACATTTTTAGAATCTTCAGGGATGCTTTAGATTTTTTTTTTTATTGGAATTCATTTTTTATGAAGCTTATATTTATGACTTCTAGTTCATATGCAAGAGACTTTTTTGTAATTATTCTGTTTTCTTGATTTTTTTTTAATTTAAATGAATCGGGCGTCACATTCTGCTGTGATCTATTTTGATCTTAGAAACTGCACTCATGTTAATATTGGTAGAGGTATTAGAAATAAATTGTACCATAAAAAATGTCTACTAATGCATTTTTTAACTCCATAGCTCATCACCCTTACTTGATTAAGATGTTTCCTCTGGGAAAATGCATTAGGACATGATATAACATTACACGTAAAGCCAATTATATTGCTTTCTGTTCTGAAATTCTAACTATGTTATATACTCAAGGCTATGAAAGGAAAGATCTTGAACAAGCTTTGTGTAAAGTAAATGAGCATCACCATATAAGCCATCTTATGTTGTTAGTAATAAGAGGATTATGCAAAATCAGTGTTGTGAATGCATTAACAAAATATACTGCGTCACAAAGTATATTACATTTTCTCATGAATTTGGCAAAATTAGTAGTCAGATCTGTAGAATTCTTCAGTCAAATCCATATTTAAGAGCCCTTCTACCAAGTACACAGATTTTTCTTTATAATAATAAAACTCAATTTGGTGAAGTTTTAAAGTGTAAATGTTTCTGTAGGTCTGTCCTTTCATCTTCCAAAGGGACGTTTCAGTTTCATAACTATAGTATGTGTAATGATGTTTCAAATGTTCAGGATGTGTTTATTAATCTCAAGAGACATGTTTTAAGACTCCTGTGGTTTTGTCGTTCAAAGGTGATTTATGGCATAAGGTGTTCCTGAACAAAATGAAATGGTAGACAGATCAAAATGAGTTATACATCCAAAACCTCTACAGCAGCATTTCATTGATAATGGCTATAATACCCCGAATGGTTTAGCTGAAGCTGCACGAGGCACATGGTGATGATATAACAAACTTTAGGTTATTAGCCTTGGCTTTTAACCTTTTCGAGGGAATAGGGCTCTACCCCTGGATGTACTAGAAGCTAGTTGTATTTTAAAGTATGATGTCTTGTCGGTCAAATTCCAATTTAGCATGGCAACATCCTTTAAAGTACTCATTTACTTATTTTATTTTGTCTCCAGCTAACATGGTATGCAGTGTTTTGTGCTTTATATCACTTATTCCGATAAAAGTTAATTGATTGGTAGCATGCATATTAAACTGTTACTGCATAAAGATTCAGTTTCTGTATTGAAAGCTTTTATTATCCTAGGAGGCTTTCATGCCAAGAATCTGGAGATTAAATTCAGTTAATCTGCAATATTTCATTGTTATATTTCACAGTGTGTTTTATTTATTGTTAGCTATAGTTGTGCATTGTGACATACATCTTTTGTGAAACTTGTAGACACTAAGCCAAACTAGTGGAATGATAATTTATTTAAATGAGCTGTGCATGTAGCATATTCAACAACTGACCGCTGAAATGCCTTATTTAATTATGGCATTTCACAGGGATTCATGGTGCCATTTTTGCCATTACACCTTTTGTTGAGAGTTTCTCTAGCAATAATCGTTTAGGCAGGTAATAGGAAGTAACACAGGAGTTCTCTTGGATAAAATAAGTATTATACTTTACCTTAGACGTGTTACGGAGTGTGTTTCAGTGAATAACAAGCATTATGCAGTTGCAAAAGCAGCTAAAGGCCAAAGCTGCCAAATAAGTGAAATCTTCTGAGGAAACACAACTCAAGGAAACATCAAACATAGTTTGCTACACTTTATTAGGCATAAATTTAAAAGTTTTAATTTTTTTATGCTGTCTAAAACAGTGTAAAGATGTTTAAAATCATCCTGTTGAGTATCCATTCCAGCCAGTAATAGTTGAAATAATTAATTGCACTTAATTAAGCATAACAATTCTACCTCACCAGAATCATTTTCAAGGAAAAAAATAATAATGAAGCCTTTTTAACATATGAACATTAAATGTGCACCATGACCTAACTGTCAATAATAAAAGGCTGCCAGTAAATTTTTCTTATAATCAGTTCTTACGAATGAACTGCAAAATGAAAGACTTTAAAGTACAACATTGGTCAGCTTTTTGAATGTTTGAAGAGTGGAATAAATACGTACTTGTTTCTTATTAATAGTAGTTAAATGTCTGAGAATTTGCATATGTATAGAAGGCTCATTCTTGGGTATGCAATAAGCTTCAAAGGAACATTGCACACTCATACAGCTCATTTATTTTTGCAGTTAATAAATACAACTACAGTATTTTTACCAATATCCCAATGGAAGAAAAATAGTACAAGCTGTTCACAAGTGCTGCATTAATCAAATCTGAAACATAATTTCTTGAAAATATGACTTTCTAGCTGCATATAACCATTCTTTCATATTTTGACTTTTTTAACTTGTCTGTTGCCTCCTACCCGATCAGTATTTTTATTGCTTAAAAGTAAAGCCTAATTCCATTAAAAGTCATTCTCAATGTCATTACTAAAAGTAGAAAAAGGTACAATGAAATGAGCTTTGCATTTGACTATTTTTATGTGTTAAGTAATAGGATTGGATTATTCTGCCTTTCAAATCACAGCATCCTGATAAGCTTGCTGAACAATTCAGTGCTGTAGTAATAGTCAAAGTTATTGGTTTCCCAAATTACTGTACATAATATTCAAATTAATGGAATCTTGGGAACTCATACCATCTACCCTTTGGGAATATTCTCTTGTATCCCTCTTTTTATAGTGCAATCAGTCATTACTGCCTATTTGTTTTCTGAAAAGACAAGTTTTTGCCAGCTTATCACTCAATTCTAAAGTAACTTCTAGAAAACTTATGTTGTCCTTATTAATTTCAAAAATCAAATGAAAGTGGGTTATAAAATGTCTTCAAAAATGTAATGAATTCAGTCCTTTCTTCCTGTTCCCTTTTTATTATATTAGGAAAATTGGAGGATGTGGACCACAGGTAAATAGTTTGTTTCAGGCTGTGACCCCAGACAACAGTGCTTTTATTTAACAGATGCATGGTGGGAATGAGCCCTTGGGGAATCATCTGTGGGGAGCAGGGAATATGTGAACTAATCAGTCAGCATTCATGCACAGTATGATTGGGGTCTATGTTAAATATGTTCCATTTTGTAGCCATTGTCTAGCTACATGCTGTGATCTGAAAACTGACCGGGATACATACCTCTGTGTAACATAAAACCATCAGTAATAAACTACATTGTATTGACTGTATAGCCGCAAACGCTATGTAGTATAAGGCATCCTTGCATTCAGATGCATCTCTGATGTTGTGACAACTCCAGCAAAGGGAGATTCCCTTTTAATTGCGGAGAAGGATTTTTCCCTTTAGTGCCCATGTCATGAATAGCTTTATATTTATGCATTTTTGGTCACTCTCCTGTACCGTAAGATAGTATGTTTTTTAATCTGATGTATGTATTTGTTCCTCCAAGAATGATTGCTAAATATATTTTTGTCAAGAATCAAAGAGCGTGTAGGCCATCAGACTTGATGGGCCATCTTTGTCTGTTTGTGGTTTCTACTCATACAGATTTATAGCTTTGAAACAGTTTGACATTTTTGCTAACATTTCTTGAAAAAAGGATATTTACAAAACTGTCTTTAAAATCTACCTCGTATGAGTTTTTATATACTATGGTTCGAGAGCAGTCGCCATCTTTAAATTATGAGTCAATTCAGAAATCATTTTCTGTGTGTACAAATGAAATGATAAATAGCAAGCCATTTTGAGGAAAAGTCTATTTTAATTCTGATGTTAGAACATGGGTATGTGGCTATGATCTTAATGTACATTGTTTTTTTTTTCCTTGGAAAAGTAATATTTGCATACTGTCGTGAAGCATACATAACAAAAATGGTAAACCTTCAGATTCTAAGGTCTCTCATGGTCTATTTTTTGGTTATTGTCTATAAAACATTTAGACATTTTGTATTTGTCCTAAAAAGATAGTTGGATATCCAGAAGTAAACTGTGCTTCATGGCATTCATAGGCATCATAGGAATCATGGGATCATAGGAATTATGGGAATCATAGGAAGTTCAAGGTTACTGAGTCATGTGAGCATTACTCTTGACAGATCCCAGCACAGACTGTACCTCCCTTCTCGAGGAAGGCTATGCCAGCCAAGCCCAGGGTGAATGTATGAATACTCATCCAGTTATCCAGATCCTGTTCGAAGGAAGATAGTGTATCAGACTGCTTTATCTGCAGGGGGAGTCTATCCCAGATGTGGGAGGGATGCTGGGTAACAAATCTGTCTCCCACCTTGTTTTATTAATCTGCTGAAACAAGTTTAGCTGTCTTGTTCTAGTATTTGTGGAACAGTTTAATTTGTGAAGGTACAAAATAGCCTATAAAACACAGACAAGAGGGATAGTTCATCTAGTATTTTCTGGAATCTTAGGGATCTTAAGCCTACAATCCTCTTTGTTTGAAACCTTGGGGGTCTTTCCAATTATTTGGCACCCAAAGGGGACATTGTATTCTATAACTGGTTTGATCAGTGCTGAATACAAGGGGACAATAACCTCTTTTGATCTGTGATATAAATAGGACCTGCTAGAGAGACAGGTATATATCACAGATTCTACCCCTTCTCTGGAACAGGCTCCCCATCCATGTGAAGCAGAATTTCTCCCTAATTCAATGCAAGTATAACTTGGGCAATTGGGCAGCCTATAAACTGTTCATCTTGCAGGCCCATGCTTGTAAATCTTTCACCTCCCAAGCCCCCACTTATCAAGGGTACCAGTGCTTGTCAGAGATTTGGAATGCATGGCTAGGCTAAAAAAGTCCCTTGTGGTCATTAGCCTACTTAACACCTATGAACCTCTGATATTGCCTAGGTGATTAGCTGCACCAAGTAGAAGGATTTCCTGACAACTGTTGCTACATGGTGGTCAAAGGAGAAGGAATTATTAATCTATGTTCCCAGATGTCTCATTTTAAAGTGGGATGTTCTCAATGTTATATAGTGAAGGGATGGTCTGTCTGCCAAATGTTTTAGTGTTACATTTTTAGAAGTTAGTTTCAACCTATTTTGAATACACCAGGCAAAAGTTTAAGTTCCTGCTGGAAGGCTTCTGTTTCAGAGAGGGATTTGACAATGACTTCCATTTTGCAATCATCTGCTTACCTGATTTGCCATATGTCTAGGTTTTTAGTCTGTAGGTTAACAAAATAAATACTGAACAAAAGCTGTTCCAGCACTAAGCCCTGTGGAACCCCTTCATCCTTTCATGTTCTCTGCCACCCTCACCATGAGTGTTCTGTCTTTCAGCCAAGTTTCTATCAATCTTACCACACAGGGATTTATTTCTAAAGCATTTAATTTACTAATTATGCTACATGGTGAATGGTGTTAAATGCACTGGCCAAATGAAGTGACCACTGCCAACAGATTGTATTATCATCGTACATAAGTTAATCAGGCTCATTATACAAGCTCTATCTCTTACAAAACAAAATTGCTTTGGATCTAGCCTGATGAGATTTTAATGTTGATGTTAATCAAAACTGATATAATGCATTCCATGACCTTGAAAATTAGACTTGTAATGCTGATGTGCCTATTGATTCCAGGGTCCATATTAGGGGCATCTTTATGGAGAGACATAATCAGTGCTGTATGCCATACTTTCAGGACTGAATGTGTTCCCTGGCTCAGGTTAAATAGTTTATGTAAATGTTATATCTGAACATGTTTTGTACTATTTATCAAACAGCTAGGTATGTTATCCTGTCCCATGGAGGAAGAGGTCTTATTCTTGGACAGCACTTTCAATCCATATTATTTAGTGATGCTAGAGGGTTTGAGAGCTACAGGGATCATAGGACTTTGGGCAGTCATCTCAGGAGCGAAATACAGACCTAATTTATTTAGTGGGATATTAACAGTCCCACTGGGTGTGAGTACGTTTTGTCATTTAGAATGAGTTCTGCACATTACTGAGTATTGTTTCTCACTTTTCAAATATAACTAAAGATTAATTTGTAATTGCCCTTGGGTTCAGATTGCAACCTGAGTTTATAGGCTACCTTAGTAGATCTAATGTTTTTTTTTTTTTTTAATTCTTAGTCGAATTCATAATATTTTCCAAGACTTGGGGATCCCAAATATCTGCTTTGTACAATAGCACATTTTCCTTTTGTTGTAGATTTTATGTCAGTGGACCCAGAACTGTAGTTGGCTGAATGAGTGCACTATGCCGATACCTTGAAGTAGCTCCCCACCCAATCAGATATTCAAGTGAAGAGCAAAAAAAAAAAAAAAAATGTCCACTCCTACTGGCACACCAACCAGGTGGTCAGATGCACTGATGATGCACTGCATACACCCCCTCCAGCCCCAGCCAATCATGTCCCATTTCTATACCCTGCCCCTGCCTCAACCCTCCTTCCTCTTATTTTGTAACAAAAAAGAAGACAAACAGAAAAAGAAAAGAAAATATATTTATTTATTTATTTTAAACTGTGGCAAACTGCTTGCTACAAAATGGAGCAAGGAGTTGCTATAGTTTATACCCTGCACAGAGCACTATGGCACTCAGGTAAGGGTTGCCACCTTTTTTCAAATGTCCAAACTGGGACATTTTTTTGCATAAATGTGAGATTTTGCAGGACAAACCATATCCACAGCCAATACAAAGGACAGAGCTTCACTTTTTTGACAAAATAATATCTTGTTCTTAACAAGGAGAGACTGGGGTTTTGGATTCAGACCCTTAAGGCAAATAACAATAACCATACAGAATATTATTTTCATAAAGTAACAGAAAGTATTCTAAGAACTAAACCAACACGGGAACTGAGAAAGAAGATACTGCTGATAGGGATGACTGCAATTAGGGTACAGACAATAGATAAGAGGGGGCTGGAATTTATTGGAGAAAACTGGCAAAGGAACAAAGATACTAGGAGCAAATTAAATTAGAGAAAGAGGGACAATAAATTGCCTTCCCTATCAAGGATTTATATTAGAGTACAGGCAAAGAGAAAGAAATAGGGGGATCCTAATTGAACGACCAGCATTGGTAGGGTTATTAGTACAATCTGAAACAGAAGCTGCTGCTAAAAAAGGGATAATTAGAAGAACATATGAAATATTGCATAATAAGTATAAGATTCAATCATAGGAGGTTAGAAGAGATTGTGAAGAGAGACTGGATAAGCAATTCACAAAGAAACAATGAGGGGACATATGTATATCTCCCAAATATGCAACAAAGCCTGGAAAATTTTGGATGTTTGCTTGGAAGTCTTTACATATATATTTTAATACCCCAAGTAGACTCCAAAGATTTTTTCCTCAAATAGAGAGCACATGTTGGCAGTTTGATGGGAAAGAAAGAGATAATTGAGAACATATTTTTTTCGGTATGTAATGAGTTGGCAGATTTTAAAAATGTCCTGCAGATGAATCTATCAGAAATACTGGGTGGCAAATTGCTATAACTAAGGAAACGATTTTTGAGCTAAGCTACAGAATCGAAACTGGCTAGACATAGTAAGGTCTTGCTGAGTCTAATTATGGTACTACCAAAAAAAATAATTACTAGAAAATGGAAATCAAGGTCTAAACCTACTAGACCTTGAAGTTTTGGATATAGTAACAGAGGTACAACAACTAGAAACAGGATCTTTAGAAAAGGGTAGAAGCAAATTACATAGAAAAATGAGAATTGTGGGAATAATACATGCAGAATAACATTTTGGAGGAGGAATGACATTTAAAGGAAGCCAGGACTAGGATAAGCTATGTAATTGTTTGACTGATAATGACTGGATAGATTATAAGTGATGTATAATGTTTACAACTAAGTATGTGTCAGAATGGTTTGTTTTCATTTATATAAATGTATGATTGCCTATATCATACTTAATAATTTAATAAAGATGTTTCTTGTTTTAAAACAAAAAAAAAAATAAAAGCTTATTCTTGTAGCATCTGAGTTCAATATGCTGTTTTGTATAACATTTAGGTGTTCTAGATGCAAAATAAATGTTTTATGCAACTAGCGAACTACTTTTGTCCTAAACTATCAGGACATTTGCCATTTTTTAGTTTTTTTTTTTCCCGCAGGGCACAACTGCCTAATGAGGGACAAGTGGTAACCCTAATTCAGGTTTTAGTTAAAGAAAAAAGGAAACAAAACTTTTCTCTTTCAAACTGTAGAAAAATGCTTGATAAAAATATAGCAAGCAGTTAAATTTAGACTACACTCAGTATGTTGCAGTGATCAGTTTTGGCTGCAAATGTAATACCAGCTTTTAAAAGGCCATATGCATTAAAAAGCAGTCAGGATCAGCCGATCACACCCACAACCTATTGTGCCTTGCACAGTTTTCCCCTTTGCCCTGCCCTACCTAGGGTACTGAGTGGATCACCAGGATGGTTTGCTTTTAAATTCCCCAGAATATATGGATTTGGATGGGACTGGCAATTGTATATATTTATTTATGTTGGAATGAAACACTTCAACAAATCTGTCCAAAAAAACAAAAAAGTGAATCAAGCAATAAGGCGGTATAAAAAACTTTTATTAAAATTACCACATAAGCGCTTTTCATAGTTAAGACACTGTTTCATCAGATGTTCAAAGGTTTTAACTTATACATATGCTTTAAATAATACAAAGCATTAGACCAACAACCAATCAGGAAAATTCCCTCTGAATACATTATTCTCTCCATTGGCATTTAAAGTGATAGCACAAGATATTCTGTATATGTATATTTCATCAAATCATACAGTCTTATTTATACAAATTCTATCTTTCAAGAGGGGTTTAAGTGGTACCTTGTCATTGAGTCAAAAGTGGTATCAGCCCGCGTCTGATTATCCAGGCATTTTGCTTCAGATACTTTGGTTTTATTCTCTATACCCCCCTATAACCAGATGTTACTTTCTCCATAACTAAAAACCTAAATGTATGTGCGTGCCCAGAGATATGTATGTGCTTAGCTAATGCAATATTAAGGTGTACTTTATTTATATCATATATATACTGTCTTATTATATCTCTGAAATGTCTGTTGGTCTTGCCTACATAAAACATTCTGCAAGAGTAAACTGCTAAATAAACCACATCAGATGTGTCATAACTAGCTGCTATATTAAATTTAAAAACTTTATTAAAACCTGAGTGTATAAAGTCCCCAGTGGAATCAATATATATCTACAAAAGTTGCATTTCTTGCAAGGAACTGTAACCCCCCATCTGTTGATCTGTGTTCATATCTTTAGGATAGCAAAGCACGTTTCAAATTTCTCTTATTCTTAAAAGAGAATTTAAGTTTGTCTCCTACAATATTCTTAATGGTCAAGTCACTAGTTAGTGTAGGCCAGTTTTTCTTGACAACATTTGTTATAGCATTAGTGTTGTTCTCAAAAAACATGGGCATGCATGCAGTATCATAGGTGGACTTTACAGAAATGTTTGTAGGTGACACTTCTTGGGAGAAGTATGGTCTTGCTGTAGTATGTCTGTGGACATTAATATCTGAGCGTGACCCTTCTATATCTTGGTTCTTAAAGCCCATTTCCCTCAATCTAACTTAAGTAATTTAAATCGGCCTCAAATTTTCCATTATCAGGATTAAGCCTCGACATCCTGAACCCTTGCCCTTTTACAATGTTCTTAAAGATGTGATTGGGATGCATACTGGTCCTATACAATAAATTGTTTTTATGACACACTTTCCTATATATTGTAGTGCAAACTGTTATCAGCTTTCTTGTAAACTTTTACACCAAGAAAATTAATTTCACTACACAAGGTATTCATATCAAACCTCAGGAAGGATGCACTTCCATTTAGGTGGTCAAAAAATAGAGATAATTCACATTCAGAGCTATCCCATAATATAAACAAGTCATCTACAAAACACATGTAAAAGATAACATGTTCACATCTATAGGTCCCTAAAAATGTGCCATTTTAGCCATCACTAAATTTGCATAACTATTTGCTGTGGGCGTAGCCATCGCAACACCCTTCTTTTGCAAATATAATTCCCGATTAAATAAAAACACATTGTTTTCAAGTATTAGTTCCATCAATAGACATACATTTATTCCTACCAAGTCACCTGATTTTAGAGACTTTTAGTAAGATCTGCGAATTTGAGTTGCATACTGTAATGAATCAAAAGAATAAGAAATATGTGAATTTAAATAGCAGTGAATGGGAAGATCTGCAGCATCTTAAGAGTGATCCACCCATTGTTATTAAAGCTGCTGATAAGGGAGGTCCAGTTGTTATTATGGGCCATGAGTATTATTTTGATGCTATGAAAAATATGTTAAGTGATTATAAGGTATACGAAAAGGTACCTGAATCTTATATAAATGTTATCTCATTTAGGATTTATAATGCATTATATGAATGTTTACTTTGCAGATGTATTGATTATGATACGTTCAGGTATTTTTTGGTAGATTCCATTATTCCAGTGATTCATGAGCTTCCCAAAATGCACAAAGATCCATTATGCCCCCTATTCAGGCCTATAGTTTAAGGCCGGGGATGGTGCACTGAACCTCTGTCTATCTGTACAGAAAAAAATTAAGGCCAATAGTAGACAAGAATGAATATATTCTAAAGGACATGAAACAGTTCCTAAATGATTTATTTAGATTCTTAAATGACATATCTCTGGATACTAGAAATCTGTTATTCATCACATCAACGTACAGTCCCTGTTCACCACAATGCCTAATTTGAAGGGCATTGATATGCTAAGTTGTTATTTAGTAGAGCAAGGATCTTTAACTCACAGTTCTATAGATTTAGTATGTCTGTTGATGGAACTAATACTTAAAAACAATGTGTTTTTATTTGATTAGGAATTATATTTGCAAAAGGAAGGTGTTGCAATGGGTATGCCCACAGCAAATAGTTATGCAAATTTAGTGATGGCTAAATGGGAAAATGACATGTTTTTAGGTACCTGTAGATGTGAACACCTTATCTTTTACAGGCATTCTCTGGTGCAGGGGTCCTAAGGGCCCTTGAGAAGTCCAGCATCCTGGCACAAAAGAAAACAACTGACTGTCACCCTGCCTTTGTCCAGCATGTTGATTGGGGAACCTGTGAGTCTCACTAACAAATCACCAGTCACTAAAATAGTCTTTGTTTATGGAGTGCTCTGCTGTATTCTAATTGAGGCTGTATGTTAAAGGTGAGATATTGTGCGCTGTGATGTTTGATTTTGATTTTTGCTGAGACTTAATCCTTATGTGTCTAGGTGACTGAGTGAGGACACCATATCTATTAAATATTTTCCCCTCCCACAAGTAGAGTCATTTGAGTTTAGTTGGAGTTCATTTTTTGTGAATACAAGGCAGTTGCTACACTGCTTTATGATACCTAATTCTATGTGGCTGGCTACAGAAGGGTGACAAGTAGGCAAATCTTCCATATTGTCCAATGTGAAGTAAAATTTGACTGTGCAATCATATATGCATGCCTATTTATGTAAATGCATGACTGGTATATGTGTAACTGCAATAGCACTGTTTAGGAACATTACTTAACAGTAGTGTTGAGCTAGTAGTTGCTGCTGTGGGCTACGATGTGCAATGTGGTGTCACTAGGGGCTGCTATGAACTACATTTAAGATGTCAGTTGGGTGGTAAGAGAGTAAGTTCAGGACCTGCTTTCTCTTTAAATTAGCAAGATTATTTTGTGTACTTAGAAAGCAGTGGAAGAACCGACTCTTGAATTTTGCATGCCACTTTGTAATTTTCATAAATACATATTTTTGCACAATTAAATGCATGAAGACATCACTTTCAGGGCAAATAAAAGCAGCATTTGACTTTTATGTGAAGACATCATGCCAATTTTATGCTTTTATAATATAGTGTGTGTGGCCCCATTGAAAAATAAAAATAAATAAATAATAAAGCATTTGCGTTTGTTGCGGAAAAAAAGGCTGGAGATTACTAGACTCTAATAACAGGTCCCAACTGAAAGTATAATATCATGCTGATTATAATAGGAAACTATTCACTGTGTTTTATTTTATCTTCATAAAATATCACAGAAAAATACATTTCAAGTACAATATGACTAAGGAGTTGAGATTTTTGTTTTATAACAATAATGGCATACTTAATTCTTAATGGCATTTTTTTAGTAGCAAGAAAAATTACCATTGACTGCAATGGCAGGCTCAAGGCTAGCTTTGGCTTTTAACAAGACTGGTGGTATATGTAGCTGATCTACTGTATATTAGTATAAAAAGAGAGCTAGAAATCAAGGGTGGGTCATCAAGAGATTTAAAGATGCTGACAGGTTATATATGAGAGTATGGCAGAAACCTATATGAGTTTAGAGAATTCCTTTAGAGAGTAAAGTCAGAGCATGGAATAAATAGAGTTAACAGCAGGCAAATGAATTTGTCATGTACCTGCAAACAAGACAGTGTTGTCTGTGTCAGGCAGACATCTGGAAAGCAATGTCTCAAAGCAGACTGAAACAAACAAAGACAAATTATGAAGCTGGCTACACTGAATCTCTTCTGGGCAATTCAAGCAGCAATGGGGCTGATTTGTCTATATACTTTTCATTTAGTGTCTTTTTTGCCAGATGGGACCTGGAAATTTACATGGTCTGTGTGAAAATGAAAGTACTGGGTTAATTTGAAAGTGACATGATTTTTTATATTTTGATTTTAATATTATTACTAAACCATTTCAACTACAAAACCAACATCTTTACATCTTGAATCTACTAGCTACAAAAGTTTATCATAAATCTAATTCCTCGTCTCAGCCCTATAGAGCTTTTTAGACAATACAGTCAGTTATAAAGACCAGAAAAATGCTTTTTTGAAAATAAAACAATAGGCAGTAGCCAGACCTCTTAACTGCCCTTATTTTGGAGGAACACTCTTATTTTCAGGCCCGATTTACCTCTGCACAGGATGTCCTAATTTTTTGGAGGTATGTTCCTGTTTTCAGGCTTGATTCACCCCTTCACACAATTTTCTGAATCCCCCTCATCACACATGATTTTTGAATCTGTATCATGCATAGAAAAACATACTGCTTGATCACTGTACTAAAAATAATTTCAAGAAAGAGGCCACACATCCTGCATCTTTCCTTTTCTGAAACAAAAATAAATGACCTTGTGTGGTGGAATGTTGTAATATATTTCATTAAAGTCTACTAACTTTACACTCTTTGATAACATGCTTACATTTTCCCATCATTTTTGTCACTTCCTGTTTTTTAAACATGTTTCTGAGTAGTGTGCCATATTCCTACTGGATGCGGGAAGAGGAGTGTGTTATTCGGTATTCAAAGAGGATGCTAATTAGATGTTCAGATTTTTAGCAGAACATTCCTAAATTTCTAAGGCCTTTGTTCCTATTTTCAGTGTCTGCAGGTTGAGAGGTATGGCAGTAGATGCACATTTCTAGTGCTTCAGTTCAAAGGACTCTCTTTTGCTTTGACACTCTACTGGTGAGTGATTATGAAGGATGGTTAGACTTCTTATTTCTCTTACTAGAATGCCTGCAATGTGATACCAGATAAAGGGCTAGAATTTGGTTTCTGCAAAATAAATACATTGCTAACTATAAAATCTGGTAACTGCTAGTATGGAAACATTATCACAATAGTTTTTATATATATATTACAAAACAGCAAATATAAACACGAATAAAATGGAAATAATGTTTTCTATGCCACTTGGATTTATATCTATTATATTTATATATTTTTTAATTCCACAATGTTCTGCTTGAACTTGACAACAGAATGTGCCTTGTACCACACACAAAATGGCAATAACTCACTTGTATGATTGCTAGAGCATGCTAGGTATTATTGTGTATTACTGTGGTCCCCTAAGGCACAATGTTTTTTTTAACTGTTCTCTTTTACAGTGAGTGATATTGCACTATTCTGCTGTCCTATAGTCTTGTTGTTATTTAGTTATTTAGTTAAGTCTAACCCGTTGTGACCTCAAGAACAAGCATGGCTCTCAAAATATTATTTATGTTGATGCAAATTCATATTCATTACTTCAGTACTGCTGTTTTTCCATCTTAGGCTTTCATCCCTTTCTTCTTTTGCCGTTGATCTTTCCCAGAATCCGTGTCTTCTCCTTTGAATCATGTCTTCATGTTATGTGGCCACATCATTTGCGTTTTAATTTTACTGTCAAGCCTTTTATTGAACAGTCTGTGTTTATTTCCTTAAGCACTGGCTAATTTAATGTTTTTGCAATCCTTGGAATACTGAAGCTTTCTCCAATATCACTGTTCAAAAGCATCAGTCTTTAGGAGCACAGCCTCACTTATAGTCCCACTCTCAGATGCATGTGTTTTTTCTAGGAAATAGTAGTAGCTTTGTCTGCATGGACATTTACTGACAGATGATGTTGTTTAACGTCTTATTAAGAAATGCCACATATTTCATTACAAGAAATGAGTCTTTTACAGTCACCATTTACAGAGCTCTTTGAGCCCAGAAAAAGTGCCTCCACTTCCTCCTTATTAACTTGCAAATAACCAATTGTGTTAAATAACATTTTTTTGTTATTTATTGAACAACAAGCGAGCCATGGAGCTTTCTTTCACTTTCATTAACATGCTTTTAAATTCTTCCTAACTTTTATTCATTTAAGTGGTATCATCTGCATATCTAAGGCTGCTGCAATTTATCCTGGATGTTTGAGTCATACATGTGATTCATCTAAGCCCAGCTTTTTACATGACACATTCAGCATATAAATTAAATAAGAGTGTCAGTTATTCCTTGGTTGGTTCTAAATGTTGCTTCATGTTCTATATTAAGTGTCAGTAGTGTAACAGATAACACACTTGCCTTGTTGCTGGAAAACCAGAAGGCTGTGGGTTGTATTACTACTCCAGGTGACTGGGTAGCTGACACTGTAGTGCAGCATTAGGGGGTGCTACATCCCTGAATGTACTGTCCTTCAAATGAGATATTATTTGGTGGTAGCTCATGTGGATACAAAACATCCCATGGCACTAATCAAAATGTGTAGAGGTCCTTTATTTATATACAAAAATAACTCTTATTTACAAAATATTTACACATTTACAAATATTTACAAGTGTACAGATATATACATATACAAATACACAATCATACTAAATGTTCATCCCTGTTCAACACCCATTCCTTTGTCCATGACCACTATTTGATTTTGCTTAATATTGCTGCTAAAATCCATTTACCATTAAATGTAATTTCATTTCTTTTTTTATTTCATGTAACCCACAAGGCATAAAATAACTTTTTATATATTCTTTTATCATCTTTTAACACCTTAATGATGCTGTACTATACTTTAATAACACCTTTCTTCACATACTTAACACCCTAGCTCCCATTCCATTCATTTGAAAAGAATCAAAAATAACTCAGCACCATGCCTCTCTAAAGAATGTAAACACCTGATGAAGCACCATGGCTCTCTAAAGAATGTAAACACCTGATGAAGCACCATGGCTCTCTAAAGAATGTAAACACCTGATGAAGCAAAAGGACCTAGCCTGAATAACCTGGAAACTAAACAAAAAATGAACAAAATTGTGTCAATTTCAAAACACTATGTAACAAAGTGACAAAACAAATCAACAGAGATAAGAAGTCGCACTATTCCCAGCTTCAACTAAACTAGTACTCTTTCACCCCAAAAACACCTCCCCTGTCATTGTTCATTTCAACATCCTTGCACCTGACAACACTGTCATAGAAATAGTGCAGGAAACAAACTTCTAAGAGTTAGCATTGACAATAAACTTTTTCATTTGACCCTCATATACAGCAAATTGTAAAGAAAACTTAGCAAAAACTGGGACTCATACAGAAACAAATATTTCTTTACTGCAACAACCACAAATACCCTTGCAAAAACATTTTTACTTCCCTCCCTTTTTTATGGTGTTCCTATCCTAACTACCTAACAAACTTCTACCTTAAGCAAGATGGAACACTGCTACAACAAAGTTGCAAAGTTTGCCACAAACTCTAAATATCACACACGCCACTGTAAACAACTAGTAGAAATAAACTGGCTTGAACTCCCCATCCAACTTGCCTTTATTTGGCTATCAACTTTATACAACCTTATTTTCAAGCCTACTGCCTGCCCTGCAATAGCTAGTCTAGTCACAACTTGCACACCAAATTGATCTCTACGATCAGAAGACAAAAATCTGTTAGCTATCTCAAAACCTACAAGAAAACTAGGTCACTCTGTATTCATACTCTGTCTCTATACTATGGAATTCACTTCCTCTAGCTACTAGGTTTAACCCTGGCCTAACCCATTTCAAAGCCTCTTTAAAAAAATCATCTCAAAAATGCATGGCTGTACTCCTGCATAAAGCCTGCCTAATGCTCAGGTCTTCCTCTTCTTCCACATTAGCCCCATCCTCCTCTTCTGTCACATTTTACTTCCTCGTAGTCTGCAAGATCCTAAGGCTCTCCTAACTCTTTCTCTGTTTCTATATCATACCCTTAAGCTACTGCTCAGACTATAATGCCTCTATTTTTCTTAACTCTCTCACTATCTTTCTGCATCACTAACTTTCTAGTTTATTATTTTCCTAACTGAAACCAAGATTCTATTTTTTCATGTACTATAACAGTCAATGTCATATATTGCACTACCTACACACTATTTTTGGATACAATCTACCCATAGGCTATGTATATGGTGAGAGTGACTATTATTGCCTTTAATATTTTAACTCTATAGAATTGTCTAGATGTGTAGCATATATTGTAATATCTTTTAACAGTTTTATGTTCTTTCAACTTATTTGTGTATAATATTTCAAATGTCATTCGTATTGTATTGGATTATACTGTATTTGTATTGTACCGTATGTGGAGCTTTTCTCCCCCAGCCTCTTCTGAAAACAGGTTCTGTAGACCCAGTCAGACCACCCCGTTAAACAAATGTCAAATAAATAAATAAAATAAAGTAGTATTTTCTTCTATTCTTATAATAAAAGTATTTAATCATATCCATGTTTATTTTATCCACGTCTTTTATATCTTCAAAAAAAATTTTTTTACATAGTTTTCCCCATAACGTTTTAACTGTTTTACATTTCAGAAACACGTTCTGTTTCTTCTTCTTGACAATGTAAACATACTCTATTACTTTTCTTTTTATGTCGCATATTTCTTTTGCTGGCAATTTATCTGTTACAAGTCTCCACAAAATCTTGATATTCTACTTTTTGAGTACATCATTTGTTTTTTATTTTATAGTTATAATTTTTCATCTATTAGATTATCCCATGGTTTTACATAGTTATGTTTCATTATTATATTTTTATATCATACTTTTCTATTTTTTTCTATATCATCAGTTTTTATTTTGCAGAAAAATATTTTTTCTTGGTAATATTTTATTTCCTCATTTATATGCTCCTTTTCTCATTTACTCTTTTCTATCCTCCCCCATATTTATCATATTTATATCTATACATTTTTATTACCACTCTCTTATCATTTTCATTTATCCACATTAACACTTGGTACAAATTTAATGAAGCAGCATATGCCACTAGGTTAATTAACCCTAAGCCTACTTCTTTGTTAACATACAATGCTCTTCTTTTTACTGGGTTTAATTTAGAACCCCATATAAATGAAAAACATTATCGCAATAACTCCTTTTCAAATACTGTTGGCAACATAAATACACTTGCTATTTATGCTATTTTCCCCTCAGTACAGAACTTATTAAATAAGCCTTTTTTTCTGAATGATAATTTATATGGTCTCCAGAAAATACGTTTGTTTTATTTCTTCCACTGTTTTTTTTTCTTGCATTGAAAAATAAATGTGATTTTTTTTGTGAGTCTTATTTTCACGAGGTGCTGCAAATCCTCCTAAACTGTTGAAACTTCCTCCTCTTCAGCATCAAGATGAAGCATAGACTTGTTTTGCTGTATGTTGAATGACTTGCCTTATATCCCGATTGAGATAATTCTATAATTTTTCAATTTATAACTGAGCAATGATTGTTATTAACTATGAATGCCACTCAATTTCTTTGGGTCTATATCATATCAGCGAATAGCACAAATTGCGAACACTCATAATATTGAACGTACCGGACCTCAAAGTGCTTTTTCTGAGATCGCGGTACAGTGAAGAATGGGATATTTGCCCTTTCCCCACTGTAGTGCAATCTTGGATTTGGAATATATATTTAGCAGGGGGTGTGGGGGGCCCCACAATAGGAAGTTTGCGGTCCGGTACATTCGATATTATGAGCATTTGCAATTTGTATGATTCGCTCTTATGATATAGACCCATTTCTTCTGTAAGACTAGATTATATGATGATTAAGCAATTTAAAATGATCCATTCCTATCTATTTTAGTTCACTGATTTCCAATATGTCAATGTTATTCTTTTTATTGCATCCTGAATTACATTCTGATTAAATTGGTTCTTACATTCCAAGCTGATATAGACACAAACACACACACACACACACACACACACACACACACACACACACACACACACACACACACACACACACACACACACACACACACATATCTACTGAGGTGTTCAGAGATGAAAGAAAAATCCAATGGTAAAATATATATATATATATATATATATATATATATATATATATATATATATAAAATATATATATATATACATATATATATATATATATATATATATATATATATATATATATATATATATATATGAGCAGCTCAGTAGATGGATGTATTTCATTTTTAATACATCTATATCACAACCTCTAACACTACATGTACTTACTGATCATCTGCTCTTTTCCAGTAGTATGCTGGACACCTTCTGAGCTATCTTTATCCATCATTTTGACATGTCTCTAGTTGCTTTTTTCATACATTTTCCTAGAAAACATACTGGAGGAACTTGCCATTATATTTTCCAGTGGACCATATTTTTTTTCATTTCTCTGCAATGACCTGTCCATCTTAGGTGGTCTTTTATGGTATAGCTCATAGCTTCATTGGGATACGCAAGCCCTTTCACCATGATAAGGTAATGGTCCAAATCACAAAACTTTGTTCTAGGGTTCTGTAGCTGGCTAACAGTGTTAGAGTGGGAACTGATGTGGTACGCAAAGCAGCACAACAAAGAATCCTTTATAACGTCCTCTTTATTTTTTGTCTGATTGCAGTGGGAATACATCTTAACAAAATTAATGAGATGGTGTGTCATAATGTTATGCCTCTTTAACTATATCCCAGATTAATGAGTGAAATTCCATACATATCCTCACACATGTTTATCATCACAGTTTCCAGGCAATCTTTCTTGATACCAAATCAAGTACATCTTAAGGGCCTACGTTGTTTGATTCCAAATTTGCATACAGCAAGAAATACAGGAATGTTTTGTATATTATATTGTAATCAGTTTTGGAGATTTGCGTGGGAATATTTTTGGTACATCACCATCAAAGAAGACTTTCAGCGTACCTAATCTAGTCTGCTTCATCTCTCCCACAAATGTCTTCCATCATAAGACCTGCATGTGGTCACACAAAGGGAGTTTGTACAATAGACTACATCACCCTGCCTCTCCTGCCTCATTTTATATCACCTCCTCCCAGGGAGTACATCCTTCCAAAAGAATTGGCCATCAGCACACCTTTCCTTACATCACCATACTGACATATCATGAGTTCGATCTCAGTGCAGTACTTACAGTGGATATAAAAAGTGTACACACCCCTGTCAAAATGCCAGGTTTTTGTGATATAAAAAATGAGACCACAATAAATCATTTCAAAACTTTTCCCACCTTTAATGTGACCTATAACCTGTACAATTCAATTGAAAAACAAACAAATCTATTAGGGGAAAAATATAAAAAAATAAAAAAAACGTACAATAAGCTGGTTCCATACGTGTGCACACCCTTAAACTAACACTTTGTTGAAGCACCTTTTGATTTAATTACAGCATTCAGTCTTCTTGGGTGGGAGTCTGTCAGCATGGCACATCTTGACTTGGCAACATTTGCCCACTGTTACTTGCAAAAGTACTCCAAATCTGTCAGATTGCGAGGGCATCTCTTGTGCATTTTATATCCACTGTAAAATGAATCCTTTTGTCTGGCATCCTGCTCATACCACCCTTCCTTTTGCATGTCTAATTCACACCAATATTTATTTGGTGTATTATAACCACACACCTGCAGCAGACAAGCATATAAATTGTCCTGCAAGTAGAATCAGTAATCTTGTTATTTGTAACATTCAGCCTCACTAATCTCTTGTTTTAAACATGTCTAAATGTTGTATCTGTATCAAATAATTAAAATATATGGTGAGAAAACAGTACTTTTACAGGAAACTGAATTAACATGTGTCAGGTGAAAGTCTATTTATTTACTGAGAGGTTTTCTGTTTGGAGATATCATAGTTTTAGATTGGAGACATTACAATTTGGATTGAATATGCTAAGTAGTTTTCAAATTGTCATTTCCATTTTTAGATCTTTATTCTCCAAAGATATGACATTTGGCACATGCTATCTGTCTTTACGCGAACAATCTTATTAAAGGAAAAGCAGTTGACAGATAGTGCTTTACTATTTTTCTCACAGTATTCAACTGAAATTATACTGTTATAATAGCATAAAAGATTATTTGGGATGACCACTTAAAATATAATGTCATAATGCCATTTAATGTATTACACTACTTAAGCAATAGTTATATTTTGTTAATATTAATATAATCAAAGAACTCACACCATTGTAGATGACAGTAACTAGAATATATGTGTGTGTGTGTGTGTGTGTGTGTGTGTGTGTGTGTGTGTGTGTGTGTGTGTGTATGTATGTATGTATATATATATATATATATATATATATATATATATATATATGCCTGTGTGTGATCAAACCACTTACAATAATTAGTTGTCTTAACGAGAACGTAATGCCCAGAGTAAAGAAATACAAGCCATATAAGCATGGTATAATGCAAAACCATCTCCCACTACACTGTTACAGTCAGAAATTGATGCATTACAAAATCTTCATCCATAGCATTGTTAAACTGTCATTTCCTTCTTCCTGTGTGGCATATTCATGTAAATTAAACAGTTTGCTAATTTCTAATACACTAGTATTACCTGTGTTCTGCAGCCCTGCTTCACACAATGTCGCTAAGTACAATGTATTTCATGACCTGTTATTTAGTTACGATACATTTTATCTGTTAAGAACCCACCACTTCTAATTACAGTTACATGCTTCTTGGCCCATTATCATGTTCTTATCTAGGGTATTTAAATTACTGGATCTTTGCTTCCATTGCTGTCATCCTCTTTTGACATTTAAATAATTGTCATACTTTTTCTAGTCTTCAACAAATCTCCAAAATAATGATTTTCTATAATTTAATCATTGTGAGATCTGTACCAAGAAAAAAAAAATCATCAATTTTCAGTCCATTTTTTTATGAAACTATACTCCATTTCTCCTGCCACTTTCTAGAATGTTTGTATTGTTCTATACATTAATCTTCCACTCCTACTCCTCTTTCTTCTGTTAGTATATGTTTGCTTCTTTGTTTTTATTTTCCATTATGTACATTTCTGTGTCTTTATTTTAATACCACACGCTAGATTGCACATTATTTCTGTGATGGTAGCCTTTCCTACCTTGCCTCGTTTGTTCTCCTTACTTCTTCAGTCTTAAATCTAGGACACTATTTCAGTTTCTCTTCATGTTTGCCCATTCTCATCACAGTATACTAGTACTTACTTTATTTATGTGGTAATTCCTCATCCGGCATAATCGGCTTTCATACAGTCAGAGTTGGATGAATAGTAACATTAACTTTTCTAGGAATCTCCTGCAAAAGGGGACTAGACTATTGACCTGTGTTATACCGAAGTTATGCTGCTGTTCCTGTTGAAATTCTGAGGACTATAACTGCCATGAGCAGATTACTGAAACTAAAAACATGAAAATGAGAATAAACCAAGGTAACATCTACTTTGGAATTTTCCCCTTAATCTGGGGAACAACAATCACAAAATTAAGACACATAAGGATAAGACGTAAAGGCACAAAAGACACCAAAGTAAAACGCCTTAATGGCATTACAGAGATTTTCAGGATTTGATGTTTTTATTGTGCAATTAGACTTGACTTTCATACTTGGCAGGCTCACATACAGAAGTCTGTCTGATCTGATACAGACCTTAAAGCTGATTATAATACAGAAGAGGATGTAAAGAGTTTCCTCAAACACAGGGTTTAAGGTCTTTGCCTCCCCACATAAAACCTTTTTGCATAAGTTTTCTTTATGGTGTATTCCTTGATGTCATTTCTTAAGTGAAATGCCATTTTGTTTTGTTTAATCTTTTCCTCCATCTGCTTGCTGACCATCAAGCAACAATCTGTGTTTTTTTTCTGCTCCATTTCCCCTAACATCTTGATCAGCTGTGACACTCTGATGTATATGAATGCCCTCTTACACATCAGGCCCAATAGTGCATAGACAGACGTGTGCGCAGCTAATCCTAGTTACAGCACACAAATGCACCACTTGGTAGATAATCAGTTGTTGACCATTCTATTAACTCCCAGTGATATCTGGCCTCTACTGGCTCTAAGTGTTGCAAAGACTGAGGCCCAGATCATTTGTCAACCCCAGGCTGCCTCAAAATGCCAATCATTTAATTATTTAACAATCATTTAATTATTTAACTATAACATTTATTCTTCTGCTTTTTGTAGAATTCATGTTGACTTGTAATGTATTTTTATGCATTTGGGTTGGCATCCATTTCCTTGAGCATACACTTGCAGTCCAAAGACTGAGCTGCTGGACATCTTACAGTATCGTGACCAAAAACCTTTATGTTATTTTAGATATTAAACTGCAGTTTGATCGGTAAAGGGTCTCATTAAACATGAATTTCCCTTTTTTCTAAAAGATGAAGTACAAGTGCAAACAGATAAAAATGCAACCATGGACTTTAGTCTATGTGACATCCCTGGCCAATGAACAGCAAATAAAAAGATAAGACAGAAGGATATATAGACAACTTGACATAGATAGATAAAAAAATTAACTATGACTGAAATTGCTTGACATTAACAGGAGAATATAATTCAGACATGTATAAGAGAACAGGCTGTTAAGTATTGTCACAGTGAGCTTCTTTCATTTCACAGAAATGATTTTGACTCTCTTTTGGATATAAAGATAATATTTGGTTCTCTCCATGCAAAAATGCCCACCAACTGCTAAGAGAAAAACATATGTATTGTCAGGAAGGATCACAACAGTGAGCATAAGAGCAAGGAAATGAAGAAGGGGTTCAAATTAAGGAGGTGAATGGGTAGTCAAGGAGATCATTTATAAAGTGGGAGTGAAATCAGTAATAAGATGAGATACAGGCATAGAAGGAGAAATAGGGAAGGAGAGGAATAGGAATGAGGAAACAGAAAACATACACAATAAAAGTTAAAGTTACACAAAACAATGGAAAAAAGCTAGGAAGGAAGGACTAAGCTTCAGAGAAAGAAAATGGTGGAACAAGACACAGATACATAGGAAGGGTAAATGGCTAAAAAGAATAGCAATGGAATAAACTATCCATAAAATATATCTGTATCTCAACTGGTAACCAAAAAATGAAATGTCCACAAAACACCCACACAATGCGCACAATTTATTTATAACATCTATTTCTTCAACCACTCTGAAGTGGACTGAATTTTTGTATAATAAGATATTTTTACATATATATATATATATATATTTATATTTACATTTCACAATACATTTTTTTACAGTGCAAATTACATATCCTGAGTAGATCTTGGGTTACTTTCTATTTTTATTCCATTTTATTTCACTTCAATGTACTGCTATTTGGCATGGTGTCCCTTGATGTTGTATATGCTAGTCCTTTTTATATGCCAGCCCTTTAATGTTTCATTTGTTTAATTTGTTAATTAAGGAAGATACTGCTAGCCAATGATTTTGGAACAATATGTATTTAATAAGGACCATCTGGAAATGGTGGTAGATTCTGAAGAAGTCTCCGGAGGGAGACGAAAGCGCTCAATTTATGTTCTGTTTTTACAACATTTTATTTTGTGTATGTTTTTTAGTGTAATAAAACACTTTTTTACCTTTATCGGGCTCCTGGGATTAATTTAGGACCATTCCGGTCCTTGAACACTGAGACAGCCTTTATTGTGCCGGAACTGCGCATTGTGTGGGTATATCTGTATCTGTCTATTTATACCTGTATCTAAATGTAGATATAGAGAGATACATATATCAGATTGACACTGAATAAAGGAGATTACAAAGAATCAGTGGGGGGTGATAAGGAAGGAGAAGGTGGAGAGTAGGTGTAATTTATAAAGGCTTGGAGCAAAGGAGAAAGTGGTTGAGATAAGCAAAATCATGAGCAAATTTAAATAGACTGAATGGTAGAAAACAGTTGAAGTAAAATGAGAAGAAGCACTGACAATTACATAGAAACGGAAACTTTGGCCCCATATGTGAGACCAGCAAATGCTGAACAGGTGGTTCGAAACCTCATTCTTGTACAGGGGAAGAGAAAGCACAATAAGAAATACAGTGCTGCAGATGCAGAGACATTGGAGTTACAGTACTACACATGCATTGGCAATGCCGATCAGGAAAAAGGAACTGGAGGAAGAGCTCATGGAATGAAATAAAATTTGGAGAATCAACCTGGTAAAGATTGGAGTTATGATTACTGGGGAAAGAAAGGTAAGGAACCAGTCAAAGGAAGTGTAATGTCATGAGTAGTAATCAGAACATTAGAAATGAAAATACACATAGGAAGATGCTGGAAAAGGAAAGTATTGTGCACATATGGATAGTGATGTGAGAAAATGAGAAAGGTGAGAGAGGAATTTAGCTCAGAAAATGGTGATGCAAAAAAGATGCAAAATGAGCCAAGGTAGGAGAGAGGTATTTGGGAAGAAATGAGGAAAGATTATAAGATACATGCAAACATATGTATCCTACATAGAGAAGAGAAATACAGAAGGATGGGGAACAGCTGAGTAGAGCAAGAATGATGACAAGAAATGTTTGTTACTCAAAATCCTGTAAGAAGGATGGGCTTTGAATATTCTGAATGCATTTTAGTGTAAAGTTTCTAAGTTTATGCACCCATTCAAAAATGCTGATTCAAAACTTGAGATATTTGAGAAAAACCTCAAATAGATGGTATGATACTTCAGGGCGGGAGGAGGCCATTTCCACTTTAGGGACTAATTAGGCTTAGCTGTAACAACAACTGTTGACCAACCAACCACAAATGCAAAAAATGCAGACAGATCCACTGTATGGTACCAATGAAGGCTGTCCTCCGCTTGTTGTAATAAAAAAAAAAAGCGACACTGAGCGTATACTAAATCTCTTTAATGTACAAAGAAAGACATGACATACAGATTTAGCGCACTTTCATCTCACTCACTGAGACTTCATCAGAATCAACTGTTGTTAAGAAACTCCATATTTAAATAACCTTCCACAGTATTCTATGGGCTCCCATGGCACTTAATAAATTAATTGATGAATCAAATAAATGTAAAATAACACATCTCAGTGTGGTATAGCATAAATTCATGTTTCCTAATTAAAATGTGTAATCTATAATATATAAAATGTATATATATATCAATATATATAAAAATGAATAAATATATAAATAAATATAAATCAATAAATATATCACAAAGGCTGGTTGAACTATCAAGAGCATAGTAAAATACATAAAAAATCTTTTAAACTTTCCTCTACAAAAAATAATAAATAATAAATATCATTCATCATTTAAAACATATATTATTAATAAATGTTATTGAAAAAACAATATGAATTGACTAAGCAGTCTTATCAAAAAATGCAAGTAACATGCTAGTGTGTAAACTCTATAGGTACAAACCAGATAAAATATAAAACAATGCAAAAATTATAGAAATAAATAATGTCTACAAAGGGGACTTACTTATGTAACAGTCCAAAAATCAATGAGCAGTGTACTAATATGAAGTGTATTAATAAGGACAAACTGAAATTGTACTAAAAACTGAAATTGTTGTAAAAAAAATAGATGTAAAAAATAGATATAACAATATATATATGTATAAAATGTATAAAAAAATATATAGAGGGGGAGATAAAAACAGCATACAGCTATATAAGCATGTTTGGACATAAGTACAATGGTCACCCCATCTTGTAATTAATATTTAATTTATTTATAACACTCTCTTGGGATTTAGTGACAATAACTTCAGGGCTGGTTTAATGGAGATATGGTCATTCATACCCAAGTGCAAACAAGAATCTAGTCTTATCTGCCATATCATTTCACGAAATTCCAGGAATGTCTCCCAATCACCACCCCTGTCTTTTTGTTTTACCTCTTCCAGTACCCAGAATTTAATATTTGTATTCGTACATCTTACTGTGTGCCTGTAAAGGGCATTGTTTTCGTTCTTTTTATTAATGTCCCTTACAAGTTCATATATACAAATTCTCAAGTTCCTTTCGGTTTTCCCCACATAGTATGCCCAACATGTCTTACAATATGCCAAATAAACTACTCCTTTTGTATAGCAACTGGAATATGTATAACTTTTCAATTTGAACTTAATACTAGGGATAGTGAGTTCCTTTTCACCGACTATGAATGGGCATTGTGCACATCTTCCACATTTGTGTGTATCTACCTTTGCGTGTGCCCCCTCATTATTTTCACCACTCTTTTTCTCCAAAATATTTTTGAGATTCATATTTCTCCTAAAACTGTATTTTAAAGGTTGCTGAAAAATTTGTACTCTAGTGGGCATTCTACTAAATATATTCCAAATTCCATTGATACACCTCTTCATCCATCCTATATCAGAATAATAGGTTAAAACCAAACGTGGTAATTCTAGCCCTGGTGTCAACCTATCATTTCCCGTATGATAAGTTCTACAAATATTTCCATCCTTATTTGTCTTTTTTGACATGTTATCAATATTTTGTGTAATATTACTTGTCCCTCCATTCAACAATAGTGGTCTATACTCTATATCTCATTTTTTTATTATTTCTTTTTTGATATTCTGGATCATCTTATCAGGATATCCTCTTTCCCTAAACATCTCATGAACAAAGTCAACTTCTCTTATAAAATCAGTTGAGTCCGATGTCATTCTTGACACTCTAATCATCTGACCCTTTACAACATTCCTTTTGAGGTAATAGGGGTGATCACTCTGGTAATGTAGGTAGGAATTAGAATAACATTCCTTCCTAAAAATGTTAGAGCTATATGTTTTTCTACTATAATCTTTATTTACCCTAACATTTAAATAGTGTATTTCATCCTTGTCACAATCAAAGATAAATTGTAAGAAGTTGGTACTATTGTTCAAAACTTCCATAAATTGCTTAATGAGTTTGTATGTCCCATCCCAGGCAATAAAGATATCGTCCAAAAACCGAAAGTATCTCACAATGTACTGTTTAAACCTTGACCCAAAAATGTGTAATTGCTCCCAATATAACATAATTATGTTGGTGTAAATTGGGGCACATGCTGAACCCATTGCAACTCCATCAAGTTGGTGGTAAATATCCCCCTGAAAGTAAATGAAGTTATATTTCAAAACCAATTCCATACTCTCAAGTACAAGTTTAAATTCATCAGGGTTCAGCATTTGAAATTCAATAAGCATCTTTTCAAACCATTCTAGGCCCTCTTTGTGAGGAATCACTGAAAATAAATATTTTACATCAATAGTCAAAAACAGGAAACTCTCTTTGAATGGAATGGTACTAAATTTCCCCCAAAAATCCCAGGAATCCACTAATATATGTGGGTATTTCAAATGAATTTTTTTTAATTTTGTATCCACATATATAGCTAAAGGCTGAGTCTTAGATTCCTGTGATGTAACTGTTGGCCCCAAGGAGGGGTCTTCAATTTGTTTGTGTATCTTCGGGATTCCAAAAATCACCGGTATAACCGGTTTAGATACCTTGAGGAAATTGAAAAGGTCCACATCAATTAATCCTTGCAATAAGTTATCTTCTAATATAAGGTCAATTCTTTTGTACAATATATTTAATTCATTTTTAGATATAATATAGTATCTATTGTCCATATCCAGGATTTTTAGCATCCTGTTAGTGTAGTCCCATTGGTCCATAAGGACTACCCCTCCCCCCTTGTCAGGTTTCATAACCCTGATTCTACCATTGTTGTTTAGTTGTTGTAAAATTTCACATTCTTGCACAGTAAGGTTGTTTCCAGAGTTGATATATATGTAATTGGCAGGGGGTTTGGAGGTTGCAGCCCTTTACATGGGGAGTGCAGAGGGGCCCCATGCAAAACCATAGATTTTTTTTTTCAGTTTTTACGAAACTTAATCATATGGTTTCAACCATAAAAATGTTTCCAAAAACTAGATGAAGTAATATAAACCCATAGAATATAAACCAGCATATATGTATATGTATATAAGGAGCTACCTGACTGTCATCAAAATCCCACTTCATCAAATCATAGTTCATTGACACTCAAAATAACGAAATCACATTTCATCAAAGCAGCGGAACGAGGAAGATTTGCCCATGGAAAGTAACTAGTTACCCAAAAAGAACCAAAACCTAAACTGCACCATTACTAACCCATCTAGGTGGGGGGCTATGACCCCCACACCCCCAATGTGGGGGCTGCACCCCTCCACCTACCTAAATATACCAATTCTGAGATTACACAACAGTTGGGAAAAGAGCAAAGTTCACCATCTCGCACATCAAGTTACTTACTGTGGGAAAATGTACCATGTTCCGCTTCTTCGATGAAGTGCGATTTCGATATTTTGAGTTTCGATGAACCAAGATTCAATGAAGTGGGATTTCAATAAAGTCAGGTAGACCCATATATATATATATATATATATATATATATATATATATATATATATATTTATTTCTATATGTGTGTGTGTGTGTGTGTGTATATATATATATATATATATATATATATATATATATATATATATATATATATAAAATGCCTTTTAGCTGTCCAGAGTTTCACAGAATGTCCAGATTTTTGCCTCATATTAATGGTCTATTTCTCATAAAATTGTCATTTTCTGGGAAATTATTAACAAATCATTGAGGATTGAAGTCAGAAAAAAATAACAGATATTTAAGTTTCAGCCATCATACCTTTCAGAAAATTCATGCTATACAAATCCTTTTATATCAGCTTTCTAAGTCTGTAAGAAATTAGTTAAAAATGTTTCCTATTTTGGGGCCTCTGTCCTTCCATTATTTATAGCTTTGTCCAGATTTCTTGCTCAAAGAGGTTGACAGATATGATATAGCTATAGCTATAGATAGAGAAAGATATATATATATGTTTTTATATATATTTAGAGTGAGAGATAGATATGTAGATAGATATGACAGAGAAGAGTATCACATACTAGGTGCAGGGAAAATGTATTTTACATAAAAAAACAAAAAAATGCACTGTGATGTGATAAAAAAAACGTGCTTGTCCAGTTAGAAAATTAGATAAATTGGTTTCACTTATACAAACTTTGTCAAATATTGGAATCTAAATGTGAACAAAAGATTATTCTGTTTGAATCCATTAAGAGAAATTACCAAAAAAAGAATTGATTTTTATGTGTGTTTTATGATGGGTGTTATTCCTACAAATATCTACCTGTCCTTCAACCAGACCAGTTAGTACATGTAAGACTTGAGTGGGAGAGGAAGTGAGTGACAGGTAGTGTTGCAATACAATAAAACAATTAAATGATGTTATAGATGATACCAACAGATGATGGTGACATGGTAAGATGCAACCAGAGAAATAACCAAGCCATTCCTGAAGTGAATCTCAGTTTGAAAGTCGCATATGAGAAACCAAGAATGACGCCAATGAAAGTATTCTGATTTCATCAAAGGATTTACTGCAGCCATCTACCTGAGATTAAGTTGGAATTTCCAAATCTAAAATGTGTTTTGAAGACACTCAGATTGTTTCAAATGATACCAGGGCTAGTCCAATCAGAGACAATGGACTCAGCTTAAAATGCTTTAACATACCTTTCAACCTCTTCACGTAAAAAATATGGACAAAGCCTGACAGGCTAGGGGGACAAAAGGCCCCAAAATAGGGACAGATTTTAAATATTCCTTTTATAAACTTAGATAGTTGGTAGAATAACAGGATTTGTCTTAGCATGTATTTTTCTGAAGGATATGAAGTCTGAAACACAAACATATATCATTATTTAGTGACTTCAGTCACCAGATCATCCAAATGATTTGTCAGAAAATCACAAATTTTATGAGGAACAGATCAAAAGTATGAGGCAAAAATTGGGACATTCTGCAAAAATCTGTACAGTTGAGAGGTATGTGACATTTGTTTAAACCTTTTCCTTCTGCAGTTTCTTGTCCCTTGAGAGTACCCAGAAGTATTTGGGAAGTCTGCCTGCTCAGGAGCTAGCATGAGTGGGGCTATATCCAGGGGGAGAGAAGTCACCTGTTTTTTTCTCTTTTAACATATAGTGGGAATTATAAGTTGTTATAAGTTGTTGTCGATTGCCTATCTGACTGAAATGTTGGTTTTGCAAGATAACTGTCTTTCAAAATCTGTTCAAAGTTGTGAAAATAATGTATAAAGTATCTGTAATTAAGCGTTCTAGGTATGTGCATCAATCACTGTGCTACCATAGCACCCAGAACTGTAAATATACCATCATGTGCCCTGTTCATTTCCTTGAATTGGTGCCCCTTTCAATTCAAATTTCTGGACCAAAAGGTCTTCTTGAAGTTGAAGACTGAAAAAAATAAGTTCTTCTGCATATTTTGCTTACTACAGAGGTAACAAGAAGCTTGCCACAGTGAAATTAATTAAATCATCACACACCAAACTAAATGCTTCAGCCATTTCATCTGTGACCACAAATGGAGTATTGTCATTCATAAATGAATGCTGGTACTACACCCTCTTGCACCATTGGCACCAGCAGACTATACCCTCTAACACCTTATGCCACCATTTTCATTGTATCCTATTTAGGGCTTTGATTTCATGAAAATTAAAGATTACTTTCTCACTCTTTTCTTTGGGAACTGTGTTGATAAAATTGTGCATAGCTTTAACTATGTGTATTATGTGAGAATGTATTATAGGCCATGTGCCTTTATGACTGTGAATATCTATAATGGCCTGGAACTGATGCACCAGTTTGTAAGAAACTGTTGAAATGTTAAACTGCCTTTCCTTATGCTGCCATTTTGTGAGTTGTTAAAGTTGCAGTGTAACTTCAGTGAGAGGTAAGGTTCATTGCACTGTAGGCCTATACAGATATGAAAAAAGGGCTGAAATGTTTGCGAGCATCACAAAGCATGTGTTACTAAACACTGATACTGTAACATGGAACATTTTAATTCTGATGTAAGAGAAAGAAACAGGAAATGGACTGCAGATGTTAAAAATGTAGGAAGATGTTGCTAAATGCAGAAATGTAGCTAGGGAGAATATAGATGTAGGGACTCAGTAATATAAAGAAAAGAATATATAAGCTAATTGAAAGAGAAAGATGATTTATTAGAGAGGAATACCATTTAGAACCCTGTAATGGTGATGGTCTCAATGATGGTTTGTTTTAAGCCAATTATGAAATTAAGAAGAAATTATCAAGACACAGCTATTTACTGAAGTATTACTTTTTAAAAAGTAAAAGGCTTTGATGTTTAATATTTAAAAAAATAATATCTGTAAGATTTTAAATGAAAGTTACATAAAATAAATGATAAAATGAATTTGTTTGTCTCAAGAATATAATAGTTTGAAGTATTACTGCCAATTGATTTATTTTTTTTTTAACTACTTTGTTAGGCTTTAGTCTGTCACTGAATTGTTGTGTGTGTATGTGTGTGTGTGTGTGTGTATATGTGTGTGTGTGTGTGTGTGTGTGTGTGTGTGTGTGTGTGTGTGTGTGTGTGTGTGTGTGTGTGTGTGCATATATATATATATATATATATATATACTTTATATTGAGTCTGGTATTGGTAGCATTTCTTGTAAATGAATAGAAATTAACAGAAGCTGTAAGTAATGGAAGGAATACACAAGAAGCAATCATTATTTATTAAGCTATTTTTACTAGCCTGAGTCACGCAGCATAGATGCAGGTACTGACACACACACACACACACACACACACACACACACACACACACACACACACACACACACACACACACACACACTTTTTCAGGTATGGTAATAGCAATATAGTGTAAATGCAAAAACAAAAACATCAACAAAAACAACAAAAAAATTAATATTCAACTTCTATCATATAATGCAGTCAGCCATCCTAATTAGAAGCCACTGGAAATGTAGGTCTGTTTTTTACTACTAGCTTTGTAGTTCCTTTTTTGTTTCTCAGAAGTACTGTGTGTGAATATACGAGGGAGTATCAGACAGTTTCTAATTCATTTATTTACATGTGTTGACATGAACAATACTACTGAGCATATACTGACGTTTTCCATGAGTTGAACTTAATAGGGCAATTACTCTTCTAATATGGTGCAGTGGATAATGGCATTTATCTGACCTGCCACTGATTCAGGCAGAGGTGACTCTGTCTATATTCTCATCTGAAGGAATTCACTTCAGAAATGTAATGTCCCATATGCTGCTCTGAAATGTCAGCAATCAAAAATCCATCTTTCCCAAAAGGAAGAACTCAGCCAAACGTCCACCTTCTCTTGTCAGTCAACCACACTCTCTTTCTATTTCTAGTAGTACCCTTTCTGTCACTCATGTGATAGATTCTATTACACCAATCTACATTTTTCACTCACATAATATTTTGTATAATATAACTTTTCCTTCCAACTACTCACAACCTCTAATGACCTTTGCTTCACTAAACTATCCTGTCATTCCTAATTAGGCAATAAGCATCTGTAATTATTCAATAGATATCTCATTTTCTCCATGAGATTTGTCTTGATGTTTGTAAATAATGTACATTTCAAATGTATATTCTGTTTACATTTTGCTTAGCTTATACTGATATTTTACAGGTTTGTATTTTTAGCCATCTCTCACTAAATGTTACTCTGGCTTTCCTTGCATTCCCAGGCTGAGAACTTTTCATCAGTTCTCAACCCCGGTAAAGAAACTTTAAATAAATATGAAGCTATATGCTTAGTACCGGAATAGAACTCGAACGTTCCTGCTCTTCCTGGTATCAAAGGGAACTGTTTTACTTGCTTAGCCATTTGGTAACACTACATAATGTGAGGGGATGTGACTGTTGCAGAGTTTCTCTCTGATATGTTGAGTCAGTAACTGTTTCTGTTCACCATAGCAATCATATTATATTAAGAGAAGGTAATTGCTAAGTCAAGAGAGTGGAATTTATGTTAGTAAATGCCATGCAGTAACAGCAATTAGGCACTGAGTTGCTGCTAGATTGGCATGTCTAAAATGTGCCAGGCCTGGCTTCTAAAGGGAGGAGGGAACAATTCCAGTTAGTCAGTCAGTACAAATGAAGCTTGGGAACAAACCTGTTTGTCCAGAGACATTGTAAGTGGTAAGGTAGTTAGAGGAAAGGTGAGCAAATTGGGTCTTAAGGTTCGGGGGGGGGGTGTTAGGGCTGAATGGGTAGCAGAAAGAGTTTAGATAGAGTAGTGGGTAAGGAATGGTTAAGTTTGGATGAGTGCTGTGGAGAAAGTGAGATAAGTGTAAGGAGGGACTAAAGGGATTTTATGCAAGCATAGATGAGTTCGGAGGGCAGATTTAGGCATAAACTTGCTTCTTGAAATAGTACATCCAGAGATGACCATTAGGTGCCATGGAGGAGGTAGGCCTCAGAGGAAATATTGTCAGGAAGTAGAGAAGTCGGAGAGAGCTTTTACGCTTAACTGCTCTAGAGGTTTCCAGGTTGGGGAAGCAGGTAAATTGTTAGGTTATTCATGGTGGTTGTGGGTTATTAGTCACAAAGGGCCAGGTGGTAGTGCTACTTTGTGGGGTGTGTGGTAACTTGGTTGCCTTTTGCTGATTCCTTGGACTGTGGCATTTTTGCTGGTTTGAGTCATTACTTGTATCACACTGGGTGAATGTTTTGGCACTTTGGCACCTTTTGTTGTATTTCAGGTGCAGGGTCTGCTTGCAGGTGCTTATAGGGTGTTTTTTTCTGTTGATCCATTGTATTCACATGGCCACAGCATAAGGGTTCTATGTACTTGCAACCATTGTAGGTGGTGGTGTGGCAACGACTGCTCCTTGTGACTTCAAATGCATGCCATGAAGGAGGGTGGGCTGGGGGGTTACTCTGTGAGCACCGATATCAAAAATAAATAAATAGATAAATAAAATATATAAATTGTTCTTTAATGGCAGGGTGTTATAGGGGGTTTTCTCGGCATACATTTTCCGAAGGCTATAATCACATGGTTTCACTCAAGTGATTGTATTCCAAGTAAAAAAAAAAAAAACAGAGAAGATAATATTACTCCAGTTTGTATTGTTCATTTGAGTTGCTTGATCAAGAGGTTTTTAATTTGCACACATTTTCTGGAGGTTACAAACATAAAGTTTGCTTTTGGGTGTTCATATGCCAGGAGGGGCAGAAAAATAATGAATCAAACAGTCTCTGGTGCTACAAGGAGGCAAGTCATGGGTAGTTGTGAAAGATATCTGGATAAAGTCTGATGGGAGGGGGGACAACAGGCCCAAGATAGGGACATAAATTAAATATTGCTTTTGAAAACTTAGAAAGTTGCTAGGGACAGGGATTGTTTCAGGATATGTTTTCTAAAGGTCTTAATGCTGAGAGCTCAGATTCTTACCTTTATCCCAGGGATTTGACAGAAAGTCAGTTTTCTGAGGAACAGACCAAATATGTGCCAAGGGTTGGATCATTCTGTGAGAATCTGAACAATTGAGAGGTATGACTGGATAAAAAAAAAAAACACAATTCAGCTATAGAAGAGATGGTCGCGAATAAAGGAAAAGCTGGTGAACTGCACTTAATACATGAAAGATGCTAGTTCATGTTATGGCTATTGTCAACGGAAAAAACTTCAAAGACCAATTCACGTTAGGTTCACGTTAGGTTCAAGCAAGGCACCCTTTATTACTTACAGCAAGGAGACAAAGCATGTATGCACAAGGTTTGTCTAAATGATTAACGACTAGTAGGTTATACTTATACAGTTCTCTTCCTGTCACATAGAAAATGTTACATTCTATTGCTGACGTAGTTAGACGCAGCTTTCTGTATGTTCTACAGAAAATATTGTTAGACTTATTGCTGACCAAGTTAAAATATCTGTCATTCTTCAAAACATTTTGAGAAAAACAACCGGCTTTGGGTTTATGTCAGTCCATTTCAGCATTTCAATTCTTCTATTGTACTGTTCTAATACATGTGTTACATTTTACCTAGATTCAAGGTACATTTCTAGCTTCAGTACAAGTAATGCTGACTACGGTTTAAACTTTCAAGCATCTATTGTTTTCTTTATCAATAGCTTCTAACAGCTGCATGTTTTCTCATGGCATAAGCAGAAATCAATATCCCTTTGTTAATTTTCATGACATTAGCAGAAATGAATTACTTCTTTTGTTATTTGCTGACATTAGCAGAAAATAGAATGCTTCTTGTTAAGTTTCTAATGGCTGTGCAGATTCATGCAGTATGAAGAGAATAAATGTATTAACCCTTTTAAATCTCAAATGCATTAAGCATGTATATTACTATTACTTATTACATATTTTTCTAACATTTCCCCCCCTTTTAATACTTTTATTCTACTTTCAAGATAAGCATAAATGATTTTTTCTTCCCCTAACCTCTTCCTGCTCAGGATTTGCAGTTAAGAGAATCATTCAGTTTAAACTTATGAAAGCATTTTCAGATTTTTAACAATTCTTCAAGTCAGCACCTTGGTATAAGGTTTCTGAAACTGACATGTCTATAAAGTCTTTAATCAGTTTTCTCATGCAGGGGATGCAGCAGCACAGACATACCACCAGTAGGATCATTCCTACACAGATGGAAATCAGGATGTTCATCAGGATACTGCCCCACCCCCCAAACAATCTCTGGAAAAAGTCCATCAATGGATTTGGTCCTGGTTTGGTCATGGCTGACACCTGCTGAATTACCTCAAGATGATTGTCTCTCTTGTATTTGTGGTCAGGAATATACGAACAACACTCCTCCTGGATTAAAGCACACGTACCTCCTCTTGCCGCTAGGGTGAAGTCGAGAGCCATGCGGTTTTGAACAACTACTGTTCTCATGGCAGTCAGTTTATCAGTCACCAATTCTAGGGCAGAAAAGGTTGCATTGCTCATTATTTCAAGAAGTTTAGACAATTTTCTCAGTTCCCAGATTGATTTAGTTGCTCCATATGCTGGCAGTACACCTGCCCACGAGATGATGGTATCACCCAAGTCCATATGTGACAGTCCATTTTTCCCTAAGCCCACAGCATGATGGTTTTTCCAGCCCGCATTGATTTGCCCTACTGGATTTACAGGCTTCTTGATTTCTCGTCGAACATTCTGAATTTTCCCTTCAGGTAAAACTTCTGTGTGTCGTATGGCCGGAACCAGGTACCCCAAATAACAACTGCCAGACCAATTCTCAGGTAACCACTTGTATGCTTTCTTACCACATACAAAATAAGCAGTCTTCTACTTTGGTAGTAACTTTACTATGTCCTGGCTCTGGATGAAGCATTTTTTGTCTATCATTGACAGTTGTTTGTAAAGGTCAGCATTATGTTTTACTTCATCAGTTCTCCTATGCATCAGTTCAACAAATGAATCATAGCTCGTGTTGCAATAGGATCTTGTGTTATCAGTTTTATTGTAGCATCTATAAGGAACAGTCACATTGCAATTTCTCCAACCCACCTGAACTGTATCATTTTTGTAAAAACACACAGTCCCCTTCCGTCGAACAGACAAGTGCAATGCTATTTTATCTTGTGATGTGACATCTGATGTATCATAGACTAAATTTTCCCAGGTCCTGTTGGCTCCTAGGGGGACTGAAGTTAACAATAACCCCCTGTATGCTGTTGGCAAAGCTGTGCAAATCCAGCAATTCGAAACATTGAAGGTCTCAGCATACACATATTTGATTGTCTGGTAAGTGTTGAAGTTTGGGTGCAACTCTGCATACAACTCTGCACGCTTGTTCAGTCCAGTTTGTGTGGCTGTGAAAAGGAATGGCCACAACAAAAAGATTATTGTCACTAGTACAGTCAACAGGATGGTTATGCAATGCTTCTGAGGAAACGGTTGTTCTACATTTCTGTTTTCTCCGACTCTTCCGAATAGGTACATTTGGATCTTACTAGATTCTGTCATCTTTATTTCAGACACATGTTCTTACTCTCTGCCCTAATAGGGCCTCCAGCACCGATGGTTTCTTCACTGAGGTTGAGATGGATCAGCCCTATTGATCTGACCCCCCTTTGTAGCCAGACTTTGTGCTGAGGGCCCCGATGGAGAGGTAAGATTTTTGTCCAGTTCAAAGTTCTTAACAAGTTTGCAGTGCATCAGGTGGATCCACGAAGCTCGCTCTGCTATCTTGACTGCAGAGGGTGTCGAAAGAAGCACCTGGTAGGGACCGTCCCACCTCGACAATGACCAATTATTCTTCTTCACAACTTTTATCCACACCCAGTCTCCGGGTGTCACTGCCACTTCTGATGTCTCGGTTTGCTTTCTATCTGAAACAGAATTTGACTGCAACAGATGTTTAGAATTAGGTTCATAGGTTCATAGGTTTATACTAGGCTATCTGCCCTAAGGCATTAATAAGCCTAGCCCAAAGTTTTGTGGCTTACGCCACCCCTTATATGAAAAAATACTGTGCCCATTAGTTTGTTGTGCCTCTGTCCAGCAGTGACACAGAGATGATTCCCGGGGTAAACCTACGATCTCCCATCCACAGGTCAAGATTTCTCTTGAACAGAGCCAGCGAGGTGCTCTGCCTGACATGGACCGGGATTTTATTCCACAGCACAGGGAGTCTCTGAGTGATAAATCTATCCCTCCAGCACGTCCTATTTATATCCATGCTAAGGTTTAAGTCGCTTGCTCTAGTGGTTTTGGTGGATTTGGATTTTTTGAGGTGGAGCATGTCTATTAATTCCGGGTTGGACATGGCCTTGTATGTCAGGCACATGTCACCTCTGAGCAGACGGTATGCGACTGAATAGAGCTGAAGTTTCTTCAATCTGGCAGCATATGACAGATTTTGGAGTCCCTTTATCCTTTTGGTGAGGAACTTTTGGGGTCTCTCCAATTGCTGCAGATGTCGGGTGAGATACATCCCGAATGGGGCATTGTACTTGATCATTGGTCTGATAAGTGAAGAGTACAGGGGAACAATGACCTCACTAGATCTGGATGTGAATCCCTTCATGATCAGGTGGGCAATGTAGAAGGTCTTTCTAACCACTTTAGCAACGTGAGTGTCAAAAGAAAGGCCACTGTCAACCTGGGTCCCCAGGTCCCTGATAACCTCTTCTGTGCTTAGTGGATTGCCGCCTATATGGTAGCTTGGGGTTACCTTGTTTTTCCCGAAGGGTATGACTATACATTTTTTGGCGTTTAACTTCATTGTTCATTGAATTCATGACTTTCTTCATATATTCAGCTAGTGTAAAATCAGCTTCCTGGTCTGATGACATGAGAAGTTTCCATTGAGGTGTATATTAAGCCCTTCCAAATAACTTTTCAAAAGGAGTCAATCCTTTTGCTGTAGGGACAGTTCTCATGCTCAACAGTGCCAGGGGTAAACAGTATATCCAATTTTTCCCTGTCTCAGCTATCAATTTTCTCAATTTGTTTTTTAATATACCATTATGCCTTTCAACTAGCCCTGCAGATTGTGGATGGTATGCACAATGATTTTTTAAATAAATACCAAAATGCTTACTTAACTGCTGTATGGTTTGGTTTACAAAGTGTGTACCATTGTCACTGTAGATCCTTTCCGGAATGCCGAATCTAGGGGTGATTTCTTTGACAAGTACTTTTGCCACCGTGGCTGCATCTGGATTTTTGATTGGAAAGGCTTGCACTCATCTGGAAAACATATCTACAATGACAAGACAATACTTCTTATTTTCATATTTGTTCAATTCTATGAAATCCATACAGATAGTGTGAAATGGATATGGTGGTGTAGGGAAACTCCCTTGCTTGGGCTTTATTGCCCCCTGTGCATGATGTTTGTTACAGATTTGACACATCAAACAAACTTTTTTAAGAGACAGTCCAATAAGTGCCACAACGGGGCAAATGCCTCCCTTCTGAGCAGCAACAAAATTAAAATAAATATCAGACAGAGGGTAGGCAAACCAAATACTGACGTAAAATACGATAGATAGTCCAGCATATATCCAATATAAGATGCACACAAACCAACAGCTCCAATACTCCAAATACTCCAAAAACGAAAGGATGCGTTCAGCAAGCAGGGGGAGGCAGAAGAGGAAACATTACAAATGGCTACTTTCTGAGGTAACTGAATAGATTCTAAAAGATCTAAAATAAACTGTGCATGATTTATAGGTTTACCAGTAGATGGTATCATTCCCCGGTTTTTCCACTGTTACGCAAAAACATGTACAGTAGAAAAAGCGTACTAGCTATCAGTAAAAATGTTTAGACATTTACCCTTTGCTAAGGTACATGCCCGTGTCAAGGCAATCAATTCTGCTGCTTGTGCAGATAAGTTGTGTGGTAAAGGTTTTGCTTCTATAATCTCAGTATCAGAAACGACTGCATATCCTACTAGGTTCTGTCCTGCAGGACCCCTTTTGAACGAGCCATCCACTTAGTATGTCACCTCAGCATCATCCAAGGGGACATCCGTGAGATCTTTTCTAGGTAGTGTCTTTTGCTCAATTACCTGCAGGCAGCAGTGCGGTGTGCCATCTGCAGGGGTCGGGAGCAGAGTAGAAAGATTCAAAGTCGTGCATCGCTCAATCGTCATATGAGGTTGGCTCAAGAATATAGTCATACAGGAAAGATGCCTAGCAGGGGAAAGATATGCCACCTTTTCTTGTAGTAAAATAATCGTGACTGCATGAGGTACTCTCAAAGTGAGAGGATGGAACAAGACTACTGAGGCTGAAGCCTGTACTGCCATTGCAGCTGCAACTACTGCTTGTACACAGTGGGGTAAGGATCGTGCCACTGGGTCTAGTTGTGATGAATAGTAAGCAATGGGGCATTGCTTATCCCCATGCTGCTGTGTTAATACTGATGTCATGTAACCTTGCTTACAATCTACAGTTTGGAAAACATGTTTATGGTAGTTTGGCAATCCCAGAACTAATGAGGATGCTATTAACTGCTTCAGTTTGCAGAAAGCAAATTCTGCTTTTGGTGTCCATTGTAACAAATCCTGCGCTGCCATAGGCTTCTTATATATAAGGTCAGTCAGAGGTGCAGATTCCAAAGCATAGTTTGGAATCCAGCTCTGGCAAAAATTAGTTGTACCCAGGAAGGACATCATTTCCTTCTTGGTTGTGGGTTTTGGTGCTTGCAAAATTGCTATTTTTCTGTCCTCATCTAGTGTTCTGCCTTCTTTAGATATTACATATCCCAGGTATTTAACTTGTTTTTTCCAAAGCTGCAGTTTACTTTTATTTACCTTATGTCCTTCAGCGGCTAAGAATTGTAGAAGTGCTATGGTATCTTCTCTACAATCCTGCTGGGTGGGGGCTGCCAGCAAGGTGTCATCCACATAAAGTAAAATTTGACTGCCTCTTGGTGGGGTGAACCCCACCAAGTTGCTTGCCATTTCTTGTGAGAATATCATTGGACTTTCACAATACCCCTGTGGTAGTCGCGTATATGTATACCTTTTCCCCTGAAATGTGAAAGCAAACCGATACTGGTTGTCAGGGTGTATTGGTATTGAAAAGAATGCATTGCTGATGTCTACCACAGAAAAATATTTCTGCTGAGGTTTTAAATCATTCAACAGGGTGTGTGTGTCTGGCGCCGTGGGTGCCCTTGGTATTACTGCATCATTTACAGCTTGTAAATCTTGGGCCATACGCCATTCTCCATTTGCTTTTTTGACTGGAAACAAGGGTGTGTTACATGGTGAATCGGGAGATTCTACTAGTATCCCTCCTTTAAGTAAGGCTGCTATAATAGGCTTTATCCCTGCCTCTGCATCTTTTCTTAAGGGATATTGTCTTTTTTGTGGTCTGAATGCTGACTTTGGCGTGATAGTAACTGGTCCTGTTGTACAAATGAGTCCTACATCTGATTTTCCTATTGACCAGATGGTCTTGGGTATATTTCGTAAGGCATTTTCTTCCTCCTTTAACAGGAGTGTCAATCAGCTGTCCTCACCAGACTGCAAGTGCACAGCTGGGTTGGTCTGAGTTATCCAGTTTAACTTCTGTATTTGTATTCCCTGTTCTGACAGTTCTAGTTCTGTTTGTTTCTCCCATCTCGTGGCTTTTTCTCCTAGGTCTGCCCATTCTATATTTCTGTTTTTGGTTAAGCTAACATGTGGTAATAGATTAGATTTATAAAGTGCAAAGAACTCCTTGGGCAATGAACAGCTGGCAACACTGTTCCCTTCTGTGTCCCAGTACAGGTTACGCAATATCAATCTTTTTGCATGATTCTTAAACAATTCTTGCTCATATTCCTTATCAGGTCCTGGTGTATTACAATAATACAGGGTACGGTACAACAGGTGTTGCTTGTCAATGTCAAGGGAGGGGAACTTGCTGATGGCTACATTCATTAATTCTTCGGTTACATTCCCTGGACCAGTCGTAACCAAGTTCTGGCTGTACCAATAAAACATTTCACCCTCCGATTGCACTGCAAAGGTATCAATTTGTCGCTGTGCTTCCATACCCTGCATGGTTGGGACTACTGCCATACCAAATAGCTGCATGAGGTCTCTGCCCAAGAGGTTTACTGGGCATTTTGCAGAAACAACAATTTTGCTTTTTTGTGTCAATCCTGAAACTGGATCAGTTATTGCGATGTTACGGGAGAGAGGCTCCCGATACAGCTGTCCATTAGCTGCTTTAACCAGTATGTAATCAGGTGTCTCTGTGTTTTCTTGCAGTTTGGAGGGATGTATCAGCGTTCATGATGCCCCTGAGTCACACAAGAATTTGACTTCCCTCCCTTCTACCAAAAGTGTAACTTCTGGCTTTGTGTCTGCTAAATAGAGCTCCAAGCTCAATAAAGCTGTCCAATATTTCATCTTCTTCATTGTCACTAACTTCCTGCACTTCCTCTACTCCCTCTATCACATTCTCATTTATCCCTTCTTCACTAGCCCCTTCTAGTGATTCTTGACTACCATATAGTCAGTCCTCACCCTCCTTATCTTCTGTTGTTGCCTTCTTGTTTCTCTTGCAATCCCTTGCCAAATGTCCAATTTATCGCATTTAAAACATTCTCCCCTTTTCTTTCGCCCTTCAAGGTCCTCTGATCACTGATCAGATTGTTTGTTTCCCTGGGCATTTTTCTTGCCCTTTTTCCGAGACTGTACTACATAAACTTCTGCTCCATCTTCTACAGAAAATATTTGAGCTTTCTTTTTCTTTTTGCTATTAAAATGCCTTTCTGCATGCCTAGCATATTCAAGTAATGATTGTAACCTGCTTGTACGATGATCTACCATGTGTTTTTTAAGAAAACTGCTTATAGGTGCAATACTGCCCTTTAAAAATGCATTCTTTAACTGCTGTTCATATGGGGAATCTTGTGTTTGATCTTCAGGAACCTGCATTCCACAGTGGTTATTAAAACACTCTAATAGTCTGGCATAATACCGGTCAATAGTTTCACCTTCTTGTTGGATGCATTGATTAATGCAAGTCCAGTCTGCCCTAGGTTTCCATTTTTCAGAGATGCAGTCTGTAAGACCTTTTACTCTGGTGTCTAATTCTGTGCTGCTATGTGGGAGGGGTCTTTGTGCAGCATCACGGGGATTCCAGTTCCCACTAATCATATACCAATCTGGCCCTACAATTTGTCTAACTACCTTTTCTACCTCTTCTCCATTTAAGTTATAACTCAGCCTCATTCCTTGTAAATCTTCAGAGAATTTTCTAAAATTAACCTTTGGATGGGGAATTCCCTCAGTGGCTTTCCGGATGTCTTCCAGAGTCCAAGGTCTATACACTAAAATAGTTGGGTCCTGATTGTCCTGACCTGCCTGAGGGTTGGGTACTTCTATAAGTGGGCATATTTCTTCTTCTTCTTCACTTATAGATCGTGAATTCTTAACCATTTGCCATAACTCGATGCCTTCATTTGAGTTACCTGCCTTTGTTCGAGACCTGGTCTCGATGGGATCTCTAATATATGGTTTTATTTTCATAATGCCTCTTTCTTCAGTGACCACAGGATATCATGGGGGTGGACTAACCTGTTCACTTGCTTCATATTTTGGTAAGGGAGGCGGAGGTGCTGATGCTATTACTAAGTTATATTCTTCATTATCTAAAAACATTGCTTTTGAATTTTTGTTCTTTTGTTCCCTACGGTTTACTTCCTCAATCCGCCTGTGTGCCTAAGGAATTCCTAATTTACGTTGCTTTTTTACCCGACCTTTGGAATCGGTTTTGAGCTGTTTGACAAGTTTGACAAGCGAGGATTTTTCTAATTTTCCGTCGAATTCATACATATTAAACCATTTTGAATAATATTTAATATTGTCGGCGCACTGCGACTGCATGTATTTTGCGTCTTCTGTTAACGGCGGATTTTGGGGACTTTTTGTGCAGTTATTACCCATTTTGTTCTACCCTTTGATCGTTACGTAACTTTTCTTAATTTTTTAACGTGGTACCACGGATTTTGTTATAGTCTCTTCAGAATGACTGCCTACTTATTCTGTTTCTCCTGATCTATGACAAGACAGTAATCTTTTTTGTTCCTGACTTGTAAGAAATATACAGTCTAACAAAAACAATACACATCTAGTCCCTGATCTAAAACAGAAAATAGAAAAAAGTAGCTTCACCTTACCTGAGCCCACATGATTGATCACCAGTTCACGGAGACCAGTCCTTCAGTCACAGATCAGAAAGTGGCTGGCCCCTTTTGAACGACAATTCAGTCGGAGGACTTTTCAGATAAGAAGAACCGATTTGGTTTCTTCCACGTATGGTTTCAACCACCTGGCCCGTCTGATCCGAGGTGAAGAGAGGGTTCCGGTCCAAAGGACCAATCTGTCAAAGGAAAAAACTTCAAAGACCAATTCACGTTAGGTTCAAGCAAGGCACCCTTTATTACTTGCAGCAAGGAGACAAAGCATGTATGCACAAGGTTTGTCTAAATGATTAACGACTAGTAGGTTATACTTATACAGTTCTCTTCCTGTCACATAGAAAATGTTACATTCTATTGCTGATGTAGCTAGACACAGCTTTCTGTATGTTCTACAGAAAATATTGTTAGACTTATTGCTGACCAAGTTAAAATATCTGTCATTCTTCAAAACATTTCGAGAAAAACAACCGACCTTGGGTTTATGTCAGTCCATTTCAGCATTTCAATTCTTCTATTGTACTGTTCTAATACATGTGTTACATTTTACCTAGATTCAAGGTACATTTCTAGCTTCAGTACAAGTAATGCTGACTACGGTTTAAACTTTCAAGCATCTATTGTTTTCTTTATCAATAGCTTCTAACAGCTGCATGTTTCCTCATGGCATAAGCAGAAATCAATATCCCTTTGTTAATTTTCATGACATTAGCAGAAATGAATTACTTATTTTGTTATTTGCTGACATTAGCAGAAAATAGAATGCTTCTTGTTAAGTTTCTAATGGCTGTGCAGATTCATGCAGTGTGAACAGAATAAATGTATTAACCCTTTTAAATCTCAAATGCATTAAGCATGTATATTACTATTACTTATTACATATTTTTCTAACAGCTATTTTTCCATTGGATGGATTGGCAGAGTCTTTAAGGTTTGAGCTACAAAGTCTTAAGATACAGGGTTTGAATCTGATGCTTGGGACTGTATATTGGTGCATATTTATTTGTTTAATTTTATTTTGTATTTTATTACATTTGTTAACCAGGAAAGTCCGACTGGGCTAGGAGCCTGTTTTCAGCGGAGGCCCAGTGAGAAAAGCTCCAAAAAATAGTACAATTATATTCTTTTGAATATAAGCAGCAGTATTCAGTCAATTAAAAAAATGCTCAATATAGTACATAACTTAAGTACAGGATAGTACAAAATATTCTGTTGTTGCCAGTTCAAGGTAATAGTATGGGTATTTTAACAGGGTCTGTGATTGTAAAGAATTTCTTCAGATTTGGCATTATTAGTTAGGTTGGGTGTCAAGGTTACATGTTTGTCTCATAGATGCAGGGTACATGACTGTGAATTTCCCAGTTTTGTATAAGGTGACCTTTTTTTTTTTTGCAGCATTAAATGTTTTCTTTCTTTTGCAGATGGTGCAAACATGCACTTTGAGACAAAGATGGGCAGCCATTGTTTCACAGAGGAGTTATTTCAGGAGCTGCATCCTAGTGAGTCTTTTATGGCAGAGGAATCTGGTGTGTCCACAAGGAAGATGCAAGGCCAGATGCCATAGGGCAGGGCTGTGGCCTGGGGAAGTAGGCATGGAAGTTGGTGGATAGTGCCACAGTGGATATTCTGGCTGGTAGAGCTGCACACAGTGAAGCCACAGGTAATGTTTCTCTGTTGGAGATTCAGGCGGTATTCTGGATTTGATGCAGTTTGGGATTAGCCTGGGAGTAGTTGGAGGTGAGGAATTACTTCAGTAACTCGGGGAAATTGTAAATGCATTATGGGATTGGGAGAGGTTTAGTGAACAGGAGCAGGTCCAGAGGGAGGCATTGAGGGGGGAAGGTATCTTAGGGTCATCATTAGGGAGTTTAGGGTTGTGAATAGGGGTGGGTTGAGTCACAGCAGCAAGAGTTGAGTTCAGATTTTAGGATTCGACTGGTGGACTGGTTAGCTATGTAGGCCTTGGGCAGGCAGAATGAGGGTCTTTTGACCTTTTACATACCTGCTATGGTTAAGAAAAAGATTTGAAAAGTTGAGTACATGAATATCTTGTAGTTAATTGATGCTGAAGGGGTGTAAACTTTGTTGGAATCAGAGACAGTGAATAGCAAAGATATTCTATTGGCCGTAGCAGCACTGTGGAGGAGGAGGGTGGGTATGCTGTGAGCAAAAATGTGGAATAATTGGCTGTTCAGTTTTGTGTACTACGTAGCAGTTTCATTAGAGAAGGATAAGTCCATTGTACTACCACTTTTGGCTTATTTTCTCATGATTCATGAGGCACAGTGACTGTGAGGGGGGGGGGCACCTAGTTGAGGTATAATCAGCACTTCCATATGCGAAAAGCAGGGGATCAAGTCACTGCATTGGGAAGTTAGGCACCCTGACATTTGGATAGCCACCATGATGATTAACTTTGGTGCTGCTAGCAGATGGTTTAAGGTAGGAGTGGAGGGGATTGGGGTGTGCTAAGCCTTTAATGTGGGGCATTGTTCCTGGGTGGTATGCACGTCCTCGCGCTCTTGTTCAAAGAGTTCGGGTATACATCCAACATTCAGTGTGGCCGTCGGGAAGGGAGTTTGGTCAGTCTGGGCACATTTCCACCCAAAGGAGGAGCATTATCTCTTTCACTTCATGGATTTCAAGGCTTTCATTGGCAAGGTAATTTTTGAGTGCAGAGGGGAGGAGTGTCTTTTCAAGGACAGAGGGGAAGACGGAGTGATGCATTCACCCATTAAAGTGCAGGTTTTGCAGCACTTGCTCAGCCAATTTACTGACTTCATGGTGGCAGAGGAATTAGTTAAAAGATTTTCAGTAGGATTTTCTATTAAGTCAGGGTTTAAAGTGGCAAACTCAATCTGTAAGAATTTGCATTCAGTGTTGGGAGGGAAGAGATCCTGAAAGATCTGTTAGAGAAGGAGCAGGATGCAGGCAGGTTACTGGGTGCATTTTCTTGTCCTCCATTTAATAGTTTTAGGGTGTCACCACTGGGTTTGGTCTCTAAGATGTCACCTGGTGAATTCTGGTTGATTCACCATTTATCCTATCTTGAAGGGAACTTGGTTAATGATTTCATTTCTGTTGAAGACACAAACGTTAGGTATGTTTTGTTAGGTGACGCAGTGCAGGTCATTCGCTGGTTTACAGATCCTTGGTAGGAAAAGATGGATATTGAATCTGCTTTTCAGTTACTACTGTTACAGAGGGGAAGAGTAGCTATGGTTGGACATGGTGGTTTGGAACAAGTTTTACTTTAACAAAGCCAAGCCGATGGGGTGTTCAGTTGCCTGTGCTACTTTTGAGAAGTTTAACACTGCACTCCATTGGATTTGGCAACAATGGGTGGGCACTCAGAAGGTGGTGCATTATTTGGACAATATTTTACTGATAGCTGAATGGCATGAAGGAGTGATGGAGGGTATGCTATCATTTTTGATGATGTGAGAGGAGTTGTGTGTTCCTTTGGCTATGTAGAAGTTGGAAGGCCCTGCTAAGGCATTGTGTTTTTTGGGATTGTCAATGGATGTGAGATGAGGCTTGTTTTGTTTACCATTCAAGAAGCTAGAACACTTGAAGGAAAAGATTGCTTGGGTAAGGCACAAGGACAAGGTGCAGGTTAGGGAAGTTATGGAGCTCTTAGTCCTGATGAATTTTGCCGGGTAATTCATCCTAATTGGACATTTTGTAGGTCTATGGCTTTCTTGTTGAAAAGGGGAGGAGCAAAATCCATTGGATGAGTATTGGTAAGATTGTTAATGCTAATTTAGCATTGCAGTTGTCCTTTTTGGATACGTTTAATGGCATTTCGTTTTGGCAGTCAGATTGGGTTGGCCAAAGGGAGTTGCAATTTTTTATAAACGTGGCAAGAGGTATTGGGATGGGATTGTTTTTTAACACTGAATGGTTCATGGCTCAATGGATGGATGATTGGAAGGATGAATGGAAGAGAGACATGACATTTTTGGAATAGATGCCTATTGATGCAGTGTCTGTGGTATGGCAGGAGTGGCATGGTAAGAGGCCAATCTTTCATTTGGACAATATTGCAGTGGTGCAAGTTTTACAGTCAAAGACAGCAAAGTCTAGATTGCTTTAGTTGGTATTATGGAAATTCATTTTGCAGAGTTTGTGGATAAACTTTTCTTTTACAGGTGTGCATTTGGCAGGTCCTAGGAATGGATTTGCTGACAGCTTGTCTCATTTTCAGTTTTCCAGGTTTCAGCCAAACTATCCATCTCTCAGCTTTCTTTCCTGAACATAAAAATGAGGGAGAAGGGGTACTCCATACCTTGGGTGCCCACAGACAACTCAGGTACTATCTTAATAGAACTAAATATTTTAGCTCTTTGAATCAATTGTCCATTTCTTGTGAAGGTAAGAAGGAGAGACAACCTCTGTCAAAACAGACTATTTCCAAAAGACTCCTTGAAGGTTTTATTAGCTGTGACATTGGAGACAATAAAACACATTTTTTGGATACTGGCTGGTTGTTTTCTTCACTTTGGTGGGATATAGTGGTTGTGCTATATTTCTAAATGGTTGCCTATGGCTATAACCTTTTGTTATACTCACTTTGACAAATTTATACCAGGCAGTGCCAAGGCCCACTCTACAAGTACCTTGGCTTCTTCTATGGCTTTTTGAAAATGTTTTGATTCTCAAAGTATTCTAGAAGTTACTACTTGCTCCTAGGTACATACTTTTACAAAACACTATAAACATGACTCCTTCTCTAGGTTTAGATCATGCTTTGCTATGACCATTCTGCAGGAACTTCTGGACCATTCTCCGTCTACCTCACAAATGTAGTTGGTTTTGGTAATCTACACATACAGTCAAAGCTGCTGTGGCAGTGATTAATATGAAGGAAATAGTACAACTTTATAAGCCGAACTTATCATAACAGTAGATGTTTGAATGATCACTGCTGCAATAGCTGATCCCTTCCTCCATCTACTTTTATTTTTGATGTGTTTCGTATGCCAGGGTGTGGACATTTAATTTTTGTTTTCCCTAGCCTTGTCCTTTCTGAGCTTAGCCTTCATCTCTCTCTCTCTCTCTCTCTGCTGCCAAAGGAGCTCTGAAGGGCTTCGCACCCAAATTTGTATTTTAGTCAGCTCAGCTCGAGCTCCTTGACAGTTTGTGCATGTAGAAGCTGGATGGCTGTTATATCCTGGGCAGGATATAACCCATATAGTTAAGGCCACTGTAGCAGTGATCATTCGAACATTTACTGTTATGGTAAGCTCAACTTATACAACTGTACATTTCATAAGCAGGGAATGAGTGTCGGTGTATGGAAAGCAGCAAAGTTCTTCCTGAAGTTGCAAAGCAAAGGGGATGCTTTTCTACTGACATTAAAGAAACATTTCTTATCATACTATATGTATTAATTTGTAAAAGAAGTGGCTGACTCATACATATAAATGATTAATTTTCTTTTTATTTATTTGTTTGTTTATCACATTTTTATTTGTTTAAATTTTAATTTTTTACTCACAGCAAATGCAGAAGCCATGTTTGTGGTAGATTATCTGTTCTGTTTACAGGAATACAGTTCTAGCTACGTGGAAGCTGATTTGTTAGGATAATGTGGTCTGGACCTAGGCTAACTGTTTCCTTATACAGACGTCAGTGAGCACACCCACATGATACATTTCTACCAGTTGCATTTCTTTATTTCAGAAGCACAATTTATAATTAAAGTGTATTGGACATTTTCAGAAGTGTCCTTGTTTTTCAATTAATTTCATTTCTTGTTATCTCATGTTAAAGTTGTAAGTGATTTTGCAAAAAATTAAGATTATAGCGTGTTTGATTTTTTTAGTTTCACTGTTTATTCAGTTTTTCTCTATAGTCACACTCAAAAAAATATGCCGTGGTAGGTACTAGACAATTATTTACAAGCATTTACAAGCATTATGAGTAAGAAAAACAATATGATTCCTTGGAGGAGTCACTTTTTAATTTCCATTTTGGTTTCACTGCTGTATCACCACATATTAACTTTCAGTGTAAGGCATTTTACCTGCAAGAACTAGTTGGCAACTTATCTTTCTAGGAAGTAAAAAGTTGTTACTGATGCATTTATCATGAACATTATAGCTTGTACATCAGTTTTCATAAAGAGGAATTGTGTGCCCACTCTTTTATAATGTCATGGCAGGGATTTTCAGCTCTGAGAAGAAAAATCAGGGTGCTATCCTTATCAACACAAAATAAAAAAAATATATAAAGAACACACATTTTGCATCAGGAACTGTATAGTTTGGTATTGTGCATGGTAAGGAGGTTATTTTCAACGCCAAGAGTTTTTTTAGACTTGCCCAGTGCACTTTAAGAAATAATCCATGTGAGTTATGGAATATGTAAGACTGTTGGTGATCAACATTAAAGGCCTAACCCCCTGATCTGCTGAAATCACATGTAGGAAAACCGTGTGTATCATACACCCTCAGTATTCATTTTTATTGTTATATTTTAAGCAGACATATATTTTTGGCATACGTTTTCTAATATTTTTGTGTAAATCCATTAAAAAAGGCCATTTTAAAGAGATTTCTAGAAAATGTTTTGACATTGTTTGGTCACGACTCTGTCAAGTATCACAATGATTATTGTGTTTATTTATTTAGGTTATTTTAAACTGCAGATATCTTAGTTTTCTATTCAGTGAAGCTAAAAATAAGTAATATAAACAATGTCACCTTCTGCGTGTTTGGAAAAAGAAATTTGGGGGTCATATATTCATGAGATATAAAATTGTCAAGTTAGTTGCTTTCAATGTATTAATCAGTGTCAACTGGGTGTTTTCTACTTCTAATTCTTGACTGGGGGGTGACGAGTGAGTATGTTCATATGTCTCAAATGGATGAGGAATGTTCATCATTCTGAGTCTTAAAAATTCTGTCTACACTGCTCCATGATGAAAACATCAGAAAGTCATTCACTGCTAAAATACCTTTAAATAGCTGTAGTAAATAATAGTGAAGACTGCTGAACCATATTACTTCATGGCAGATAATGTTAATAAAGTATACACAAAACAGCTAATATTCATTCTACGAGTATCCTTGTTGAAGTCATTAGTAAATGTTCTGCATTTGATCATTCACTCCACATTATGAGATGCAGGTTTCAAATTTTTGTAATAGATAATCGAGGGTTATGAATTTCTTTATTAAGTTTATTACAATGTAATTTATTTAGTTGTGGTTCAGAAGCTATGACTGTTTATTTAAACGTAGGGGGTGAGATTTTTTTTGTCCCTACTTTAGCTTTCTAGGATGTCATAAGTATACATCATCGGTGCCTGTGGGAAGAAATTTAACAGAATGGCTTATTCCATTAAGGTCACCTCCCAGAATTACAGCAACAAGGTAGAAGATATTTTTGACTGATCTAACTGACAATGCTATGTGTTGTCCTGCTATTACTAAAAAGTCACTGTGCAATTTTGTTCAAAAGCCAGGTTTCATTTATTGTGGGTTATAAAAAAAATTATCACAGCAAAAAACAACCACTGAAGGTTTTGTTAACATCATCCATGGTACAAGCAAGCAATAATGCCCAACAGGGTGTGTGTTAATGTGTAATTAATGCCCACCAAGGGGTTTTGAGAGGCCCAGCGCCACAGACAGAGAGCCTCTACACCCCTGGAAGGGCATTAATTACACATTAACACACACACTGTAGGGCATTATTGTGCTTAGAGAATGGGCTCTCTGTAAAATGTTTGTGTTTTACTTACTTATATATTTTTTTGGTTCTATTTTATTTTTTTGATATATTTTTGATGTAAAATAGTTACTCCACCTAATGATTCATACTTGCTGTAGTATATGTTAATGGTGTTGGAGAAAGCATTTTGCATCCAAAATATATTAAAAAAATAAAACAGTACTTAAAAAATGGGTCTACTTCACCCTGTCGAAGGCCAGCAGTATAGAAGCTGATATTGTCAGCACCAAAATGTCGAAAGCGAAAGTCATCGCGAGTGTAAACAGAAATCTCGGTAAGGGGAAATTTCCATTTACTGCAATGTAGTGCAATCTTGGAGTTGGTATATTTAAGTAGCGGAGGGGTGTGGGGGGTGCAGGGGGGCTTGCAATTTGTGTTGTGTTTGGGTGTTTTTTTTTTTTTTTTTTGTGTATGCTCGATATTCGGGGGTTTTGACATTTTCTTGTCGATTATTACGCTGTCAACAGTTTGAGTTTTCGACAGCGTAATATAAACGCTCAAAAATACATAAGTAAGTAAAACAAAAAATTTTACGGACAGCCCATTCTCTAAGGGCTGGCAGAGATCATTATCTCTTCACTCTCTCTCATACATGCTATCAGGAGATCATTGGTTCACTTTCACACTTCACTCACTCACTCTCACACACACACACACACACACACACACACACACACACACACACACACACACACACACACACACACAGTCTCTCTGCTTCCATGCATGCATTCACTCACACATGCAGTCAAAAACACAAATACATACATACACAACTGAGCGCCCTCCAGCTCTTACTCATACATCCATACAGTCTCTCACATGTGCTTTATTTATTTATTTATTTATTTTCATTTTACACTCACTAAACAGCAAAAGTGCTGCTTAATGAGTGTAAAATAATGACTTGCTCACTTTCACTTTCACTTTCACTGACAAGGATGCATACAACACACATTTACACACACACACACACACACACACACACACACACACACACACACACAAACACTTTTTTTTGTCTTCGTTTTTTGACATTTTACACTCACTAAACAGCAGGCGCGCTGTTAAGTGAGTGTAAAATAATGGCGGCCATTTCATTTTTCTCAGTCTGAGATCTATGGCGGCTTGATAAGCTCCCGTGAAACAGCAGACTCATTTTTCACTGGGCATTATTTGTACATTAATACCCTGCTTGAGAATGTTCGTTCTCCAATCAGGGTATTGATGTATAGCAAGCCCATTCTCCAATCAAGGTACTGATGTATAGTAAGCCCGTTCTCCAATCAAGGTACTGATGTATAGTAAGCCCATTCTCCAGTCAGGGTACTGATGTATAATAAGCCCGTTCTCCAGTCTGGGTACTGATGTATACTAAGCCCGTTCTCCAATCAGGGTACTGATGTATAGTAAGCCCGTTTTCTAATGCAGGATATGCCATAGTACTACAGCCCAATGTGACCAGTGCCATTGCAAAATATTGGATTTTGTGTCATCAGAATCATGAGTGTTTCTGCTGAAACCTGGTGTATGTATTCACTGATATATACAAAGTAAGAAAATCACTGGGAACTGCTGCTGTACGAACACAATAAATATTTATTAAAACACTGAGAGTAAAAAACAACAAAGTGAGCGCTTTCGGGCTAAACCCTTCATCAGACAAAAGTGCTCTTACAAACATCTCATTTTTAAAAAATACTTGCATCAATCAGTACTCAGAAAAAACCCGCCTTTTTCTGTGGGTTGTCCTAATACAAACTATTCAATTAATAATTAAAGGCACATATTACTGCTGATGTGTATTCAATAAAATGAAATAATAATATGAAAATAAAAATAAAAATTCAATAAAAAGCACGCCTGTTTTTGAGAGTGGGTTTCAGGGGTACCATATCATTCAGCCCTGGTTTAACATGGACTGTTAGATCTAAAATCCATTGTGATTCTATAGCCTCTGTTTTCAGCCTGATATCACCACCTCTCTTATTGAGAAAAACATTAGCAATCACCCTAAATTTAAAATTATGTGTTGGGTGATCCTTAACATGATTATATAGTGCATTGTGCTCATCGCAATTCCTAATGGAGCCTAAATGTTGCAGGATCCTGGTCTTTAACATATTGTTGGTCTTGCCAACATAATATCCTTGACATGATGTACATCCTGCCATATATACCACATTAGTGGTCCTACAGGTAGCTTTCCCCTTAAATTTAAAACTCTTCCCTGTTAATAATAAGCCCGTTCTCCAGTCAGGGTACTGATGTATACTAAGACCGTTCTCCAATCAGGGTACTGATGTATAGTAAGCCCGTTTTCTAATGCAGGATATGCCATAGTACTACAGCCCAATGTGACCAGTGCCATTGCAAAATATTGGATTTTGTGTCATCAGAATCATGAGTGTTTCTGCTGAAACCTGGTGTATGTATTCACTGATATAGAATCCTTTAGCTTACTGACTTAGGAGAAAGTAACTTTGAAATTAGAATCTGCCTTTTTAGTCATCCATTCTGCTGCCTTTGAATTTATTAATATACAGAGCCAGATGAAGCTCAAATGGGGCCCTAGGCAGGGTAATGGATCAGCACCCCCCACACCTATTCCAGTGTACCATTACGTGGCTATTTCTCCCCAGTTACCATAAGCACTGTTCACACCTTTAAGTGTACATATTGCTTTCTACTTTACTTCTACACTGATTACCTTCTGGTTGTATTAAATTATATCCCTTGTATCACATAGCACCACTTGTTAGAACATTTTAAATTAATAGTTTTGAACATTTTTCCAGTAAGTGATGAAACAAAACACATGATGCAATAATAACAAATCTGCCCAATTCAGAACATTTCAAACATAAAGTGCCACTCAAATCCTGTCATTACTGTCCAATATCAGTCAATATGTACAATCTCTACAGAAGTAAAAGTCATCTGAATAATTCCACATTAAAGAGACCTGTAACTAATGAAGAGGTTGCTGCTAGAAAACAATTTTATATTTCAGTGCTTCATTTACAAATTCAATGCCTGTTGCCCTTGAAGAATACATTGTCTACGTTGCAATAAAAATAAAATGGTAAGCTGGTAATGTTGCAATTGGGAATGGATGGCAAACTGATGACAGGTTCATAGTTACGAGGCATCTCATCCAAAAGAGGACATACTCAGGACTGCAGCACCCTACCCACCCTTAAAGTACAACATAGTACCAGCAATCCATCTACATGCCAGGGGAGTAGAACCCACAGCCTTCTGCATCAAGCAGAAGTATGCTACCTGTTATGCTACTAACAATGCTTTTCAACTTTACAACACAATAGTGATTATATTTACTAACAAACCAGCTGTACATTGTAAACAGATTTAGCATGAGCAGGAGTAAACTGCTCTTCCCTTGAAGCTCACAATTTCTTGAAAATGCACTTGAAACTCAATTCCTTGAAAAATGCTTAACCTGAGACTCAGTTCCTTGAAAAATGCACCTGAATGTCAGTTCTTTGAAAAATGCAGCTTCTTAGTTGGGGTAGAAGATTCAGGCTATTGTTTCTTGTAAATAAGTTACAGGGTTTGAGCCTGAGCAAATTACTAACCACTTACTATCCCTAACTAGGGCATGTTACTCACACACACCCCTATCTACCTCTCAACTTCTTAGTGCAAGAAACAAGGACAAAGCCTAAAATAAATAGGGTCAGATTTTAAATATTACTCTCACGTACTTATAAAGTTGCTAGAATAACAGTATTTGTATTAATATGCATATTTCTAAAGGATATGAAGTCTGAAACTCAAATATCTGTCATTATTTAGTAACTTCAGTCCTGAATGATTTTTCAGAAAATCACAAATTTTATGAGGAGCAAACCAAAAATATGGGGCAAAAATTTGTACAGTTGAGAGGTATGCTACCTACCTACCTACCTCTCTCTCTCACACACACACACACACACACACACACACACACACACACACACACACACACACACACACACACACACACACACACACACACACACACACACACACACACACACACACACACACACACACACACACACACATTTCTGCCTCTTATATACACATATACTCACACATCTACCTCTTACTTACATACACAGCTACCTGTTGAAGTACACATGTCGCACAGATGCAAGGTGTGTGCGAATAGATGCAAAGGGCTTCTTAAAAAAGTATGCCCTTTAAAAAATATGCACTTTTTTCTTTTTTTTTTTTAATTAAAAAAAATGAATCCCCCAGACAGCAAGCCCTTTCCCAGTCAGGGGGGGGCCCCCTCACAGACAGTAGACCCTAGGTGACTGCCTTGGTCACCTAGTGCTCGATCCAGTTCTGTTAACACAGGTAAACATTCATGCACATTCACAAATCCAGTATACAGATATATCTAAATCAACTGTTAAAATTGACATTGGCTTAAACTTTCCTACTGCAGCAAAACAGAATTTGTGACATCACTACTGCAAAGCAACAGTGGGATTGCAGTAACATATTTTTATTTGTAAGACGTGCATCTTATGCAATGCATGGCTAATTATGTAGAAATTGTGTTCTGTCAATAAAAATAACAAAATGTTTTTAGTAAACCTGGTGATATGCAAGTAGTTAGTCTGATTAAAATCATTGTACAAGTATTATAATGACATTCAAGATACCGAGGGCAGCATTAATATCTACCCATTACTCATGTTCTGCTCCTAATAGTTTATGAAGTAACTAATTCCTATTATGCATAGCACAGTCCTCAGGTCATCCTCTCTGCTAAAAAGACTACTGTCTCATAAACTGAGCAAAGCTAGTGGAAGCTGAATTGCTCAGTGACAAAGTACTTTCTGAGAAGCGTGGCAAAGTCTGCCATGTCTGCTGTCAGAGAGCCACGCCTTCCAGCAGCCTTTGTTGTATGTGAGGTTGTAGCACTGTACAGAATGGGATGCAGAGTAACAGCATCGAATTCTGGATTCATCCAGCTAGTCTAGAATGAAAGAGCCTTTGTAGAAATGAGGTGCAGAAAGTCACAAAAAACATCTACATTTTAGCTGCATTTCTTTTCCCAATGTTATGCTTTTATATGTGCAGATAAATGCAGCAGCTGAGATTAGATTCTGTTAAACAAGCATTGCCTTTACGATAGAAGTGCTACCACCTTAAAGGAGTTCTAGGTGTAATGCAAACCATTGCAGTAAAAATAAGGCAGAAAACATTGTGAATATCCACATCAATATACACATTTTAATAGTGGATGAATAATGATTAACTTTCAACTTTTGATAGTTATAGCAGTAATTAATCAATGTGCAGGTGTTACTATAAAAAGGTGTCGATCTTTCTGATTCCAAACGACTTATTTGTGAAAACAGGTAAGGCAATCTGTACAGGAAACAAGTTGTAGTGATTTTAAATAATTCCGAAACAGATAATATGTGCATTTGTACTTAGCAAACGTAATACAGCAGGCTGTCTCATTATACCTCAGATATATGTGTTATACCTTGAAGTAAAATTCTGCCTACTTTGTTCTTTCACACAAACCAACACATAGGTTCATAGGTTCATACTAGGCTATCTGCCCTGGGGCAATTATAAGCCTAGCCCGATTCTGTATGGCTTACGCCACCCCTTGATTTGAGTATACTGTGCCCTTTTTAAGGTTTAGTTTACTGTGCCTCTGTCTAAAAGGCTTAATATGCATGTGTGTGTATGTGTGTGTGTGTGTGTGTGTGTGTGTGTGTGTGTGTGTGTGTGTGTGTGTGTGTGTGTGTTTAGTGACAGGCTGTTTCATGCTGGCTTATCTAAGAATATTACACACATTTATTTATTTAATTATTCATTCAGCTCTGTGTAAATAGTATCATCTATGATAGACGTCTGACTGAAGAGTAACATTATTACCTTATAATATACAAGTACATGCAATCCGTTTTGTTTTCCTTCCAGAAGTTGACAAGCTAAAATGCTATTCTTAATTGTACTGAAGTCTAATCTGTTGAGTTTGATAAATCCAGACAGCAATGAATGTACTTCAGCAATTTTGCAAAATAAAGAAGACATATGTCTACTGCAGCTATTCAGTGTTTTAGGATCTTTTGTATCACATTCAGTATTCCAAAAGTGCTGTAATAGTACTCCTCAAAAATATGAACATGAACAGTTTTTCTACAAACTGACACTGCTTACATAGATATTTAGAGTACCTTTGGGCCTGAAAAAGCATAATGTGAACTCACACTATTTTAAATCAAAGGGAAGTCTGTTTTACTTTTTAGGTTATGATCATACTCGGTGTGATGTTCTTGCTTACTATTAGGAAATAAAAGTGTGTAATATTCATTCAGCTGACATAATGTTAGATTTTTTGCACTAGGGACTATGTATTCCGAAGTGTTTTTGTAAGATGAAGTTTGTATTCAATCAATGTAATGTTGTTCATAGTGCAAATGAACTAATTAGTTTTGATTGATGAATTAGGGGGTCGGCTGATGAATTATTGATGCTGTATTTAAAGAGAAGGTTTTTGAATGATAAAATGTTCCATTGAAGGCGAAAAGCTGAGGTACCAGGCCTTGGATCTGTGAATAAAGGATCTGTATTACCTTCCTGTGGTGGTGTTCCTGTCTGCTACTTAGAGTATTTCTTTTGGTTCGTGTTCATGTTTGCAGTTGTTTTGTCACAGATAGGTTGTTCAAAGCTTCCTTCTATCCAAGTAAGGTGTAGGCAACTCAGAAACTAGTATCACAGCCCTGAATTCAGCACTAGCCTGAAAACTGGACTATACTAGCTTAGAAAGGCAGGAAACAAGGACTTTTTTGTTTTTTTTTTAAAGATAAGGCAAAAACAGTAAAAAATACACTTAAAACAGCTTTAAATGACTACAAATGATCAGAAAAGGCTATCACACTTTAGTGTGTAGCCTTCAACAGTTAAACAAATTATTTAAACAAAAAACAACTTTTTAAAAGTGCAAGCAGTCAAATAAGTACAATATGTGAAAAAACAAGCTTTTAAATCACAATAAACGCTGGAAAATCTGCAGTTATGCGGAAAACAGTTAAGTACAGTAAGAAAGTACAGAAAACTGATACTTAATCACTCCAAAGTCTCTCTCCTAAGCTAGAAGGCTTGTATCAGTTTAAGGCTTTCTGGTGCTACCCAGTAGGTGAGTTACAGGAAAGATAGGAAACAAGCGCAGATGTGGTCTTTTAAACCAGAAAGTTGAAAGAGACGGACTAACTGTCCAAGAACCTTTCCTCTCATGGTAGACAGGCTACCTAGTGCTTACCACTCCCACTGATAAGCTAGAAGGCTTTCCTCCAACACAGAAAGGCTTGCGGGGCTTAGAAGCTTACCAACAGTCCTGGATACAGTAACTCTGTATCTGGACTAGGCTAGTTACAGGAAAGGTATGAAACAAGCGCAAGTGCGGCTTTTAAACCAGAACGTTGAAAGAGATGGAAAAAAAACTGCCCAAACGGCCAATAGCTACAATTTCTGGGCCAGGAACCACTCCTCTTGTAGATAGGCTACCTGATGCTTACCACTCCCACTGATAAGCTAGAAGGCTTCCCTCCAACACAGAAAGGCTTGGGGGGCTCAGAAACTTACAAAGAATCCTGGATACAGTAAATCTGTACCTGGACTAGACTAGTAACAGGAAAGGCAGGAAACAAGCGGAAATGCAGGCTTTTAAATCAGAAGGTTGAAAGAGATGGAAAAGCTTCCCAAACAGCCAATAAACTATAATTTCTGGGCCAGAAACCACTCCTCCTGTAGTAGATAGGTTACGTAGTTCTTACCACTCCTACTGATAAGCTAGAAGGCTTCTCTCCAACACAGAAGGGCTTGGGGGGGCTCAGAAGCTTGCCAACAGTCCTGGATACAGCAAATCTGTACCTGGATTACACTAGTTATAGGAAAGGTGGGGACCAAACGCAAAACGGGCTTTTAACCAGAAAGTAGAAAGAGATGGAAAAACTGCCCAAACAGCCAATGAGCTACAATTTCCAGGCCAAAACCCACTCTTCCTGTGGTAGATAGGCTACCTAGTGCTTGCCACTCCCACTGATAAGCTAGAAGGCTTCCCTCCAACACAGAAAGGCTTGGGGGGCTCAGAAGCTTACCAACAGTCATGTATCTGGACTTGGCTACTTACAGGAAAGGCAGGAAACAAGCTTAGATTTTTTTTTTGTTACAGAAATGCAACTAAAACAGCAGTAAATACAATTCAAATTGTAGTGCAGGCCAGCACACCCGAGTGTGTAGCAACACTACGGCAAATACAGTTCAAATAAATGCAATTAAATTAATAAATGACTAAAAAACAAGTGCAGAAGGCAGTAAATTAGAAAGCTACTAACAAGCAGTAATAAGTGCAGAGTAAGAGCAACTGAACAGATAACAGTACGCAGAAGAGCAACTAAGACAGTTACAGTAAGAGCAGATTATATATATATATATATATATATATATATATATATATATATATATATATATATATATATTTTTTTTTTTTCTTGAGGGAAGGAACAGAGCAGGATTAAGAGGCTACAGAGGTTGTCCTTCCCAAATGCTCTCTTTGTACACAGTAGGAGTGCCTGAAATCAGAATATGATCTCACTGCACTCAGTTGAGTGAGCAAATGAGATGGGCCCAGAAGGAGCATCCAAATACAAATCTACAAAAGGGGCAGGCAGTTTCAAAGCCACCAACATTAATACCAAAACAAGAACAGGGAGGATGGGTGGGGAACTAACTGTAGAGACACAGCCACAACTTCAGCTGAGTTAATATTCAGTGAAAAACACAAATAAATACATTAAATACAGTACTGTATGCAAAACATGATTTAAGTTTAGGGATATCACACATGAGAAAGATGGTATGAGGCACAAAGGCACCACAGCTGAAAACTGAGGTGACATATATACTGTATCTGTATGTTAATGTTCATCCTGGTCATGTATAGCAGTGTTTTGGCCCTTTTGCTTGACTGCTCTGTTGCATAACTGCTGCCTGATCCAGTGCACTTTCTCTTCACCTCGTGCATCTCGTGGTCCTAGTGCATGGGCACAAAGATTCACCTCTCAAGCTTCACTGTTGAGGTGAATTTCTTAATTTCTATAATGCAGACACATAACGAACTTTATGACCCTAGACATGACTATAATCCTCTGTACTGAAGTCTCCCATTTAAGTTCGCTGGCTGTGTTGACAGTATCTTGTGCCTAGACTTTACTAGCAGGTTTGAAGTAAACACGATAGATGTGCTTAATTTGACAGCCCATAGCGAGCACTTTAATGAGTAAAGCATCCCTGCATTTCTTACACCTGGGATGTGTGTGGAGGATGGAAGATGATGTGAATGTGTAGAGTCACGTCCTATCAATGGTGGTACAAGATCTGCCTATGCTGTGAGCAATGCAGGTTCCAGGAAAAATAGAACTAGTGCAGTAGTGAACAATATTTCAGGAAATAAAAGAATCTTAATTTTATAGATCTGAGTTTATTCCTGATATAACATGCCATGAACTAAATCATGTCCTTCAAGATAGTGAGGGCCATATGGCAGGAGCAGATAATACAAATTGGATAAATGACTGAAGGCCAGGGTTACTATGTATATTTTCAATCATCAAAGTATACACTCTAACATCTGCATTAGTAATGGTGAATACAGAGTTATTTTGAGTAAGGAGCAATGCAGTTGAGGGAATGTGATTAGCAGTAAATGTTCTTTGCACTTTGATGAGTTGCAGTATGAAAGATGGGGTAAAGAGAAAATGAAATCCCAGGTTGTTGGATGTGAAATGGAATGAGCATTTTAGCAAGACAGGAAAAGGAGAAAAACTGAGTGTATAAATTGGATTTTTATGTTAAGACTGAAAGCAAAATCAAGGATATTTTGATAAAGACAAACGCTAAGACTACAGACAGGTTTTCCCAGCATTTAGTCTAAGAGGAAGAATGACATAACTGATTTTTTTTTTTAATATTTCTGTCACGGATCTTAAAGAGAAACATGGTATCTTCACGACTTAGTATAGCATGTGGCTATGAGTGTGTTGTGAAGTAGGTGTATGAAAAAGCTACCGTTACAATGATGCCATGAATGGGGAAGAAAATTAACAGGGGCTAATTAACAGTGGGATGCATACCTCTCAACTGTACATTTTCTAACAGAATGTCCAGATTTTTGCCTCATATTTTTGGTCTGTTCCTCATCAAATTTGTGGTTTTCTGGCAAATTATTGAAGACTGAAGTCACTAAATAACATTAAATAATGACAGACAATTGAGATTGAATGTTGGTGTGAGAGTGATAGAAAGGATGAGTGGGAGATGTGGGAGGTCATAAAGATGATTGTCAATGAAGAAGATGTAGAGGATTGGGCAAGAAAATTTACTTATGGTACACCTGTCATAACAGATACAGAAAATGACTGGGAAGATGATGCTTGAACTATCAACTGTCTGTTAGTGAGGAAGTGTTTAAACCTAATGAAACACAAAGACCATGTACAAAGTCTAGACAAAAGCTGGCTCAGGCAGATCCATGGTAAGACTGCAATTTATTCAACTTTAATAAACATAAAATAAAAAAAATCCGTGCTTTTGTTCACTTCTTATGAATTTAATCAGATAATCCTGTACATGTTTGCTCTGTTTAAATACACTTAAAAGCAGCCCCATTGGTCAGGCCACACATACATCCTTCCTTAAAGCAGCTCATTTCTTTTATCCAATATTCAGTATACAAAAATATCTAAATATCTAAATATAGCATATAAAATACATAACACCAATATAGGAGCACACAACTCATATGGAATAACTAAACCTAAAATTCAAAATAGCCGATAAAAGGGCAATAGAAGTGCTTATTTATTTATAAATACTTGAATGTTTAAAATGTTTAAATGTTAAACACTTAAGCCTACAGCAACTGATATTTCTAGATGGTCTCCCATCCAAGTGCTAACCAGCCCAGACCCTGCTTAGCTTCTAACGTGAAATGAGAACAAGTACACTCAGGTTAGTGTGGTTGCTAGATGTATGAAAGCCCAAGATTTTATCCAGAACCTGTCCCTCCCAGACTGATGTCTCCATTTCTACAAGAAACTCCTAAGAAACATAAAGTACATATAACCCATATACTTCTTAGGTCATGATATATAAATAAGAAATATAAATAAGTGTAAAACTAGTTAAAATAAAAAAATAAATAAAATTATTCCCTTTATAGGTTCAGTGTTTTAAGCTTTAAAATACAAGCAATAGAAATATATTCATTGGCCTGGGCATGGAGCCGAAGGAACACAGGAAGCGTTCTTTGGTGCAGTCTCCTGTTGCTGCTCTGAGTTAAGAACTGCCCTCCAAATTCCAAAAAGTGTTGGATATGACACCCTCAGATCCAATAACCTCTGTGGTCAGGTCTCCTCAGATCTAGAGCCCAAAATTTTCTCTGGAACACGTCCCTCCCAGACTTATGTCTCCATTTCTACAGGAAACTCCCTGGAAGTAATCCCATCCTCCTTCCACAACTTCTTCACTCAGGTCTTCCCATAGTCTTTCCAAAGCAGACGTGGATAAGATGAAGAAATTTCTTAGAGCTCAAATCCAGATGGAGGTGTTGCCGTCTCAATCTCCTTTCAGATTCATAAGCCTTCATCCACCTTCTAACACTGTTGCAGCTCCTTCTCTGATCCAATTGTTTTGGAGCCATAGGATCTGAGAGCACCAGAAGCTGAAGTGTTGGATCCAAGGATACCACCTTGTTCTTCAGATCAGAAATTATCCCTGACCCATTTGGCAATAATCACTTCTGAGCAAGATGAGTCTTGAAACCAAAGCGTCAGTGCTGGATCTGGGGAGGTTGACTTTGACTCAAAGATTTTCAGAGCTGTTGCTTCCCCTTGGAGCCTCAGCACTGTACAGCTTGGGTCCAATTCCTTTCTAAAAAGGGAGCTCTGTGAGGGGTGGAGAAGTGGCTGAGCAGAGAGCTTCGGCTCCAGTGAGGTTGTTTTCTGCCTCTCCTGGACACTCTGCCTTTGGGGTAAAGGAAAGGGTTTCTTACATTCCAGGGAATCTTCTACTTTCACTTCCTCGGATTTTATTTCTGTCCACCCAATGGATTTGAGCTCTATGCACCATCACCCTTCTCCACAGGGACAGCCAGCCTGTAAAAGCTTCCAGACAGTTCCTGTTCAGGAACTCCCTGTCTCTTCTGATACCTCTCCAGAACACCCCACTGAAGAGGTACACAGGAAGAGAATGTGCAAGAGGAGGCACTTAGATTCCCCTAAGGAATCATTAACTGATGACACTGATTTTCATGAGATGAAAGAGTCCTCTAACTCCCCATCTGAGGATATCTCCTTCAGAGACATTTTAAAGATCCTGCACCAGAAAGGTGGTTGGTCCTTCCAAAGTTCTTCCTAAGAGGAGTTGGTGTTGCTGGAAACCTTTGGGTCTGGCCCATCTATGTCTTAGGTTATTCACCCCATGGTGGATGACCTTATAGACCTTGTCTCCATAAAATGTGGAAGGAACTGGATTCCATGGAGCCTATCTCCCACCAACTGGATAAGATTTTAAGACACCATCCCCAAAGACAGGCAGTACTGGAGTAAGGGTATTCCTGTAGATGCTATGGGAGTCTAGGGCATTGGACAGGATTGAAAGTTGTGTTTACTCTTCAGCAACCTTTGCCTTGCAGTCGCTTAACTTTCTGGCATATTTTACTAGACTACAGAGGGACGTGATCAAGAAACTCTCTAAGTCTATCCCAGGGTCCATGATGGCTGAGGAAGAGAAAACAGATTCCTCCCAAATGGCCACCCTACAATCTATATCCAATCCGTCCATGTGGTTAATATCTCATGCTGCTGAAGGTTCCTCGCTATCTGCTGGTTCAGGAATAGCCATAAGGAAACATGTCTGGATGAGACTGTGTGATTTTGTGAAGCCCTTTAAATCCTCTTTCAGCAGTGTTCCTTTTGATGGATCTTTCATGTTAGGGCCCCACAGTTAAGGACACAGTTTCCCGCAGTGAGAAATATGGAAAGGCCTTGTCTGCTGTTGAAAGCCAGTTCTCTACCCTGCAAAGACCTTTCTTAGGAATCAGTACTATAGTAAGAAAATGTGGTTTAGAAAATCTCAAGGACCTTTTCAGGACTCACTTGGGGATTTTTCTTCCTGAAGGAGAGGGGAAAAATATTAATTGAAGACGCCGCCCTCGTGGCAGAGGGGATCCACAGAAACCAAGGGTCTCATAATTCTTTCTCGAGTAGACCCTTTCAGAACTCCTGTAAGGTGGCACACTGTTCTTCTCTGGAGGCAGTTGGGGATGTTTTTCCTTGCACCCGGACACCTGGACAGCCATTACAAGAGATTCCTAGATGCAAAGTATCATATCCAGAGGATACTTCATTCCCTTGTCACAGAGTCTCTTAAGAAAGAGACATCCACCCAATGAGAGGGAGTTAGCAGCATTAGAGATCCAAAAGCTGGTAGAGAAGAGTCACCTAAAAGATCCCACCAAACCAAACAGAATCCAGAGTTTACTCAAGATTCTTTTTAGCGCTAAAGAAATCAGGGGGCTTGAGACCTATTTTAGATCTCAGTCATCTAAATTAATTTGTGAAGAACTCCAAGTTCCGGATGGTCACTGTTCAGTCCATTCTACCTCTTCTGCAGAAGGATGACTGGATGTGCTCTGTAGACCTTTAAGATGCATACAATCACATCAAAATAAGCAGGTGCTCTTGAAGATATCTGTGCTTTTGGCTGGGGGTCCAGTCATTACCAGTGCAGAGCCCTGCCCTTTGGTTTTACAACAGCTCCCAGGGTGTTCACCAAATGCTTGGCAGTGGTGTCAGCTCATCTTAGACTGCACAAATTCAGAGTATTTCATTATTTAGATGATTTTCTTCTATCTACACCGACCAAGCATCTCCTGGAGAAAGCCATGGATTACTTACTCCAGTTGTATCCATTCCTAGGGATTACAGTAAATCTTTCCAAGTCACAACTTCAACAAGTTCAAGTCTTGGAGTTTATAGGAGCTTGCTTGGATACAATCAGACAGTTCACACTCTTACCTCAAAGCAGAATTTGTTCCTTAAGATTGCATGTCAGGGAGATTCTAGAAGATCCATATCCTTCTGTGAGACTAGTTCTTCAAGCCTTAGGTTTGATGGCTGCAGTAATCACCCTATTACCCTATTACCCATGGCTCGCTTCCACAACCGGATTCTCCAATGGACCCTGTCAGTACAATGGTTGATGGTTTGACATCTTCTAAAGTATCCTACAAAGATTTTGTGAGTCTGCAAGGATTCACTGCTTTGGTGGATCCAGTCCAATGTGCTTTTGCTCTTCACTGAAAGCCATGCTGACTGTGCATGCTTCCCAATTTGGGTGGGTGGGGATTTCTTGGAGTGGACTGTTCAAGGTACGTGGTCCACAGAAGTGACCAATTTATATATCAATGTCTTAGAGATGATAGTGGTCCTACTAGCACTACAGGTCAACTTTCTCCCTCTGGGTATGATTGTTATCCAAATAGACAATATGTCAGTGGTTTGGTACATCAACAAACAGGGGAGAACCAGATCTTACCCCCTTCGCCAAAAAGCAATGAGAATTTGGCAGTGAGCAATTTTCTCCAAATGCTTACTTGTAGCAATGCACATTCTGATGAAATTTAAAGTGTTAGTCAACAAGCTCAGCAGATCCATCCAGATGCTGCATGAGTGGCCTCTCAATCCTGTAGTGACAGAAATTATTTTTCGTCATTGGAATCAATCTTGCTGTGATCTCTTTACCTCTCCCCTCAACAACAAGTACAGCAGGTTCTTTGTCCTAATTCCCCCTCAGGGGGAGTCACCAAGAAATGCTGTGGTCCACATTTGGCCCCAGGGTCTCCTGTATGCTTATCCTCCCTTTCCATTAATAACCAATTTTCTTCAGAAAGCACAATGGTTGAAGAGCAAGGTAATCTACGTTGCTCCCTTCTGGCCTCGGCAGGTGTGGTCCCCATTCCTATGGTCTCTCTTATCTGCCTTGGACACGGGACCCCATTCCAGATCTCCTATTGCACCCATCATCAATGATTCATCTGGACATTTAAGGCCTCAAGTTGACCATATGGTTTATCCAATTCCAATGATGGCTAGACAGTCCAGGCTTTGCTCTCCAGTTCATCAGATTGTATCCTCCCAAAAAAACTTTTACCAGATAGATTTAAAAGAGTAAGTGGAAGAGATATTCATTTTGTGCAGAACAAAGAAAGTCGGATCCCTTCACACAATTCCTACTATATTGGATTTTTAGGCTTCAGTTTTTCAGGACGGTGTAAGTTTCTCCACCATTAAAGTACAGCTTGTAGCCATATCTTATTACAACATAGGACAAAATACTCTCTCCCTAGCTTCTTCAAAAATGTGTAAGAGTTTTCTGAAGGTTGCTCTTCTGCTTACACATCCAATAAGAGAGCCTACTCCATCCTGGGATCTTACTGTTTTGTTACAACCATTAACTCAGTCCCCCTTTGAACCTTTGGTTAAGTCAGACCTGAAATTTCTCTCTTGGAAATCAGTATTTTCTTGATGTCATTACATCAGGAAGGCACGTTTCTGAACTCCAAGCACTCTCTTCAAAACTGCCTTATTTGTTTTTTATTTCACAAAGACACTGTGACATTATGTACAAATCCTTCCTTTCTACCAAAAATTGTTTCTGAGTCAAACATGAATCAAGTAATCAATTTACCAGTCTTCCTTCCAAAGTCTGACAATAGGGAAGAATGCATGCTACATCTTTTAGATGTACATAGACAACTTTGGTTTTACCTACGTAGAACTAAAGAATTTCAAAAAAAACAATAAATTGTTTCCTTTGCTAAAACAAATTGGGAAAACCAGTATCTAAAGTTACTTTAGCTAAATGGATGACAGATTCCATTTCCTTTGTATATTCTCTAAGAGGTTTTTCATTACCTAATTCTCCAAAGGCTCATTCAACTAGATCCATGGCTACATCATCTGCTTTGTGCATCAGAGATTCAATCAATGACATTTGTGCTGCACCTGCTTGGGCCAGTTCCCATACTTTTATTGATCATTACAAGTTGGACATAATATCTAGAAACAGGGCTGCTTTTGGCTCTGTGGTTCTCCTGAATATCCTTCAAATGAGGGCCACCTAAGATTATCTTAGCTTGAAACTTTGTCCCATACATTTAGGAATGAATGGAAATGACAAGATCCAATGTTAAAGTTATGTACTCACCATAACTGTACATCTGTGTTGTCCATTTCATTCTTCTTCAACTTCCCACCCACATTCCCCTATCCTTACCCTTTGGGAGTGACCTGGTGAATTATACGGGAACCATGTTCCCAGTTTGAGCCCCTACTTTTTCTTTATCCTGTTTATTGCTATAATTATAACTATTATTATAACTATGTATGCCTTCTGGCATATTTAGCAGCAGCAAACACAGTCTGAGGTAATCTGCCAAGTAAAGGGCATTATGGATTAAGGGAGGATCTCAAGAGTTGGATCCAAGAATCTAAAGAGATTGGCTGAATCGGATCCAAGGGTCGGATCCGAGACTCATATGTTGAGGAAGAAAGAAAATGGACAACACAGATGTATAGTCATCGTGAGTATATAACTTTAATTTTTTTTTTTTTGGAAAGCATCTAGCCTCTGCAAAGTATTGCAATGACAGAAACCACTTAAATAGATTGTATCATTAAGGACCTAGGTATAAACACATATACGGAGCTCAGTGTTGCCTACCAGGTTGTCCTAATGCAGAATAGCCTTTAGTGTTACCCATATGATAATGGATGTAATTTCTACGCATTACTCCTTAGAGGTCACTTTTGTGGTGTGCACATTGCTAGTCTGAATGCTCATAGTATACAGACCAACCAGTTTACTATTGAAATGTCGAACGGCACTACATCGACTGTACTATAGTCGAACACGGAAGTTCGAAAATAGTAATGTCGACGACAAAAAAACAATCTAGGACTGTGTTTTAACATGGGTCGAGGTAGGGGAGATGTTTGTTGTTCTGAATAATACTGAACACCTACCTCGACCCATGTTAAAACCATTCCTAGATTGTTTTTTTGACGTCGACATTACTATTTTCGAACTTCCGTGTTCGACTATAGTACAGTCGATGTAGTGCCGTTCGACATTTCAATAGTAAACCGACCAACCACTGCACTCTCTTGATGAAGCACCTAGTTCTACTGTAGAGGGTTCAAAGTTTCCTTACTAAAGTAATAGAGGTACTTGTCAACTTGAGTTAATCAGATGAAGATCAAAACCCTTCCCTTTTTTGTATCATACTGTCTTCTGGGGGGCCATTCAAGACCCTCTGCTCTTCAAGACTCTCTTGAATGCACCTTCAGAAGGGCTGTTTTTTTGTACAAAGACTTTCAGCCTTAAAATATCTTTTAGCAGTATCAGCAATCATGTCAAATGTATGATTTTAAGAGGGACAATGATAAATACACTGGCATTCATAGATTTCAACATGGAACAACATCAATCATGCTTCTAGACTGCAGATAGACTGTATACTTGTAATCAAACCCATTGTGCTATGGCAGACAAACAGAATCACATTAAACCCTGCACACTGAAGATGTGTTTTTTATCTTGCTTCCCAATAACAATGTGCAAAGAAAACCCTGAAATAGAGATATTCTGGCCCTGACTAGATAATTTAGGCTTAATTACCTTTCAGTTTCTGCTATAATATCTTTATATCAACTCTGTGGTGTAGGTGTGATGATGCTTACCACATTTTATTGTTTGTACAAGCATTTTACATCAAATTTGAAGGACAGGGATGTAAGGCTTACTAGGATAATCCATTGAGGGTCTATTAGAAAGGCTGATGGCCTAAGCAAAAAGAGAAACTGAATTGTGACACGTGGGGAATCATAACAATCTCACATGCAGAGCAACAAACAGAAAATAATGAAACATATTCTTATTCTGGTTTTGCACCCATGTGTCAGTTATATGTGTAATAAAAGGAAACTCCAAGTATATGTACACACTACTATCCTCACCACTGCACATTCCACTGACAATGAAAAATGTTAACCCCTTTTTGTTAACATTATATCACCAAAGAAGGCAAACAAACTCTTCAGGATGGCCAAGAATCACAGCGGAGAAGAAATTTAGGTCTCCCACCTAAATTCATCAAAATGATCACTATAGTGATCAACTTGACCATGACTATGCAGGGGTCCTTGCTATGGCTTCCTTAAAGTCATTTGAAATTAAGGAAATGTAATACCACTAACCAAGGGGAGAACACGTGACTCACTTAACAATTAACTGCAATCTCCCCACTTAACTCTTTGGCAAAGATACTACAGAAAACACACCACTTTTGGCTTAGTCTCTCTTAAAGACTGCCTCCTGATAGATGATAGACAACACAGTGTTGAAATAAAAAAAACAGGCAGCATCATCACTGAACTGGTTAAGCTAAACTACAACACATTACCAAGGATAAAGAATTCTCACAGTTGCCATTTCCCTCACATTGACTAAACGTTTGACTCCAGTAATATCAAATGTTTAAGCAGTAACTGGTTCATAGTGGGTTTATCAATCACTCTAGCATTTAGAATGTAAATCTTTCTCACAGTTCACGTTCCATTTTGATAAATTGTTTTCCTTCTAACATTACTTCATACAACAGATACAGTCCTTGTGAAATAGTGCACTCCACAGAATCAAAGAAAGTCTCTCAAATTAATAAAACATGGCATTTTGTGACTTGTTAATCTAACAGAATATGGTGAACTAATGTGGAGGATGATAACACGTACTACAGGTAAAACATATGCTAAAGCTATAATATAATGGGGGGGGGGGTGGTCTGTATTTCTTTCCAAAATGCATCTGTAATGTGAGCAGCTGAGACTAATTTTCCCTGTACAATAATGGGACTAGACACTTTTTTGACTATGATTATTTAAAAAACAGTGCAGATGCAATGCAAGTGATTAATTCCTCTGCTGACTTTCCTGCATGCAAGAAATAAAAAGCAGATGGTAGAGATCCTTATACATGTTTGGTTCTGCTGAATACTGAGTGAATATGATTAAGGTAGCCTAATGCCATTTGGGAAACCTTATGAATTTGAGACTGATAGCGGTGTGGACTTCATGAAGAATACAATGGGGCCAAAAGCAACAGATGATCGTTTGATACTTTTTCTCAATTAGTTATCAGGTAACACACCCAGGGCAAGTGATTGAGCTTCAGCAAATTAACAGGCAACTAATGTGATGTATCACAGCAGACTAATAATATTTAATAATTTCACATAAATATACATTTACTCTGTTTGAATCATTTAAAAATTAAAGTCATTGAATAAATGCATGCGACTGCATATATCCAGTGGAATATTATTTTGTTAATTAATCATCATAAATAGGGGGCATGCCTTTCTCTCTCTCTGTCTCTCTCTCTCTCTGTCTCTCTCTCTCTCTCTCTCTCTCTCTCTCTCTGTCTCTCTCTCTCTCTCTCTCTCTCTCTCTCTCTCTCTCTGTCTCTCTCTCTCTGTCTCTCTCTCTCTCTCTCTCTCTCTCTCTCTCTGTCTCTCTCTCTGTCTCTCTCTCTCTCTCTCTCTCTCTCTCTCTCTCTCTCTCTCTCTCTCTCTCTCTCTCTCTCTCTCTCTCTCTCTCTCAAGACTAATGCGTGTGCTATGTCTCAGTTCCTGTTGGGTGAGGGGTGACTGTATTCCATTCCACAAGAAGCACTGCCTGGGCAAGGCAACTGCAGTGGTTGGTGCAGACACTGGAATTTATGCTGGTACTCTCCTGCTAACTCTTGTACAGGAGATATTTTTTCTTGGTTTCTTTTTTGGAGGGAGGCTAAGGCATAGGTTGTAAATAGCATTGTTATGTTTTTCCCTGTACTGCTCTCATGTGAACACTTAGGATTTTGGCTTGAATCTTTACCTATGCTCGTTGCTGTTTTCCTTCTTGTAAGAACGGAGTCAAGTCACTGATGGTTCAGCTAACAGAAAATGGTGAACTAATGGGGAAGATAATAACACCTGCTACAGGTAAAAGTTATACTCAAGATACAGTGGGAAGCTGGTCTGCATTTCCTTCTGAAATGGATGCAATGCAAGTGAGTGTTTTGGTGTCCATAGCACAGAAGTATATAATAGGCCATGGAAATCTAGAGTCGCTCTGTCTAACCAAGACTGGAAAGAGAAAGAGGACTCGGAAGTGAAAAGACTTATTTGTCTGTTAGGAGGAGCAAAAACAAATACAAGAGTTAAACTGTTAAAGGGACGTCTTTGTTTAAAATGAAATGTCTGCTAATGCCATTTGCAATACCATATTCTAACTCAAGGCATGTAATAATAGTTAAATGTATCGGTAGTGGGGGTTTACTTCATAGCTTTTTACATATTTAGTGGGAAATGTATAAGTAGCAATGTAGATAGATGGCAGTGATAAGAGGGGAGGAATATAAATATGTGTCTTATGGTTTGTTGTTAAATATGGATTATCACGTAAAATGGTGTAAGACTGCCAGTGTATAATGAGGACAAGTGACAGGCTGTACTGATGATTGTATCATGTCTACAATCAGCTTGTGAACATCTGAACAGCAATATATAGTTTAAAAAGTTGTCTCTTTGCTGTTCTAGTAAAAAAAATATAAAAAAAAAAGAACTGCACTTTTTTATAGTGCCAGCAAATAAGCATGTTTCTGGAAGTACAGCTTTTATTTTGCAAAATCTAGACCAACAAAGCAAACTAACATATAGTAAGACAAGTCAAGGAACACAGAAGAGAAATAAAAGCCTACTTTCAGCAGTGCACAGCAGTTGACTAGGTGAACTTGTGGACAACAGTTGAGCTACTATGTGTTATAATCATGGTTATTTAACTTGCTGGCCTGTACGTTATATAAAATGTAAGTAATTTACATCACTTAAGTGCAAACCTCTGCCATTTTCTGTGTGATATGCACTAAATATGAATTGTGACCAGCAACAGTAACTGCTGGAAATTTTCATTTTTATGTATTTGCAAATACACTTTTGCATTCACTTTCTGTGTACTTATTTGCTAGTAACAGTTCAGTGCATAAGTTGCTTAGCCACTCTGGGATGTAATTGCTCATATATGCTATTTTCTATGAAATGTATTTTACTTTGGATCTGTCTGGATTATTTGTGTTTTACTTGGTAATAGCAAGCACTGATTTATCCACATTGACATCCCTAATCTTAGCCATCCAGTTTTTATTGCCTATCTTGAACCTCATACAAGTGTTCTTGTGTACTTAAACTGTTAAATATTTGTCTTCCCTTTATGGCCTGGATTGTAGTAATAGGGTTCTTGGACCAGTCCACCTAACCAGGTAACAAAGTTTGTTATAGTATGCTTATTAAAACATGGGCGTCAGCTACTGTCTGAACTGTTTCATAATTTTATAGCACTTTTCTTTTAAGTTTTACCCTGAAAAAATGGGCTTCAGTAAAAAAGGACTCAGAAAATGAAAGTGATACATTTTGTGGCTGTGTAGCATCCTAGGCTTTATTTGTACGTCCTTTATGACACTTCTTCAGCGGGATGTAATCCATTATAGGATCGTTTAAAAATCCAAAGGGGAAAAAGCAAGACTTGTTTTATAAATAAAATGACTATATGTCACCTTCACTGCCTTTTGTACTCTCTTGTGCCACAGGAAACAGTCATCACATGGTTTAGATGGCTTATTTTTGGCTTTTCTTCATTCTTTCACATTTTCACATCTCTGACAAGCTGACAAGCTATTTATTATGTACTCGAGCATGTTAGGAAATCATTTGATAGTTGACATTTACCTCTTAAACCCAGTGGGCTAATCCACAGGTAGTAAATACAGGAAAACTTTCTCAGAATGCTACTCATTTTTTTCTTCATCTGCCCTCACTCACAGTACACAGCTGTATTTTGATATATCATTGAAACAGTTACTAAGATTGTGCTATTTATTCCTTTCAGGACCATGCCTTAGGACTTTGTATTGCAGTTCCCCGGTTCAGCTGCTTGCCACATAAAATATATATCTTTTCATTTTTTTGTGTACTGCTGCAACTATATACTTATTTTACATATACAATGCTGCACACATTGCTACATAAATAAAGTATGTGTTTACTATCTTTTTCTTTTCATAGTTATATGTTCTTTAACTTTTTAGTTGCAGTCTGTAGTATCACTTCTTTATTAATTGCTTGGTACTTCCATTCCTCTCAATCTCTTTGTGCAGAAATCTAGACAAAGTCAAACTAATGGGGCAAAGGCCCACTAATAGAGGCAGTTTTTAGATACTGATCTTATAAACTTAGAGGTCTGATAAAATAAGGGGGTATGCATTAGCATACATTGTCTGAAGGATATGAAGTCTGAAACTCAAATGTCTGTAATAATTTGCTGGTTTCAATTCCCAATGATTTGTCAGAAAACCTCAAATTGTATAAGGAACAGGCCAAAAATATGAGGCAAAAATCTACATCCTGCGAAAATCTGGACAGTGGAGCGGTAAGGGTGCTTCATTTTCTTAGCAACATATTAGCAACTAAAGTTAAATATTTGAGACAATGATCTGTTCCAATAAAGTCCTGAAAATGCCATTACTTTATTCTAAAGCACAGTAACAACTGTCCTTGTGGGATTATGACATACTATAATTAAGAAGTTTGGTCATCTGCAATACAGATTATTATATTGCATTCTGCTTTCCTATATCATTTGCAGTACTCTTGCATCATGCTTTAAATAAACAAAACAAGTTTCATGCCTTTGTGTTTAACTTGATAAAACATGATTTTCTAACTATATTAAGTAACCATTTCTTTTACTCATTGCAAGGTCAGGATGATTCTGGACAGCCTGTGTTATTAATTCATGGTCAGAAATTCACCAAGCCATAACTGCCTGGCCATTTTCTGTTCACTGCACTCTGATCACTTTTCATTGTAGAGGCTTTTCTCCTCAGACAAGTATCTTTTTTTCTATAAAGTAGGCCAAGTCATTCTTATGTGGATGGGCAGAACCACCAAGCATTAGCCATATAAGAACACAACCACTCCTCAGCAGCCATGCTTTACTAGTGCACTGAAACATATTTTGCTCATGAGCTGAACTGCTTAGGCAATGCAGCAAGTAGGCATGCAAGATAAAAAAAAAAATGTTCAATGATATTTTTACACTCTTGACAATGATATTTATGTGCTGGTGTACAGAGTCACTAGCAGCCTCTTGCATAAATACTACTGAATAATTAAATAATGAAATAATTATTTCAGAAGCAAACCTACATGGTGAAACCATAATTTCAACAAACTTTATAATACAAGGAAAAGAGTTTTAACCAATATTAAGAAGACTAATTCCCAGAATGTTAGACCCCTTGCCACTAAAATAAACAGACAACCTAGGAGCTTAATAAAACCCACCAAAGCCAAGCTTGATGCTAAAATATCTACCCAAGCCAAAGACAATCATAAGGCATTTTTAATTATATTTGTAATCTCAAAATCACAACTCAGCAATACAGTGAGCTGATTGTGAATTATGTTACCTACACTGAGGTTAAATATACCATGAACTTACTGACTGATAAATGTATCTCTACCTTTACCCCTCTCTCCCATCTGTCTGTCCCTCAATATATACCTGAAACTGGCTGCTATCACACAAGACCAAGTCCTAAAAGTGCTACTAAAAGCTGGAAATACTGCATTGATGTGTCCTGAATGCATCTTTAATAACATGAAGCGTGATTTAGCCACACCCTAACAACACTGTTCAATCTCGGCCTCCATACAGGTTTTGTATCAAGCAAATGGAGGACAGCTGCAGTCATTCCCTTGCATAAGAGAGGACCTTCCACAAACCCAGACAATTACAGACCCATAAGTCTGACCAGCTTCATATGCAAAACCATGGAAAGACTTATCATGAAGCTTATCAATCAGGATATAGGAAATCTCCAAACACTGGACCCGTCTCAGTATGGATTTGTCAATGGTAGGTCATGCTTGCTCAGCCCGGTGGAACAGGTCATCAGAGCCATGGATGAAACAATTTCCTACTCCGGCGCAGCAGAAAAGCTAAATAAACTGGGAATATACCCCTATGTCACCTGCTGGATTGTTAACTGCTTGCAGATAGGACACAGATAATAAAATAAGGGAAGTTACCTCCACAAAGAGACCAATCACCAGTGGAGTCCCCCAGTGTTCTGTGTTGGGACATCTTCTGTCTGGCATCTATTTTTCTGAAGTAAAAGCCAATACCAAAGGCTCTGGCTGACAAGTTTGCAGATGACTGCAAACTAGGAACAGTCATTGAATCCCCAAATCACTTAACCATTCTTTAGGAAGGTTTGTCTCAAATAAATAACTGGTGCCAAAATCATGAACTGAAACTAAATGCCAAAAAATGCATTATTGTATCATTTGTGAAGTCATCTACCCCAGGAAACTACCACACTGAAAATTCATCTCTAAGAGTTTACACAGTTGTTTGGGATGTGGGAACTTATGTGGAATATATGTGATCTAACTTTTGTCCCACGTGTGTCTTTTGCTGTAAGAAAGTCCTTCTATACTGAACAGCTTATAGACAAAGGGACTGCGTCTAGATTTAGGGATGTCATTGCACCCTCTTTACTCAGCTCTCATTAGGCCAGTTATTGGATATAATACCCCCCTTGGCATGTATCTGTCCAGACAGATGCAACAATTAGAATGATACTATACTAAAAGGATACAAGGCCTGAACAATATGTCCTACATGGACCAGCTCAAAGCCCTGTCACTATACGAGATATCCTGCAGACTGCAAAGAGGTGACCTGTGTCTGGCATACAACGCATCTTCTGACACATTACTGATGGATTTACTGCACATCAGCAAGTTAAATGGCATCAGAAAAGCTCAGTCAAAGGATTTAAACTCTCCTGCAACATCAACAGAATGGTTTGGAGGGACAAGTATATCTTGCAGGAAATATTGCTGATATAGAACAGACTTCCCATTCACATAAAACAAACTTCATCCCTGTCCATATTCAAGTGCAACTTAGATCTATGGATGGGAAATACAAAATTTATCACAGGACTGCCCCCTACACTACAAATTGATAAATACAGTTCTGAAATGCATTATCCCATGTATGGGTCCTACCCAACTTTTCTGTGGTATGATCCCAGTTATTCTCATTAGGGCCTTGGGAGGGGTAAGGTCAATGTATATCCAAATAGGATAGGTTATTTTGATTACAAAAAGGGAAACTTGTTAGGCTTAAAAAGGACTGCAAGGGCAGCTACCCCAGTACTTACCTATGAGCCTATGAACCTATAATTGATAAAATAAAAGGCAACGCGTTTTTTGGATCAAATTGTGAAATTCGAACCTGTGGGTGATATAAGGATACAATCTGGTTAGATTAATATATGCATGCATTATTTAAAAGAGTACGTGAGTGTGTTGTCCTTCAGGTGAGAAGTTGAACTGAGGTCTGTCTGCTTGAGTTGGTGGTAGCTCATGTGGATGTAAAAGGGCCTACGGCACCTATTGGGAAGAGTAGGAGAAGCTCCATGATGACCTGGCCAACCTTCCCTTAATAGTAAAAATACCACCTCAGGGCTCCCTGAAAACAGGTCATCATAATAGTGGGGCTATCCCATCCAACAGAGAATAAATAAATAGGATACTACACACCACAAGGTCAGTAGTAATGGCTAGCATTTTTTTTTGACCAATAAAATTGTGTTGCTGAGTGTCTGGCTTCTCTTACAGTTAAGCATCTTAATGAATGTATCCACAGCACTTGGATGACAAACAGGTAAAGTATTATGAGCTGTAACCCTAGCAAGACAGTAAAGAACTTGTCACAGGAAATAGCCAGTTCTATGGTGCAGAGAGATAACGTCCTGACGACAGCCCAGACTACCTGAGTTTGAATCTTACCTCCAGTACTTGACAGAGCTGGTAGGGAGCATGTGCATGTCCATCCTGGTGGCTAGGAACTGGTTTATAGCTGACTTGTTGATACCCTGGGCTAGTGAGCTGTGGCTGCCAAAGCTGGTGCTGGTACCCCTTTCCACATAATATTAAACATCATGCATCACCATGGCTGAAGGGCATAGAGTTTTTGCAGTGACAGTGCTTATATCACCACCAGGTTCGCTTCTCAGGTGTCCAGAATTTTACAGTACATTCCTGATTTTTCCTCATGCATTTTAACTGTCCTTATTTAAATTGTATTTTTAATTTTCTGCTGCATTGCTAAGGACTACAGTCAGCAATCCTAGCCATCAGAATTTCATACTTCCTGTTGTTCAAAAAATGCATGGTAACACACACATACACACACACACACACACACACACACACACACACACACACACACACACACACACACACACACAAAGACACATATGTAGGGAAGGAGGAAGACTCGTGTGTGTGTGTGTGTGTGTGTGTGTGTGTGTGTGTGTGTGTGTGTTTGCATTTGAAAGCCTTATATGCAGGCAAAGTAGATCAAATGGAATTGTAAGATATTTTTCCAATAGTGTTTCATCTGTCTGATGTAAGATAATGGAATATTTTGTGACAACCATAAAGTGGTGAGTTCATTTTGGATTTTATGTTTGTAATGTGTACATATAGAGTGTAGTGGTGAGTGTGATGCCTAAGTCTTTGATAGTATGGACCCTTTCAGTATGTTTATTTTTCATGTAGATGCAGGTAAAGTTGTTTAGTCAAGATGTAAGCTTGTGTCCTCTTGTTATGAAGTAGTAGAACTGCATCTTGTTGCCAAACGGCATGGACATATCCATGAGCTAACATTTCAGTCAGAAACCTGACAGTGTTTTAGTTAGGTTTTCCTTGAGTCTGATTGAAAAATCTCCAAGTAGTTGTGTGGTCATTTGTTTCTTTTTACTTTTGTAGCAGTTAGCATGTCTATAGTTAAGCATGTCCCTCCTTGTTTCTATAACACTATGGCACATAGCTTTCTTTATGGTGAAGCTTCTTTTTTTTTTGACAAGACGGTCTCTCTGTCATGAAACAAGATATCCCATAAATGTTTACTGTTAGCATATTACTTTCATCTTTCTTATTTGCAGTTTTCTTATGAAGTGAAGGAGTACCTTACTATTGTCTTCATGTATTGATTTGGAAGATTTGATAAGAAAATGAATTAGTCTGTGTTTGTACAATGTAATTAATTTTAAAAGCCCTGCTATTCTTTCTTTTTTGTTGCATGGCTAGGTTTCAGAAATGGGCCAGCCGCGAGAGACCACAAAATGCCTTTAAACACAATCACTATCGGTCTATCTGTCTTGCTATCTATCTAGCTACATTTAGCTATTCATATCTGTAATGATATCATTACAAGTTTCCAATATATATATAGATATAAACTAATTATCTGCATACATACCAAAAGTCCATGGATGGTAAAATAATAACTGAATTACAAAACTTTTTGTTAGCTCAGAGTAAGATAAAGCTCACTAACGAAGTTGTGATTTTCACTTTGAATACTGCAGTTAGCAATGCACCTTTGTATCCAGGTGTGTGAAATCAATTGTACTTACACAAAGAGGGGGGAATCTGTGCAAAGCAAATGTAAAACATAAATGCAAGACAAGCAAAAAATACATTTAGTTAATTACAGAAATTCTTTGTTGTGAAAAAAAAAATTCAGCTAAAAAATACACTCTGCAACTAAAGCCATGATTACTAAGCTAAACCAGGTATTATCACTGATGTTGAGGCGTGGTGGTCACCTACACAGGAACATGACTTTTCTTTGTTCAAGCTATGTATGGCAGCAATCATGTGTATTAATACATTGTCATGCATTATATTTTAGATGATTGCAGTAAACAGCCTTAGTTCCATAACCATTTAAACTTGTCATAGACTACTTTGGTGTGATGTGAATCAAATGCCTGCTGGAGTTTATTATGTATGTCTTATATAGTTATACTTATGTTCTTTTTTAAAAAAATATTCTACTAGCTTTTTCCTGAAAATAGAGAGTTGCGTTTTGAGATTTGTATATTACAGACCATGAAAGAAACAAGCAAGACATGTTAAGCTAAAATGATGTTTCACCTTAGTACAGCTTCAGAAATCCCCTTTTTATTAGTTTTCTTTTATTTCCAGCTACAGAATTTAATGCAGCTCTAGTCCAGCATTCACCTTTCTGACCTTTTAAATATTGTATAGGGACCAAATGATGAGGGATTTACAAAATGAAACAAAAACATAAATCAAGCTTAAATGACAGTTATTGTGGAACATCGAACAAAAGAAAATGCTGGCAACATTAATTTTAATTACAGTCTAAATATGACAGTGTTAGCAAATACAAATGTATATCTTCAGAAAAGATCCATTCCTCCACCAGTTCCTTTTTTTTCTTCTCCATAAATCTTCAGTTTGCTTGTGCACTCGTGCAGTTACTCGAGCCCTTCCATCCTTTTAAATTATGCACAGACACTAACAAAAATACCACAATGACATAGGGATTACAAGGTAGGAAAAAAGTGTGCATTTTAAGGTTAGAGCTAAATGCAATCCTGACTGTATTTAATATTCATTCCATCTGTAGCAGTAGTTTTAGTGAAACCTGACAGTCAAATCGCTATGCATGGTGTCTGCTTCTAATGGAAAAGTTGCTAAAAATCTTATAAATATTTTGATGCCTACATTTAGGCAGGATCCTACACCTTGCCCAGTGAAATGATTTTCATAATGCTTGTCAGTGTTACGCATTGTACATCACATATTTTGGCACAGCTACTATCAGCAGACTTTGATTAAACTTGCTCCTCACGTTACTACTCAGCATATGATTTGCACAATGAAACCACTTTAAAGAAGTACTGAGTCCCATTAAAACATGGCAATTACCTCTGTTGCACTCAACATACATACATACATAGAAATAAAATATAAATATTTTTCTCAGTCAAGCCTTCAGACTTTCCTCACAGCATTCCCAATACTTTAAATAATCAAATAAAATAAAGTTACTATCAGACAAGGGAGGGGATTTTCTTCTTCATATGTGGCCCTCACATGACTGTCTCTATAAGCATGAACACATTTCCATGCAGAACATACAAGTGCAAAGATGTCTACTCCATTTTCAGCAACTCACACACACATTCATTCTGCAGGTCGCCTATTGCCGCATAAGGCAAAAAATGAGAAGTTGAAGTATTTACAAAACATAAAAGATTTTGTGGTATAGAGGAGAAACACAATGGAAACAGATATGATGGAATAATATAACAATGGATCATTGGAAGCTGATTATATAATTTCACTGCAATTTGTGCATTGCAACAGTTATGTGTTTAGTTTTTCAAAGTGTCAGCTGTGCACAGTTGTATGCCTCTACAAATGCAAGGCTACTTGTGTGTGTGTGTGTGTGTGTGTGTGTGTGTGTGTGTGTGTGTGTGTGTGTGTGTGTGTGTGTGTGTGTGTGTGTGTGTGTGTGTGTGTGTGTTCTTGGTTGATATTCAGGATAATTAAGATGCAATGCATCCAAGTCAAATGTCTGTGGCAATTTGCTTACTGTCATTATATGTAATGTGTGAATTTACAAAAAGTTTTTACTAAACACATGGTGGCAAGCAACTTATTTTATTTTATCTTTTCTGCTTATGTAACTGTGAAATGATTCCAGAGGTAATCAAATTATACTTCTGAGTGTTTTCACCTGGAATATAGAACACGATGGTTCAAAACCGTGGAAAGCACTTTGGCAGGATATGGTTATAATGCTTTTCATACATTCTGGCCACCCACTGAACATGAAAGAGCTAAACGTGGAGATGTACCTATCCACATAAAGGATAACCACACCTCCAGGCTGGTCAAACAATATGACATGCTTGAGCTACTCCATGTCCAACGAACCATGGGAAAAATACATTACCGTATTCTTGCTAGCTACAAGTCCCCCACTATGAATCAGGAAACCAATACATCATACCTGAAGTTACTAGAATCACTCACCATCCAGCCCAATGCCATACTCATGCGTGATTTTAACTACTCTTCCAGTAATTGGATGGCATACATGACTGCTAACATGCAGGCCCAAAGATTTCTTGACTTTGTAAATTGTTAGTATGCACTCCCACTAGGGGAAAAATATCCTAGATCTGGTACTTACAAATATGGAAGAGTGCTACCCTCCCCTAGTACTATGTCCCCATGAGTAAGACCAGATTACAAAGCAGTCTCCCTTGAAATAAAGGTAAAACGAATCCCCCCCCCCACCAAACCCCAAAAACGTTAAGAACTTCTGTAAAGTATTCCCTATTAAGGGATGGTATTGCTAGTTTCCAAGCTCCACCAAATCCAGAACACCCAAAAACCTTGCAGAGGCATACACAAAAGCCCTGTATGACCATATAAACAACTGCATAAAAATGAGAGTAGCAGACTGAAATAAACCCAGGTCAAGCCCCAAAAACAAGCCACCCTGGTGAATCCCTGGTATTAATAGGTTGTACAACAAAAGAAAGAAAATCCTGTTGAAAAGTAAGAGGGAATGTACACAACAGAGAAATAAGTCCCTCATTAATCTAAACAAGCAAATCAAGGTACTAGTCAAGTCTCTGAAAACAGACTTTGAGGTAAAAATAGCCTCCAAAGCTAAGGATAACCATAAGGTATTTTTTAGTTATGTCTGCAGTCTTATGTGCAACACCCAGCAATGTGCAGAATTAGTTGTAGATGGCATCATCTATACTCAGCTGGAAGATATAGTACATCTGCTGGCCAACAAATTCACTTCAAATTTCACCTCTCCATCACCTCCAGTTTTTCCCCCAAAAATATCCTCCACCAGTCTACCTCCAATTATCACCAAAGAACAGGCTGCTACTGTGCTTTCTAAAGCTAAAAACATGGCTTCAGTGAGGCCTGACAATATACCACGTTGTCTCTTAAACAGCTTAAATCAGGACTTATCAGGCCAAATTAGGTTCTGTATTTAACCACAGCTTCTGGACTGGCTTTGTACCCGATAGAATGGAGGACAGGAACAGTCATCCCTCTGCATAAAGGGGGACCATCTGCTAACCTGGGAAATTACAGACTCATAAGTTTGAATATTCTTATATGTAAGGCCATGGAAAGAATAATCATGGGCCTGATAAATAATGACATAGGAAACCTCCACTGGACCCGACCCAATTCAGCTTTGTCAAGGGCAGGTCATGCCTACTGATCCTGGTTGATTTCTTTGAAAAACTCACTAAGGCCATGAATGAGGGTAAAACAGTATATACTACCTACCTCGACCTGGCCAAGGCAGTTAACACAGCTCCCCACTCAGATATTATAAATAAGCTCATAAAACTGGCCATAAATCCCTATGTCACCAGATGAATAACCAGTTGGGTCATGGACAGGACACATGTGGTTAAAGTGGGTGACTGCAGATCCAACAAGAGGCCAGTTACTAGCGGTGTGCAACAGAGCTCAGTGCTGGGACCACTCCTGTTCAGAATATACTTCTCTGATTCCAAGGCTAATGTGGAAGGCTTCTGAATGTCAAAGTTTGCTGACAACTGCATCCTGGGGGAATCATTGAATCCAAATGATGCAGATATCTTTCAGGAAGGTCTAGCTCAGACAACAATTCATGCCAGAACCCTGGCCTAAAACTAAATGCAAAAAAATGCATTATCACAACCTTTGGGAGGTCAAATACCCATGAAAAGTACAAAATTAATAACCCACTCCTAAGCGTAGACTCAGAGGTGAGAGATCTAGGTACACAAATAGATAGCCTGAACTGTGACTGCCATTTGTCACCAGTGGCGAGGAATGGTTACAGTTATTTCAAGACAGTAGTATTCATGCAGTGTTTGGAGTAAACTGATTACACTCAAATTTGACTAAAGTATTTCCTGGTTCAGCACTGCTATAGTAAGATACTGACATTAACAGTGCTTAGAGAGATGGTTGGTAATTGTTAAGCACCCCTAGGCAATATTAACATCGCATTTGCATTAAAATCAGACAGCACTGACCAGTAAACAGCAGCAGCAGGACATGAAACAGCATCTCTTCAATTCTGGTTTCTGCCTGCTGGAGTATACAAAATATTTTGAATTAAATTGTTTTCCTTACAAAGGGAATGGAATTTTGAGATAGAAGATATTAAAAAATATTAAGATAGAAATTAGAAGAAAGAAAAATAGTTCAAGAAAAAATATCAAAAGCTTCAAAGGTAAATTTTTGCTCATTAATAGAACAAATTCATGAAAAAAACATTATATAGACAAAGAGACTTTGGGCGATTTGAAAAAAAGAAGCGACTGAGGAAGTGCAAAAATATAAAAAACAAAACCTAGAGATTTTTGAAAGATATAAAAAAAGAAGCAACAAAGGTATTTGGAGAGAAATACCAGCAAATGCATCCGAACATAGAAAATTTCACAATAGGAAAAAATAAGAAAAAAAGGAGGGATCAGTATTGGAGAAGTTAAATAAATAGAAAATGGAGCTATGGATTACCTATGAAAAGAAGGATTCAGTGTAGAAAATCCATCTCTGATAATGTCACAGCATGATGGAACAATGAGTCCCCAAATTAAGGAGAGACAGGTAAAATGGGAAGCATCTGATCATATGCCACATAAAAACTCTGAAGCCTTCAGTATAAAACCAGTACAAAAGTTCATTTGGAGTTGTAAAGTAAGGGAAGGCGCAGGAAACAGTGGCAACTCTGATGCAGTCAATGTTCTGGAGTGATAGGCCAGGGAGTTCCCATATGAAAGAGCAATGGTTGATGCAGGATGCGGCTGAAGAGAACGTGTTGCTAGAAGATGTTATGGAACTTTCTGTAGAATGCCCACAGGAAATGGAGAACAAAGAATGTGTCCTCAGTTTAAAAGAAAATGATATAAGGGAAGAGCTGCTTGATTCAATAGAGATGGATAGACATATTAAGATTGATGAAAGAAATAGGTTACAGAAAGTACATAATATCCAAAATGTTATAACTCTGATAAAACAAATGAAGACAGTAATCAAGACTATTAACAGAAATTCATGTGATATAACAGAAGTAAATAGGATTTATTACTCTGCAGCTAAATTTATAACAGATAAAGTCTTACTACAAAAATACAGGGCAGTACGGGAAGGGAAGAAATTAAATGCCATCGTGGAAGTATTGAGTAGAGAAAACTATAAAGCAATTAAGACAAGATGTGCCACTGTTAGAAAACTATAGAAGAGAGAATAGATCAACACATGTACTTAGAAAGATAGGCATGATAAAAGCAACATGCAGTATCAGAACAGACCAGGATCTATTGTACACTATTGCAAATAATAAACTATAGATATCCGCACAGGCAGAAAAACTTGGAAGGTAAACAGAGAAATATAAGCAATTCATTGATGACCAAAAAAGTTTTATACAGAATTGGGAAACAAAGCAAAAGGAATAGAAATACCACCAAAAAAGAAGAAATAGAAACATTTTGTGGAAATACCTAGGATGATACTGTGGAACATAACAAAGATGCTGAATGGAAAGAAGAAGCAAAAGAAACAGAAAGAAGTTTAAATATACATCATATGAAATGTGATGCTGTAATGATAAGAAAAATTGAAATAAAATTAAGAAAAGCTCCTAATCAGAAACACCCAGACCAAGAAGCAGTACCTATCTTATGGATAAAAGTATTAACATCTTTACATGAAGATTTAGCCCTGAATAAGAACCACTTATATGCACATCCCAAACAGACACCAACTTGGTTAATAGCAGGAAAAAGCAATTCTGCTCCTTAAGAGTGAACCTGATAGCTGCCTGAAAACTATAGACAGATAACTTGCCTTCTAACAAGACATAAACTGTATACTGGAACTGATATTGACAGAGTTTATAGCCATTTAGAAGAAAACTCAATCATGGTAATAGAACAGAAGGATAACAAATAAAAGTCAATTAGAACAAATGATCATTTGTTGCTAAATAACGTCATGATGGAGGATTATAAAAAGGGGAGGAATCTAAGCATGGCATGTATAAATTACAAGAAAGCATTTGAGAGCATCCCAAGTTTATGGATCAAGGAGTGCTTACAAATGGAAACAATACATCCTGCATTGATCAATTACATTACAGTAACTATAAAACAGTGGCAAACCACATCACAGCTAAGCCTTGATAAAGGACAAATTATTATCCCAGTGATAAAAATTCAAAGGGGATATTCCAGGGTGCCTCTTTGTCACTGCTGATCTTTTGTCTTGCCCTTAACCCATTAAGCTATCCACGTAACCCAAGTCCTAATATGACCTAATATGGTCATGGCTGCAATTTGAAAACAACAAAGTGTAAAGACTCTTCATCTTCATTTTGTGGATGGTTTAAAACTCAGATGGGGAGCTGAAAGCACAACTGCAAGTGGTCAAAACTTTCTCAGATGATGTAAGAATGTCATTTGGTCTTGGCAAATATGCAAAAGCAACATTTAAAGCAGGAAAATTGCAGCACCAAGAAAATATCAGTCTGGGATAGGAAGTGATATAAAGGAACTTGAGCAGGAGGGTTGTATAAATATTTGGGAACTGATGAAGGATTAGCAATAAAACATGAGCAAATGTGAAAAAAACTTAGTAAGGCATATTTTAGAAGATCAAAATTAATACTCAAAACAGAGCTAACATCTAGGAACAAAGTCTAAGCTATAAAGATCTTCCTGTTCGAACTTACAGTTTTGGGGTGGCTAACTGGCCTCAAAAGGTATTGCATCAGTTGGACAGGGAAACAAGAAAAATACTTTGTGCTTATCATGATATATAAAAATGAGTGTATACTAAGGTTATATATTCTTCGTTCTGAAGGAGGTATGGGCCTCCTTGAAATTGATTACATGTATAGATCTGCAACTGTAGGACTGCATATATATCTGCGGACCTCATCAGATCCAGACATAGTGAAAGTTACGAAACATGATGAGAACAAATCTAAACTGACTTCCTTGCTTAGATTAACAGAAGCATATCGGTATCAAGCAGGAGTGGAAACCAAACCAGAAGGAGACAAAAATCAGACAGCAACTGAATGTGCCAAAAATCAAAATAAAGAATATGAGAAGAAGGATCTGATGAGAAGGCAGAAAATTTAGAAAGGCAAAAATATAGTTGCAAGTACAGAAAGCTCCTGGAATAACCTCATGTAAAGCAGGATCTGATGCCGGAATGGTCAAGCAGAAGTCAATTTAAGCCAACAGATGAAAAGTCAATATTAGCGGTCAAGGATAGTGCACGACATACATGATGACTTACAAAGTCTATTGAACACGTTGGAGAAACAGGAAATGCAGATTCTGTAAAAACAGATCTTGAAGTTATCACACATCTCATTGCTGGGTGTGATGCCCTAATGGCAGAGGGCCTGTATACTGAAAGGCATAATAATGTAGCAAGAGTGTTGCATTGGGGATTGTGCAGACATTACAGTATTAAAGTAACTGAGAATCATTGGAAACATGAGCCAAAATGTACTATAGAGAATGATGAAGTTTGTATCACATGGGATCACCCATTACAAACAGTTCAAAACATAGATGCTAGAAAGCCAGATATAGCAGTTTGTGAAGACAAAAGTAGCATTGATCATTGACATTGCTACACGCAGTGATTACAGTTTCTTATGTACAGAGAGACACAAAGTCATAAAATACCAGGATTTGCAAGCAGGAAATGAGGGCAATGTGGAAGAAGGATAACCGGACAATTCCAATATTAGTACAAGCAATGCATCTCATGAAAAAGAATTTACAGACTTATTTAGATAAGCTAGTGATACATGTAACTTCATATGAATCGCAGAAGGAGTAAATTCTGAGCACATTTTTGGTGGTGCAAAAAACACATTTGGCTACCATCAAAGATTGAAACAATACTAATTTCACAAACTTTAATCATACTTTGACTTAAGAATGGGGTCCATTCCTGTCATGATATTAGAAATCTGAAAGTACTGGAGAAATTATACTGGAATAATACATAAAACAGTAACCACCCCCCACTGATATACTGGCTTTTCAAAGCCAGAACAACATATCATACTTTTTTATCTTAATTTTGATTAATATGTAGTCCACAGAGAAGATAAATCTCCATACACTGAAAGAATTATAAGAGGGTCAGAAGATCTTAACCATGTATTACATGTTCTTAACATGGATTTCAAGATTCACCTCTCAAGCTTTGCTCTTGGGCAATCACATTATGCAACCACCAACCCATTCATAATCCTCTATATTACACATACCAGCATTTATCAATCTACATTATATCTACCAGCAGAGGTTAGGTCTTAGACTTCTAGCTGAGTGAATATTAAGGATTTCTGGACAATTATGTCATTAAACTTAAATAACATTTATTTGTAGAAAGTCAAATGTTCAGGGTGCAAGCTACAAACTTGGCTAAGTTAACTAAGTATGTTTTCAACCAAGCAGAAAGCATATTACAGACAATTTTAGGACTAATAGACTAATACTGTACATTGGTCTGACAATTTGGATTATAAAAATGATTACGAAGGTATGTTTGCTTAATGGAGCAGTTGAATGTTGTTACTGTAATGAAATACAAAGTCTAAATATATTCCAAGTACAACCATAATAAAATTATAGGACCTCATACTGGAACCTAAAATAACCAATGTTATATACATGTATTAGTGCACAACTCACATTGAAATCCAGGTCTTTTATCATTGAAAATGTAGTAAGTAACTGTCTGTTATGAAGGAAGAGAGGCGGGCAGAATCGTTCAAACATGTTTTAGAAATGGATAGGTTTTTGGGGTTTTCAGATACTAAACAAGCCACTAAGGTTATCCATTTATTATGATGATTGTATGTATTTAAGGAAGCAATTTTAAGGCTTTTCATATTTCAGTATGTAATTATTCTTTAATACCTTTCATATTTCAATGTGTACTTATCCTGCAAGTTCCAATTGAATAGAAAGTTCCAAAATGAAGAAAAACTGCAAACATTTCTAATGAATATAGCACACAGCCTCAAAGCTATCCAAAATTGTAAGCCTCTATACAATTATCTGTGAGAGTTAAAGAGATATTAATTCCAATTTCTGATTCAAATACTTTTTGGGAGCAAAGAAACAAATAAAACAACTAACTGCATACCGTCAGCTTGCTGTAAGAGAAATATCAAAGCTCTGCAAAGTTTTTCACTGCACATTACAAATACAAAGGCAGTGTTATACAAACCTGCTAAGTCATATTCCACATAATCTTGTTTCTATAAAAATGCATATAAAACAAACTGTAATTTTTAAATGTTAGTGGCAGTACAGTTGCTATCCTCTTAATGTAAATAAAAGCTAATGCAGTCTTTGTTAATATCAAAATCTATAACAAAATATCAGAGTAATATATATACAACTTTCTGACGCCTTTTGTGCATGGAACATACATAACTGTCATTTTATGCCATTTATATCATAACTATGCTGGTAAAACCATATACACAATAAAACTAAACATTAATGGGACAAGCTTGCTTCAAGTGAAGGTGACGCTTTGTATTACGATGATTTCTGTGAAAGTATAGAACTGCTGGATAACAGATTCCTGTAAATATGTTTTCATTTTCACTTTCTCACAGAGAGTTTTGATAAGGTATAATAAGGTCAAAATAAAATGTTTCCCAAACAGGAGCATCTAAAATATGTGGCTTAGTATCCCAACATCTTCTTTTTGTCTGTCCTCACCTAAGCCTGTCCGTTAATAACAGCTACACTGATTACCATTCTGAGCAGATTACTGATGGAACTGCATGAGCATTTTACATTCTCTTATTTCCTCAGTTGCTCTTAATGCAATCTTATCTCATCTTTTTTTATTATTATTTTTACATGTACATTAGACTGAATTTGTTCCAGAACTGATTTTCTCATGTTTTATTTTTTTCATGGCTGCCGAACATCCACTCACAATGTATCAGGCATGATCCTATTTATTCCTCTGTCATTGTGACAGATGGGGAATGATAATAAAGGGGTATCTCATCAAGGGAATTAAGCAGCTGTTTGTGCTCTTACTTGCATCTAGCAATATTAGTAATTAGGAGATTTCTGATTTAGGTACTAATCCCCACCATTTGGTGGAAGTTGTTAATCCTAACATCACCCCATGTACTTTGTATGCATCCCCTGCATACCAGTACTCAAACCCACATGCTAATGTTGGCTGCAATTGATGGCTTGCTAAGACAAGCCAATGTTTCTAGTAAAAGCTGTATTTTAATTGCCTCCTAGCCTTAACTTGCATGATTAAAACAGCTAATGTACCACCAGCTCCTGTCGTCTGATCAGGGAATCTGAACTATTGTAAAATTAACAATCATGAACCATGGATGTAAACAAATTCACATAATAAAAACAAAAATAAAACAGGCATTTCATAGTATGGCTGTTAAGGACATTACTGGTACTTTATATTGTATTGCATACAAGTGATCATACATTTTTCTAATTGTTTTAATGACACAGAAGCTATCAAATGAAATTCATCATGCAGCATATACTACTCCCACAGAATGACATGTGAAGTGTATTTCGACCCCAAAAGGTCCACCAATTATCATAGATTCAAAAAAGATGATACTTTCTACCAACCTATAGTGGGAGCTCTGCATACATATGAAGGTCCTGAAGGCTTATGTGATTCTATTAGCATATGGGAATGCTAATTTTGTTCTAATAATTGCATATAAATTCTTGTCCATTTTATTAATAAAATTAGATCTCCCTCCTATAGTGTGTAGTAGGTCTTTGCTGCATGAAATAATCTTCCTGTTATTAATATAGAGGATTATGAGTGATTCACCGAACGTAACCTGTTTATTATGTGTTCAAACATGGATGCCAAGAAATTCATCTCAAGGGTGAAGCTGGAGAGGTGAATCATGGCATCCATGTAAAGAATGCATAATACAGGGTCATGATTAGTGAGGTCATCAACATTCTTTGTAGTGCATGGAGCTTTATCTGCTCCATGTGCTATTAATTACAAGGAAAAAATCTTGAAGTGTTCTGTTGGCTTTCAAAACCTTAAAACAATCAGCGCATTGTCAGAAAGATAGTATAATGCTGTAAATCATGTTTACAGTAATGCCTGTCTGTCGTGTAGATTTTCACAGAACATCCAGGTTATTGCTTCATATTTTTTTGGTTTGTTCCTTATAAAATCTGTGGTTTTCAGACAAACCACTGAGTATTTAATTGCTAAATAATGATGCACATTTCAGTTTCAGAGTTTGTATCCTTCACATTATGCAAGTGAACACTTCCTGCTATTCTAGCAGTTTTCTAACTTTTGTTTTACAGGAAGTTAGGGACTTGTTAAGAGTATGCACAGCAGGCAGAAACAAGTGTTTTGTTTTGATAGTCAGTATAGGCAGATTTTATTGCCAAGAGCTAGAACCAACCTTAACAACTTAAGCAGGGGGTGCTTAACATGTGTTAAGGTCAGGACACATGCTGCTCCGGTGCTTAACTGGTTAGTCTTTTTATGAATATCAAAGTGTAATCACAGCAATCCATGCACTACAATAGCATTCCTAATACTTCCACTGTACTTGGTGCTGACCTAACCAGAGCATTATTTGATTTCTTTCTTTTTTATAATTTACAAGGAATGTAGTTGGCCACCCCTGCACTGGAAATGATTACGCCTGAAATAATGGACAAAATAAGTTGACATTTTGTGCACCTATCCTTCCTTCCTTAAAGATTGAAAACTTCTGTGATTAAATCAGGGTGGTATTCCCTTTTCTTGGACATTTCTCTAAGTACTTTCCATTCTATCTCAAACTTTTCACCTAAAGTAACAAGTCTAGATAATCTTATAAAGAGGTACTGTGAAATATGTTGCCTTACATAAACAGGATATTAAGAAATAAAATAGTAACGCTGGCAACCAAAGGTCAATCTATCACACAAATAGTATACCAAAAAATGAAAAACAGAGCGACAACCACAACAAATAGCATAAACTTTAATAACAAAGAATAAAAGATAAAAAACAACTGAGAACAGATAAGCACTTTCACACAATATCATGCTTCTTCCGATCTGTGTTATAAAGGAAAAGCAGATAATTTAAATCTCTAAAAAACAATCAAAAAACAGCAATTAAACAAGACAAAGTTTATGCCATTTGTCAGGGTGGTCACTCTGTTTTTTATTTTTTGGCACATAAACAGGATGGCAGCTTCTGCTATTTAATAAGCTGTGGACAGAAGTAATTTCTCTAGGACACATATCTGTTTCACCAGCATGCTCAGATTGATTCACTAAGTTTAGACCCTAGAATGGGTGACCCTTGTACTGTTTGTCTTGCAGGTATAGAGCAGCTCCATCAAGGCTGGATTTGTGAGTGCCTTGTAGGTCAGTCATACGTAAGCCCTTAATAGTTGATACGAGACAGTGTAAACAGAAAGGGCTTTTAGTCTATCTGCACAGAACATGTTGTTAACATCCTGTATTTTCTTAGTGAGGAACCTCTGAGGTCACTCCTGCTGTTGTAAATGCCTAGTCAAATACATTCTAAGTGGCGCATTATACTCAATTATTCATCTAATGAAGGCTGAGTACCATACCCCTCAACTGTACAGATTTTCACAGAATGTCCACATTTCTGCTTTATAGTTTTGGTCCATTTTTTATAAAATTGTGGTTTTCTGGCAAATTAGTGGCAAGTCACTAAAGAATAAAGTTAAAAAATATTGACAGACATTTGAGATTCAGATTTCATACCCTTCAGAAAAGTTATGCAAATGCAAAACCTGTTATTCCATCAACTTTCTAAGTATGTAAGAGCAATATTTAAAAATTGTATCTCTTTTTGGGCTCTTGTCCCACTTTTATTTATGGCTCTGTCCAGACTTCTTGATGTAAGAAGCTGAGAGGTATGCTGAGTACAGAAGGACTATAATCTCCCAGGATCTGAATGCCATACCTATGCTTATAGTGCTACATTGAATGACTTCCTCACCAGTGTGGAGATATGATGGTTACATTTCAGGCTACTCTCTACCTGTGTCCTTAGATTCTTTATCTCTGAGTCTACTCTTATGGGTGTGTTAATGTTGTAGTTTGCAGGGAGTTTTGATTTTCCAAGGGGTATGATAATGCATTTCTTCACATTTAGTTTCAGGCCGTGGTTCTGACACCAATCATTTACCTAATTTAGACTCTCTTGAAGGATATCTACATAGGTTCATGGGTTGGTACTAGGCTATCGGCCCTAGGGCCTATGCAAGCCTAGCCATAACAATTCCCTGGATATTTCTTCCCACATTATTTACTTCTCTGAACCCCTGTCTAGCAGGACGACTGACATGATCCCCGGGGTGAATTTCCTATCTCCCATCCAATCATCAAGGTTCCTTTTGAAGAGGGCCAATGAGGCGCTCTGCTTGACATGTATGGGCAGTCTATTCCAGAGTATGGGGAGTCTCTGGGTTAGGAACCTATTCCTCCAGCATGTTTTGTTCATTGTGATGACAAGGTTTAGATCCCTGGAGCATGTGCCTCTGCGGGATTGGGATTTCTTTAAGTGGAGCATGCCCAACAGCTCAGGATTTGACATGGCCTTGTATGTTAAGCAGAGATCACCAATGAGTAGACAATATGCCACAGAGTATAGCTGGAGTTTTTTTAGATGGTCAGCATATGGCATCTGCTTTAGGCCTGTGATTCTTTTAGTGAGGTATTTCTGTGGCCTTTCCAGCTGTTGCAGATGTCTTGTGAGGTACATACCAAACTGGACATTATACTCTATAATGGGTCTAATGAGGGATGAGTACAGTGGGACAATGACCTCCTTTTTTCTGGATGAAAAGCCCTTAGTGATGAGGTGTGCTACATAGAAGGATTTCCTGACTGTTGTGGCGATGTGTTTGTCGAAAGTGAGACACCACTGTCCACCTGTGTCCCTAAGTCTCTCATCACACTTTCGATGTTTAGTGTCCTGCCACCTATGTGGTAATTCATGGGTACATGTTTTTTTCCAAAGGGGATAACTATACATTTCTTGGCATTAAGCTTGAGCCCATGGCTCTGGCACCAGGCATCTGTTTCTATAAGGCCCTTTTGTAGAATATCCACATCATTTGAGGATTCAATAATGGCTCCCAGTTTGCAGTAATCTGCAAACTTTGTTAGCCAGAGTCCCTTAGTGTTGGCCTGTACTTCCGAGAAGTAGATGCCAAACAAGAGTGGTCCCAGGACTGAACCCTGAGGTACTCCACTTGTCACTTGTCTGGAGCTGGATTTGGAGTCAGCTACTTATATAGTCTTGGTTCTGTCAGTTGGCAACCCATTGAGTGACGTAGGGATTTATGCCCAGCTTAGTAAGTTTATCTATGATTCCAGAGTGGGGGATGGTGTTGAAGGCCTTGGCGAGGTCCAGATAGGCTGTGTGGACTGCCTTACCCTCGTCCACAGCTCTGGAGACTGATTCTAAGAAGTCAATCAGATTCAGGAGACAAGATCGGCCCTTCACAAACCCAAACTGGTTGGGGTCCAGTGTTTGAAGGTTGCCAATGTCTTTGTTTATAAGTTCCATGATAATGCGTTCCATGCCCTTGCAGATCAGGCTTGTCAGACTGATGGGACAGTAGTTCCCAGGATCCAAGGCGGATGCCCCCTTGTGGAGTGGGATAACTGTAGCTGTGCACCACTCAGTGGACATGAAGCCTGAGGTAAGGCTATGATTAAACATGACACTTAGGTGGGGTGCCAGTTCATTTTGTAGTTCATGTAGTACACAGCCTGGGATGTCATCTGGTCCCATAGATGCTGTATTCTTAGCTTTGGAGAGTGCAGTTTCTACCTGTGTGGCCGTGATTACCGGAATTTGGCAATCTTTTGGTATTGAGATGTGCCCTTTAGGGGGTGAGGGGGGGTGAAGTTGGCACTAAATTGATCTGCCAGGATATTGGCAATATCCTTGGGATCAGTATATTTAATGCCATTCTGTTGTAGCTTGGAGCAGATCTGAGCATTGCCATTTAGATTCTTGACATAACTATAGAATGTCTTGTGGTTTTCTTTAGAATCTTTGGCAATTTTATTTTCGTAACTAGCTTTTGAGGATTTTATGAGTTATCTCAGCTTCTTACTGAGGCTGGTGAGGGAGTTTTTTTAATCCAGGCATTTTCCTCTTTTCTGCAACAGTTTCTTCCTTCTGTTGTATAGTTTGTTTATAGCAGGAGACCACCAGATTGGCTTATTTTTTTGGAGAAGAGCATCTTGGTTCTATTTGGGATGGCACGATTCATGCACGAGTGGATGTGCTCGTACAGTGCCTTAGTGTAGGATTCTGCAGTCGAAATTTCAGATCCCGTCTGCATGGGTGTCGTGAAGTTTGCCACTTCTGACTTCAGTATCATGAAGTTGGCTTTGGAGACATTTTTTAAGGAGGTTTCCTTACTGGGGGGTGGGGGTGGGATGTGGATGTGGACATCACTGAAGGATTCAGTGACTGGCCTCCAGCTTGCATCTTCTGCAATCTTTGTCATCTAGAGGCTTTCCATATTGGCTTGATACAGGCAAATTGGCTCAAGTTCAGTGTTTCAAGTGGCAGAGTTTCCTATGCCTTTATTTATCAGGTCCAGGATTATTCTTTCCATAGCCTTACAAGTAAGACTAGTCAAGTTTATGGGTCTGTAATTTCTTGGATCAATTCTCAATCCTCCCTTATGCAGAAGGATAACCGTAGGTGTTATCCACTCTATTGGAACAAAGTCAGTCGAGAGGCTGTGGTTAAATAGAGCTGCTATCGGGCCTGATATGTACTAATTTAAGCTACTTAAGAGGCAACCTGGTATATCATCAGGCCCCAACAGTGCAGTGTTTTTAGCTTTAGAGGGCGCTGTGGCTACTTGCTCATTGTGATAACTGGCAGAGGACATTTTTTGGGGAGAACTGGGTGTGACTGAGAAGTGAAGTTTGAGCTGAATTTATTAGCCACCAGATTTGCTATATCTTCTGGCTGAGTATAGGAGATGCCATATATAACTAATTCCACACATTGCTCAGTGTTACTCTTAAGACTGCAAACATAACTGAAAAATGCCTTTGGTTGTCCTTAGCTTTGTAGGCTATTTTTATCACAAATTCTGCTTTCAGAAACTTGACTATTTCCCTGATTTGTTTGTTTATACTAATGAAGTGTTGTTCTGTTGTACACATTCCCTCTTACTTCTCAAGAGTATTTTCCTTCTTTTGCTGTACATCCTGTTGAGACTGGGGGTCCTCTAAGGTGTCTTGTTTTTGCAGTTTGACCTGGGCTTATTTTGTTTTGGTATTGACATTGCTATGCAGTGGTCAATGTGGTTGTACAGGGCTTCTGTGTACTCCTCTGCAGAGGCTTCTATATTTTCTAGATTGTGGGAACCTGGAATCTAGCTATGCTCTCATTTAATAGGAGGTAGTTTGCCTTACAAAAGTACTTCAAGTTTTTGGGATTTGGTAACGGGGTTTAGTTTTACCTTAATTCCCAGGGAGACCCCCTTGTGATCTGATCTTACCAGTGAAGACATCACACATGGTTGGGTGCAGCTCCCTCCCATATTTGGGATTACTAGATCTAGGATATCTGTTCCCCTGGGGGAAGTTCAGACCAGGTGCTTCAGCATATTTGAATTCGTAAAGTTGAGAAATCTTTGGGCATATATGTTAGTGGTTGTGTATGCCTCCCAGTTAATAGAAGAGTGGTCAAAATCACCCAAGAGTATAGTATTGGGCTAGAAGGTGAGTGATTCAAGTAACTCTAGGTTTCCTGGTTCGAGGGGGACCTGTAGCTAGCAAGAATATGGTAATATATTTTCCCAAAGTTAGTTGGACTTGGAGTAGCTCAAGCATATCATATTGTTTGACCAGCCTAGAGTTGAGATTATCCTTTATTTAGATAGATACACCTCTGCCTTTCACCCTTTCATGTTCATTATATGTTCATATTCCGTCTTGATTAAAAATTGGGATATCATTCAAAATGATAGTATGGTGAGGTAGATGTTACAAGATCGGCCACGTTACCTTTAAACATGGACCCAATTTGAAAAGTATTCTAGAGAGAAAACCAACCCACTTTACACATAGGACAGGAATGTTTAAATGCCTTATGTGTTATTATTGTAAACACATGGATGTTGGACAATGCTTTACTATTAGGGGCCAGAGATACAGAACCAAATTTAAACTTGATTGCCAATCTATATTGTGGTATATGCAGCCCTATGCCAGAACTGTCCCACCTTTTATATTGGCAAAACCGAGAAGAGACTAAGGGAGCGGGTCTACGAACACCTGTATGGCATTAGTAAATTAAAATTAGAAAATGCCTTAGCAAGGCACATTAATGAATATCCGCAACACTGTTTCAAATTTAAAGCAATTGATTGTATTACACCGGATGGTAGGGCTGGCCCAGAAACATTACTTTTGGAAAGATTAGAACTCTTGTGGCAGTTCCGTACTAACGCTTATCACTATCCTGGGCAGAACAAAACTTGTTCCTTTTTTTGCATTTTGAAATTAAAAAGTCTTAGCAGATAAAGCTGGGCTGTATAGCAGTTTGAGTGATTTAATCAATAAATATGTATATAGGGATCTGTATTTTATTGCATATATTTAATTGCATATACATTTTTTTTTAAATATTTTTAGTACTTTTTAGTCGCTGTTACAATTGACTTGAATATATTTCAATTAAAAAGAGATTGTAGTTGTTTTTAACATTTGGGTTACATTTTTACATTTTAGCCTTGTTGTGTGAACCCAAAGGGTTAAATGTCAGATTATATTGTATGGGAGGGCTGTGTTTGTGTTTTTTACTGATGTATGAAAGTCACATGACTGACTTAATTTGTATTTAATTGCTTTCATCGTGAGCAATTGTATCTGAAGAAGTCTTGCTATAGAGCAAAGATGAAAAGTGCTTCATCTATTAAAGTTTACTCAGCAAGTGATTGGTGTGGTTCTCCAGCAGGTTTTTTTTATGTTATTGTACAGTTTTGCCAGTTTATGTTCAGTGGGTGAACAGAAAATATGACAGGCATTATAGCCATACACTGCTGGAGTGCTTTCCATAGCTTTAATCCATGTTTTGGTAATTGCTTAGATGTCAGCATTCTCCATGGTGAGGAGAGCTTCCAGGGAGTGCAGTTTCTTGCTGAGACTCCTAGCAAAGAGCAACAACACCTTTAGCTTGTCCTGAGTAGCTTTTGTTAATTTGGAAGGTCTGTCTGTTTGGCAATGCCTAAAAAGGCAATATAGGGTGAATAATGTTTTTGCCAATATCCGAAAGCCTAGAGGTGACGGGTGGAGACCATTCCTGGCAAAGCAACATGGTCTGTTGACCATGTCCTCCCAGGCTGACAAGTATCGCTCCCCTTTGGAATGATGCCAAGAGCTAGGTCAGTTGTTAAGGTCAATATATTTTCTCTCTGTACTGTGGCATCCTCCTTGGAGATGGTAGAGTGCTGCTCAGTGTTACCCTCATATCTGCCAATAACACATATTCTAAGAGCTCACTCATGTCTCTCCAGGTCATTTACACCCAAGTGGACTATGACTGAGTCATACTGGTACTTAGGGGTGTGTAATCTGAGTGCTTGTGTGATCTGCTGGATTCTGGCACCTGACAGGCAACTGACTGTAACCTTCTCTTTATCCATCCTTGTAAGGGGAACATTGCTATATTTCACAATGGAGACATCTTGTCTGTGTGCATGTGGAGTTTCTGAGGACTGTGCTTGAGAGGTCTTTGAGGCTTGAGTAGGTTACTTGTGAGCACCTCTGCAAATATAGATCTATGTGTATGGTCCTTAGTGGGTGTGGTGAGTGGTATGTGTGAGTCGCTGACCTTGTTTGTTGCATTTTGTGTCTGTATATGAGAGTCCTGCCTCCAGTGAAAAAGCATAACTACATATCTCAAATACATTTGTCTGTTGGGGAATTAAGTGGTTGTCAGTGTACATGAGGCAATTGCTACACTGCCTTTGGATGCTCGTGTCCCCCAAGGTGGAAAAAGCGATGGTAGGAAACTACCTATGCATGGTTGCTGGTCTTATTGGACTTGAAAGGGAAGGGAGTGGAGGGTATTTTATAACCGGACAAGGAGGGGGTGCTTACTTGATGTCACCTGCAGCTAACCTAGCCTTCGATATTGCCCAATGCCCAAACCATCTGCTCATTGGGCAGTGATAGTCCTGGGTGCTATGATAAGGTAATGCAGACCCAAATATTTCTAACTGAATGCATAAGTACTGTTCACCACACAAACTAGTTGTCTGGTGAGTGCCACAGGACTGGGATAAATTTCCAATGGACTTTTATAGGGAAATTTAAAGTTTTGGCATTTGTGTCAAATCAGTTGGACCACTTCACTGAAAGCTCACTTCACTGAAAACTCATCTGACTGAAACTCATTTAATTGAATGTTATACATGGCCTTTTCCCCACTGTAGTGCAATCCTTGATTTAATATATAGTAAGGGGGGTGGGGAGCACAGCCCCCCACATTGGGGGGTGTGGGGGACTTAGCATTTTAAACTATACACATGGATGCTTACAAGTCCAATGAATAACTGTTTACAGAAGATAATATATAACCAAAGCATGTGGGGGGCTTCACCCCCCCACACCCCCAATGTGGGGTGCTGTGCCACCCACACCCCCCTTACTATATATACTAACTCCAGGATCACACTATAGTGGGAAAAAGGCCATACATAACTTTCAACTAAATGAGTTTCAGTCAGATGAGTTTTCAGTGAAGTAAGCTTTCAGTGAATTGATCCCACTGATTTCATTTTCAGTGAAATGAGCTTTCCATGAAATGAAGTAGACCCATATATATATATATATATATATATATATATATATATATATATATATATATAATCAGACCACTACACCTCTAAGAGCAGCTTTGTGAAAACATGAGGTTTAAATACACTTCGAGCAAAACAAGTCTAACACTAAGTAAGCCCTCAGGAATAAATTATTTTGGAGAAGCAGTCATTTCCTTCTGAGGAAAAAAGAGTATATTGTCTGTTGGATTTCCTCATGATTAAGTGTTGCCAGATTTTAACCTTCGAATAAGGAGTTGTATTTTTTCTGGAATTTTCTAAATATAAAACTGATTAACATATGACTGCTGAAGCAGTGTTATAGCTACTATACTCTGTTACTAATGGGTCTGACAGCAGATGGCCTCTGTTTTCTTATATGTGCAAACTTACTTAGTTTTCTATAATTTAGGCATAATTTGCTCACTTTTGACTTCTGTAAGAAAGACTAAACTGTTTATAGGCTATGCTTTATATTGGGCTTTAATACAAGAACTACATTTTATACTGTTATGAATGAAACTGTGATGTGAAGACCTGAAATTAAGTGGCAGCATGTACACCAGTTAAAAAAAAGATTGAAACAAATTGCATTACTATAGTTTTTGGTTTTGTCAATACTTTCTTCTTGTGTTTGATTGTAAAAGGTTTGAATAATCTCTGTTTTGGTTATTTTATCTTCAATTAAAGCTAATGTCTAATTTAAAATCTTCAATATTAGTATTTTATTTACTAATCATGGAGATGTGTTATATTTCATATGAAGACTCAGCTTTGTTTTGGTTATTTGTTTCCTTCAATAAAAGTTTATGCTTCGAATAGTTCTTTCAAAAACTTCAAGATTGTGGATGTTTTTATTGAGAACGAGAGAGCAGGATGGGTTAAAATGTTGAGGAAACATAAGCCTGCAAGGTATACCAGAGACATTGATACACTGAGACCTGTTGCCATGCTTTCATACTAAATTTGACCCTGCTTGGAATATTTCTACTTACATGAACTGGCAGATACAGTGAATCCACAGAAGTGGTGGGAGAACAGAAGTAGCCATGAGACCCGAACAAGTTACATTCATATGCAGCTGAAGAGTGGCTTCTAAATAATGTGTACCTGCATCATGGCATTTGAGTGGAAGGATCCCTTGTGAGAAGTTTTTAAGATTATTCCAAATCTCTTCATTAGAGATGAGTGGGATTCAGTGAAGTAAGGAAGGAACTAAAGCAATTGGCCACTGTTTCCTGGATCACCTAGTCTGCCAAGATTGTTGTAGCAGTAGGGGGTTAGCATAAAAGATTTTCTTCTCCAGATTTGGCTGAGTAATTTACATGGCAAATACAGTCTGCAACAAGCCTGCCCATCAGCAAGATTCCAGAGGGGTGGAAGTAGCTATTTTAGAAGGGGCTTCAGAAAATGATAAAACTACAGAAGTAGGAGTGGGAAAAGAGTAACCAGCTCTCCATCTTGATGTGGCAACTAAGGGACCAAGATCAACGGACAAGGGAGTCACTTCTGCATAGCAGTGCACAACAGGCTATTTCTTTCTCCAAACCTTCCCAGGTAGGTGAAAAATAAGAGTTCACAAATAAAAACTGTGAGTGTCCACACCCAACGAATATAGAAGGATGTTGTACAAACAGACAAAAGCCCACCTCACCATCATAACAGAAGAAGAGATTGGCTCACTCCAAGAAGGTAGGAAGGTGATCTGAGTTTGGACTCAGAGAAAAGGGGATTTCTGGGGAGATGAAGAACTTGGATTTCATGAAGGCATAGAGAATGGACAGAAGAAACAGAAAGGCATTGTCAGACTTTCTAACAAACCAAGCAGCCAGAAGAGTTTAGCTATGATATGAGGCTGGCTGAATAAACCATGTAAGGGTCTAAGGACTTAATAACCTTTTTTGGGATACCAAAACTTTCAAAATGCTTTATTTTTCAAAGTAACTGCAACATGGCCTTGTATACTGTCATGGACATGTTTAAAAGATTTTAGTTGCAGAAACAATGGAGAGACTATAGCTGCTACCTGTCCAATTTCTGATTTTCTCAATTCAGCAACTAAGACACTGGGATTTTGCATCTGGAGAAACAGACATCAACATGTACATGGTTTGCACAATACTTTGGTGTAAGTATAGTGTACATGTTCAGCTTCATAGTCTCTTTTGACTATTTCATAGTATGTATGGAATGTTGAATAAAGTTAATACATAACATATATGTTAAATAGTAACTATGAGTACATCAGCATTGCTAGTGTATCCACTAGGGTTCTTTGAAAATGCTGTGGATTAAGGATGAAGCTAATTATCATACATCTATACTGTCCAGATTTTTGCAGATTGTTTAGATCTTTGCCTCATAATTTTGTTTTTTTCCTTATAAAAGTTTTAGTTTTCTGAGTAATCAATAATGACTGAAGTTAGAAAATAATGGCAGACATTTGAGTTTCAGACTTAATACCGTTTAGAAAATTAATGCTAATACAAATCCTGTTATTCTATCAACTTTCTAGTTTTATAAGAGCAGCAGTTACAATCTGTCCCTTTTGTGTGACTTTGCTCCCCATTATTTATGGCTTTGTCCAGATATCTTGCACTGAGAGGTAGAGAGGTGTCAGCTATAACATCATTTATATGCTCATCATGATTCTTGCCTAATGTATCTCTTTAAGTAAACTGATAGATGGCTTAGGAGAATACTGCACAATGAAATGATTGATAATAATGTATAATCTATACACTCTTATTTTTGGATGTGAATTGAATGTTCATCTCATGTTACACAATGGAATGTCAATGTGATAAGCATAAGCTTAGGTTTCATGTATTTATGGTTATTTCAGTATGTTTCTATGTGAGGATAACATTTCAAGTTTTCAGGGTTATTCTAATGCTTTTTAATGGGAGTTTGATTATATTATTTATGAGTGTGACTGTGCACTTAGGAATTCCTTTGTAAATCACTGGGAGGATGAAGTGATTTAATTTAAGGTAGACATGAATACTCCATGTGAGTGACCAGCTATTAGCATTCCAAGCACCAACTCGTGTATGAAAAACAGCTATAGATCTTGGGGGGGGGTCCAAAAGTCTTGTTATTAATTTATTTATTTATTGACATTTGTTTACCAGGATAGTCCACTGGGCCAAGAACAGCCCATTTTTAGTGGAGCCCCGGGGAGAAAAAGCTCCACAGAAAACATATACAAAGCATAAAAGATAATTTTTACAAAGTTAAACATTCAAAAAAATAAATAAACAACATGCTATACTGTATTACATAGAAATGTAACACAGAAAATGTATACATTGCTAAAAAATAAGCTTTTACAAGGTAGAACATTCAAAGGAACAAACACACAACATTATCTAATGCAAGGTAAATATAGCAGTATGGGTTAAATTAAGTCAAGAACTTAGTGTGTGTATAAGCAGAAAGGGTTGCTTTATACCAAGTGCAAAGCTAGTTTGAGTTTGAGAAGTTCGAGCTAAAATTACACTATGAGTTTTCTAGCAGCTAAATTATAGAAGTAGAGCACAGGAGAATAGAAGTGTGAGAAGATGTAGTGTGCTGCATGAGGGGGATGGCCAGTTAAAAGGGTAAAGGTGATAGGATGAATGAAATAACAAGTTGTATGAAAAAGAGTAGTGCTAAAAAAGTAAAAAGTAAGAGAGAAATTAATGTAGTAAGTTTAGAAAAGGCAAGGTATTGGGAAGTTAGATGAGGTACAGAATAATAGGAGTATAAAAAGTTGTTGAGGAAAGGGCAGGGGAGATGTGGAATAATGGGAGGGTATTTGAGAGCTAGGGTATGGAAGGTGGAAGCTTAGGACAGTTACAGAGACAGTTGGATTGGAAGTGGTTTCTGAGAGCTGTTTTGAAAGAACCAGTGCTACGAATGGTGCAAATGACTAGAGGAAGACTGTTCCAAGTTTTTGCTATTGCCCAAGAGTAAAGTAGTTGACCTGCAGATAGTTCTGATTTGTGGATTTGGAGGAAGAGCTGGTTCTCAGATCATAGGGACCTCCTGGGGTTGCAGAGGGAAAATAATGAACTTAGGGAAGGACAATCCTGAAGTTTTGTGAGAAGTTTGTGAGTGATAGAAAGCATACCTTTCAACCTGGAAACATCAAAAGTCTGGACAAAAGCCCATGAAAAATAGGTACAAATATGTATGTTGATTAATATACAATTTGCATATATAATTATGTAACTTTGCCCACTCCAGTGGAATTGTGGGATACAACTTTCAAATGCAAACTGAAGAACAGACAACCAGAATATGGCCTAGAGTCCTCCTGCAGCCATTCCAATGTCCCACTGCTTGGCTGTTTCACCCCGTTCACCATAAACACTATACTGTGCATACTATTTTACTTCTACAATGATTTGGATTTTATTTTACATTTTATAGCACAGACACTAATAGACATCTGCCAAACAAAGCAATACAGTCTCACAATGAAAATATACTTAGCATTAAAACTTTTCTGCCCTTGAAACTCACATTTACATCCAAAGAAAATGCATTTGGCCAGTGGTGGATAAAAATTACTTTTGCGTTGTTTTCAAATAATAAGCCCCTTGCACATGAAACATGCATGTGTTCTTTGATACACCTTCCTGACTGTATTAAATTATATTCCTTGTATAATACAGCACACTTGTTTAGAGTGCCTTTTAAATTTATTGTTTTGAACATTTTTCCAGTAAGCAATGAAACAAAATGCATAAGCCAATAATGACAAAACTGCCCAATTCAGAACATTTCCATCACAAAAGTCTACTCAGACTTCTACAATCCACCAGTATCAGTAAATATGCACAATCTCTGCAGAAGTAAAAGTCATCTAAATAATTCCACATTAAAGAGAGCTGTAACTAATGAAGACATTGCTGCTAGCAAACAACTTTATATTTCATTGTTTTTTTCTACAAGTAAAGTGCCTGCTGCCCTTGAAGAACAAATTGCCTAATTACATTAAAATAGATAAGCTAGTAATATTTCAATAGGGAATGGATGGCAAACTAATAATAGGTTCATGGTTACTAGCCATCTCCACCAAAGGAGGACATTCTCAGGATTGCAGCATCCACCCCCTTTAAAAGTGCAACATAGTACAGTATCAGCAAAACATCTACATACTATGGGAGTAGAACCCACAGCCTTCTGCAGCAAAAGCACGTATATTACCTATTATGTTAATAACAATGCAAGTAGACTTTGTCTAAGCAGCGCTAAACTTCTCTTTCCCTGAAGAACTGTGCAGCACAAGAAATCAGGAAAAGGCCAAAATTTATTGGGGGGGTAGGACAAAGGCCCAAAACCAGGGGCACATTTTAAACATTGCTTGTATAATGTTAGAAAGTTGCTAGAGTAAAATGTATTACCATGTGTTTCCTAAAAGACAGGAAGACTGAAACTTAAATGGCTATTATTATTTAATGAATTCAGTTCTCATTGATTTGCCAAAAAAACATACATTTTATATAAAATTTGTTTATTGGGAAAGTCTAACTTGGAATGAAGCCAATTTTCAGCAGTGGCCTAGGGAGAAACACTCCAGGTGCATGTCTTTGTATCGTAGGAGGAAACCAGAACATCCAGAGGAAACCCAAACAAATGGAGGGAGGACATGCAGACTCTGTACAGTAGGCATTTCAGCTGAGAATCAAACCAGAGAACCTCTTCCTGTAAGGTAGCAACACTACCACTGCACCATCCACATTTTAAGAGGAACAGACCAAAAGTATGAATCAAATATACCAGACATTCTGTGAAAATTTGTATAGTTGAGAGCTATAAGTCCTTTAATTTGAAGTGGTGGTATGGGTAAAGAACTCAGGCTCTTGCTTCTCCTACCTAAGGTACAGGGTTTGAGCCTGAGTAACCCTAACCACCAGGTATACCTAACTGGGGCATTTACAAACACACACTAAATACAGCCAAAAGCCAGTTAAAACTGAATGTGCAGCAATGGCTGAACACACATACACACCAGATTGCAGCAATGGTTTAACACACATACACACTAGATTGCACCAATGGTTGAAGACTAACAATGCAAACCTTTTCCTCTTAACTAGAGGAGTCTGCAAACTTTAAATTATGCCATAGCTGTTATATTCCCCAGCCATTTCTCTCTGAGTCCAACAGGCAGCAGCTGATGTCATCACACATGCCTCTATAGCCTGGTGATGTGTGGTAACATAAGCCAAAAAATTAAAGTGTAATACAAAAAAAAAAAAGACCAGAAATTTGGAAATTAATGGACCTGCTTGGGAATTTGTAGCACCTCAGGTTGAGAGGTCTGGTGGAAAGTTGTAGATATGTGAGATATGAGGGAATTCCAGCCAGTTTAATGTTTTTACGGGTGTGCAGTGATGGGTAGAATGGAAACAGCCTGTTGCAAATTTGGCTATTTTGTTGTAGCACATTTCTAGTTTAGACTGGGGGTTGGTAAGCAGTTGGGCACCATAGACCAGAGAAGGAAGTAGATAGGTGTACGTGAGTATCTGTTTGATGGGAAGGAAATAAATTGTTTATATCTGTAAAGAAATCCTATTTTTTGTGGGTATTAACTGATGTTAATTTGAATGGGTAGATCAGCTTTTAGGTTTTCGTCGATTATGATAACCAGCAGTTTGGTACTGGTAACTATTTCAGTTTTTGTTTTTTTCAAAGAGACTATGTTAAATTTGGTTTGATTGAGGGGAGTACTTCTCTTTGGAGTGAAAATTATGAGCTTGGTTTTATTAGGGTTTAGAGATAAATGATTGTTGGGCAGACATGATTCTATGGTGGAGAATGCAGAATGAGTGGTGTGTTGCACTTGAGTTAAGTCTGTTGCAGAACAAATAATAGTGGCATCATCTTCATGTTGTGCAAGTGATCACTGGTGAAATGCTAAATGGAGGCTGTTGATAAAAATGTTGAAAAGTAGAGGTCCTAGAATAGAGCCCTGGGGACCCCATTGCGATTGTGTATATATAGGCAGATAGACTGTTGCCATTTTACAGCACGTTCTCTGTTTGTTAGGTAGCTATTGAACCAGTTAAAGGATGGGGTAAAGAGTCTGAGGTTTGAAAGCTGAGAGAGGAGCAGAGTGTGAGACATAGCATCAAAGGCTTTGGATAGGTCCAGAAATAGAGTGGAGACAAACTTCATGGCATTACAGGGTATATTAACTATTTCCATAAAGGATATTAGAGCAGTGGAAGTGCTATGACCTGCTCTGAAACCATGATGTGTTTGTGAAAGGATTTGATTGTTGAGAATGAAATGTAGAAGTTGTTTGTGTATACATTGTTCTAGCAGTTTAGATAAAGGGGATAGAATAGCTATGGGGCAAAAGTTGAAAGTATCGGTTGAGGAAACTGCTTTATAGACTGGTATAATGTAAGCTTTTTTCCAAAGGTTGGGAACATAGGATTCTTGTATGGATTGATTGATGTATGAGTATACAAATGAGGTAAACTGTTGCATCTGTGGTGATTTTTAGATACTCAGTGCAAGTCCGTCTGCTGCATTAGAACAAGGTTTTAGTTTTAGAAGTATTTTTTTATGAGAGAGGTTTGGACACTTGAGAGTATGAATATGGGTTTGGAACTGTTTTTGGCAGAGTTTAAGTGGGAGAATGATGGAGACTGGGACTGTGTGTGAAAGGGAAGGGTGGATTGATCTGGAATGTTTGTGGCAGTGTAGGATTTGTGTGTATTGTAATACAGTAGTTTGGTCTGGGGTGTTATATGCAGGGAGATGTCTTGAGAAATGTGTTTTAATATTAGCTATAGTGTCAATGAAGTAGGAGTTAAATAAGCTTGCTATCAGATCTGACGATTTGTCAGGGTGGGGGCAAGGTTTACTTTTGTACCTGGGTTAAGGAGAGCACTAATGGAGGACCAGAATTGTTTGTGGTTGTGTTAGTGATTTTTTTGGAGCTCAGTGTAGTATGCTTTCTTATCTTTGTTTACAAGTTTTCTTTACATGGTTGCAAAGTTGCTTGCATTTTACTAGACTGGACTTGTTCCTGTGTTTATTCCAAAGTTTCAAAGTTTTATCTCTTAGTAACATTTGTTTCTTTGTTGGTTTAGTTAACCATGGAGCATGATTCATAGGTTCATAGGTTCATACTAGGCTATCTGCCGTAGGGCATTTATAAGCCTAGCCAGAGAGTGTTTGGCTTTCGCCACCCATTTTAAATTAATTTTGCTATGCCCTTTTTCGAGGTTAGTATACTGTGCCTCTGTCTAACAGTGACACAGAAGTGATACCCAGGGTAAACCTATGATCTTCCATCCACTCATCAAGATTCCTCTTGAAGAGAGTCAATGAGGGACTCTGCCTAACCTGGACTGGGATTTTATTCCAGAGTGAAGGGAGCCTCTGGGTTATGAATCTGTCCCTCCAGCATGTCCTATTTATTTCAGTGCTGAGGTTCAAGTCTCGAGCGCATAGCTCGATGGGATTTGGATTTTCTGAGGTGCAGCATGTCCATTAATTCTGGGTTGGACATGGCTTTATACGTCAGGCACAGATCGCCTCTGAGCAGGTGGTATGCCACTGAGTAGAGCTGGAGTTTCTTTAACTGGGCAGCATATGGCATCTGTTTGAGCCCTTTGATCCTCTTGATGAGGTATTTTTGGGGTCTTTCCAGTTGCTGCAGGTGTCTGGTAAGGTACATCCCAAAAAAAATGGGCCTGATGAGGGATGAGTAAAGAGGCACGATGACCTCCCCTGATCTAGATGTGAATCCTTTCATGATTAGGTGGGCTATATAAAATGTTTTTCTAACCACTTTGGCCATGTGGTTGTCAAATGAGAGATTGCTATCAACTTGGGTCCCCAGGTCCCTAATTACTTCTTCTGTATTTAATGGATTACCACCTATGTGGTAATTTGTGGGCACTTTGTTTTTGCCAAAGGTGATGACTATACACTTTTTGGCGTTTAGCTTGAGGCCATGGCTCTGGCACCAGTTGTCTGTTTCTATGAGGCCCTTTTGGAGGATGCTTGTGTTGGCTGGAGAGTCAATTATGGCGCCCAGTTTGCAGTCATCTGTGAACTTGGTCAGCCACAGTCCTTCCGTGTTTGCCTGTACCTCCGAGAAATATATACCGAACAAGAGAGGTCCCAGGACTGAGCCTTGTGGGATGCCACTTGTAACTGGTTTGGAGTCTGACATGGCTCCATCAATTCTAACCATGTGAGTTCTGTCCTTGAGCCAGTTTGCAACCCATCTAGTGACATAGGGGTTTATATTTAAGCTGGTGAGCTTATCTATAATGCCTGAGTGGGGTATTGTATTGAAGGCTTTTGCGAGGTCCAGGTAGGCTGTGTGGACCACCTTCCCCTCGTCAATGGCCTTGGTGACTGTTTTAATGAAATCAACCAGGTTTAAGAGGCAGGATCTGCCCTTAACAAAGTCGAACTGGGTAGGATCCAATGTATGTAGGTCCCCAATATCTTTATTCATGAGGTCCATGATGATCCTTTCCATAGCTTTGCAGACCAAGCTAGTCAGGCTTATGGGGCGATAGTTTCCAGGATCCGTTGAGGCACCACCTTTGTGGAGAGGGACCACTGTTGCTGTACGCCACTCTTTGGGTACATATCCTGTAGTAAGGCTGAGATTGAACAGTAGTTTTATTTCTGGGTTTAGCGCTTCTTGGAGTTCATGTAGGATGTAGCCCGGGACACTGTCTGGTCCCATTGATGCTGTGTTTTTTGCTTTGGAGAGGGCGGCTCTTACCTGAGCATCTGAGATGTCAGGGGGGGCAGCACTTTGCTGGGATAGATATTTGCCCTTTTAGTGGGGAGGGGGGGGAGAAGGGTTGGGAGGGTGGCCTAATGGTTAAGGTGTTTGCCTTACAAACACAAGGTGCAGGGTTTGAGTATCACAAGGGATAATTGGCTAGGCTTAAAATGGCTCGCAAGGGTAGTTAGCCTAGTACAAATCTATGAATCTATGAATCTATGAGAAGTTTGCGCTGAACCTGTCAGCTAGGATGTTGGCAATGTCTGTGGGTTTGGTGTATTTTTTGTTATTTTGGACTAATTCTGAGCATATCTGGGAATTCCCACCCAGGTTCCTAACATAATTAAAGAAAGCCTTGTGATTATTCTTAGTGTCCTGTGCAATTTTTCTCTCGAAGCTGGCCTTAGACGATTTTATGAGTACCCGTAGTTTTTTGCTAATACTGATCAGAGATGCCTTCCCTTTTTGGGATTTTGCTCTATCATGTAGTAGCTTCCTCCTTCTATTGTATAGTTTGTTTATGGCTGGGGTCCACCAGACAGGACGTCTGCCTTTGGAGGATTGGGTCTTGGTTTTATTTGGGATTGCATGATCCATGCATTCCTGAAGGTGTTCATAGAATGCGTTTATAAAGGATTCTGCGGTCTGGGCCATATTTTCCACATGCCCGGGGGCTTTGAAGGATTCCACCTCGGTTTTGAGGAGTGTGAAATTTTCTTTAGAGAAGTTTTTCACTGTGGTTTTCTGGTGAGGAGGTGGGGTCGGGATGTGAATATCCAGTGAGATTAGTTTATGGTCTGATCTTACCAATGAGGGATACACTTCTGGTCTGGAGCATAGAGTCCCCATGTTGGTGATGATTAGGTCCAGTATGTTTTCTCCTCTTGTGGGAGTGGTAACAAGTTGTTCCATAGCATTTGAGTTTATAAATTCTAGGAACCTTTGGGCTAGGGTGTTTGAGCGAAAGTAATGCTCCCAGTCTGTTTGGGTAGTTGAAGTCACCCAATATAATGGTGTTTGGAGAGACCTTCATATTTTCCAGTGTTCTCAGGAAGGCCGAGTGGGGTTCCTGGGTTTGGGAGGGTGGTCTGTAGCAGGCTATAAACTGAAAGGAAGTTTTACCCACTGTTAGTCACACATGGATAGTCTCTGATGCTTCGTGCTGTGCCACCAACCTGGAGGTGTGGCTATCTTTAACGAATATTGATACTCCCCCTCCTTTTGTGGTTCGGTCCAAGTTTTGGGGCCGAAAAGCATGGTATGAGGTATAACCTGGTAGTGCTGGGGTGTTTTCGGAAGCCTTGAACCAGGTTTCTGTTACTGCACAGATATCGATGTTTTCCATGCTAAGGAGAGTTTTGAGTGCGTGCATCTTGAGGTTTAGACTTCTGGCGTTGGGTAGCATTACTCTTAGTTTCTTATCCCTTGTGATACCTATGGAGGTGGGTTTGTCTTTTGAGCCTTGCCTAAAAAAGGCACTATGGGGGTAGCAAGAGCCTTTGCCAATATCCGAAAGCCCAAGGGTGACAGGTGCAAGCCGTCCCTAGCGAAGCATTGTGGCTTGTCGAGCATGTCATCCCAGACTGACAGGCATTGGATCCCCTTTGAATGACACCAATACTTAAGCCAATTGTTGAAATTGATCATCTTGTCTTCATATTGTGGCATCATTCTTGGTGAGGGCAAGATGCTACTCAAAGTCAGGGTCATACCGCCCTGGGCTACATGCTCAGAGAGCTCCTCTATGTCTCTTTTCATGTAGTCCAGGGAGGTACGTCTCAGGTCATTCATACCAGCATGGACAATGACTGAGTCATATTTGTACTTCCTTGGAGTGACCTGAGTGCGTGTGTTATGTGGCGGAGCCTAGCGCCCGACAGGCATGAGGGATGGGGTTCATAGCTGTGAAGTATTTTTAGGAATGTGGTGTTGAAATAGAGCAGGCCATTGTCAAGTGGGAGTGTTTTTAGGATATTCCAACTGATGTTTTTAAAGTATTGTTAAAAGTGGTTAGATTGAAGTTAGATTCCTGACATGTTTAATGTAATGATTTTTGTGATGGGGGAGTATTTTGAATTACAAAGGCAGGAAGATGGTCTGTTAAAGAGTTAAGGAGAGTACTGACTGATGAGATTTTTAGAGGGGTCATAGGCTAAAATCTATACTAAGATGGCTCCTTCATTGGTTCTGTTATTATATCTAGTGGGGCTAGAGATAAGCTGGGTATAATGAAGTAGCTTAATAGTGTTGATGGGAGTTTTTGAGTTAATATGTGACCACTTTAAAGTTACATCACCAAGTATTATGGTTTCAAGATATTATATCTTCCAAAACTGGTAAGTTATTATCAGGTGGAATATATAAGACCATGATACAGAGGTTTTTATTTTCAGGAAGGTGACTAAGATTTCAGCATTAGAGAACTGTGGTATTTGAAAAGTTAATGGGTGTATATTAAATGTATTGGAGAATAGGGTAGCAATGCATTTGCCCTTTTTGTTAGTGTTATCTGTCTGTATTACATTGTAGTGAGGAGGGAGGAATTCTGTGTCATTTATGTTAGGTTTTAGCCAGGTTTCTGTTATGGCAAGGATATCAGTTTTATTATTTGCTAGTCAGGTGTGCAGGTCTGAAGTTTTGTTCCAGATTCTTTGAAGGTTTATGGCTGTGATGTATAATGATTTAGCAAAATTAGGGGGTTGCTTGTGGTGGGTGGAGTGGTGCTAGTGGGACCCGAGTTGGGATGGATGTCACCACATTGAATTAGAGATGAGAAAAGTGATGAGGGCTTGTGTCACAGACGACTGTTTGGTGTGTATGAAGTGCAGTAGAAAGGGGGGGGGGTGTTTTGGGCAGGAAGTTGAAAAGTTTATGGGGAGAATAAGTATTTTAGTACAAAGCAGAAGAGTTACAGAATAAATGCTGGGGTGTATAACTGAGTAACTTTCTGTTAGGAGATTTACACAAGTGATTTCAGAAGAGTATGTAGTGAGTATTAGATCTGAATTGTTAGATCTAGCCCAAGAAGGAGAGGTGGGATTGAAGTGGATGGGAGGGGGAAATGCAAATATAATATCATGGAATGCTGGGGGAGTTCCATCCAATTAAAACAGAGAAGATTAGGAGGAAGTCAAAGAACATAATGTTATGAAACAAAATAAGAAAGGGGGGACATTTTGAAACTAGGAGGCAGAGAATGCATCCAGGTAAAAATACTTAAGAGGATGAAGGAGGGAAATGGGTTACAGTAGGTTTGGATTTAGAAGGCTATGAATGGAAAGTTGGTGCAATCTGTGATTTAAACCTAGATGCCCCTTTTTCTTCAAGGGCCTTCTATGCTATGCCCAAACAGATATGGCCACAATGTGAACATGAACTAATTGGTGGATGCTTTAATGTAGCAGTCAGTGTGAAATTATTAGAACATGTGTTCAGAGGGAATGGAATATTAGGGTGAGAGAGGTCCTAAGGCAGTGGGGGGAGTCAGAGGATGGGTAGACATTTGGAAACAACAGCACTTTGCTGTACAAGAATATAACTCCTCTATAGGGTAGATGCAGAAGGTAGCTATGTAAAAATATTTTTATGAGGGGCAGCAGGGATACTTCAAGCACAAGTAGTAGAAATTGGCAGTAGCTAGCTTTCTGATCATGTTTATATAATAGCAAAAATGACATTGCAAAAAGACAGTTGTAGAGATAGAAATATTTGTCTGTGAGGCATTGCATCGTGGATGTCTAGAGTAGAGCAAAAGCACAGAGTTGGCCCTAGGCCTTAATACAAAACACATAGAGGATAAGCAGAGGGAACAGACTTGGTGTGATGCAATAAAGTCTGCTATTAAAGACAATTAACTGGTCTAGAATGGCATAGGATGAGAGAGGAGGAGGAGGAGAGAAATGTCAGAAAATAGAGACATGTTTGAGACAGCTGCAACAAGAAGCATATGAGAACTAATGAGAGTTACTTGTGGGGTAAAGAAGGTCTACCTCAAGGACTGATAGCCTGTATCAAGGCAGGGGAAACTAGAATAGTAGAGAGAGGCCTTACAAATAGATAGGACTTGTGGTGGTATAAGGAAGAAATCAGGTAAGTACCTGGCACAAAAGGTGAATGGTAACTGAGAAGAAGTATCAGTACAGAAATGACAGGAAAAGAAAGAGGGAAGATGACAAACAGAGGCTATAATAAGACTCTAATGTGGGATTTTAATACACTGTATGCCTAGAGGAACAGGAGTGACAGTGAGGAAAGACAAATAAGGAGGCCACAATGGCAGCAGAAGATTATATCACATATTATGAAGTGATAGGGATATATACGATTTCAGAAGCCTTGGGTAAACACGAAAGGAATAAAGATCCTGGGAGAGGCAGGGATAGTGCAAAATTTTATAAAACATTTGGCTCTTCAATATTGGAATAATTAAGTAGATGATATAATACAGGATAAGGGAATCTTCATTTAGCTGAATTGTTGTTATCACTCTCAAAGAAAGTCAGGATAAACGTTATCTAGAAAAATGCAGATCAAATTCTTTGATAAATGAAATGGAGATGCAAAGATTCTGGCAACCATTTTATCCAAGAAATTACAAAGTCATGCCAGGGTTAATGGAATGAAATCTAAAAAGTTTTTTTTAAAGGCCGTAGTAGCAGAGGAAAGTTAGCAGCAAAGCCTCCCACTTGGAGGGTGTGAAAACTTTTTTTTAGGGAAATATGTTTAATTTCATAGGTTCATAGGTGTGTACTAGGCTAATGTCCCTGGAGCCTTTACAAACCTAGCCCATAGGATTACCCTGGCATTGTGCCACCTGACCTTAGTTTCCAGTGCCTCTGTCAAGTAGAGCCACTGGAATGATCCCTGGGGTGAATTTTCTATTTCCCATCCACTCATCAAGATTTCTGTTGAAGAGGGCCAGTGAGGTGCTCTGCTTGACATGTATGGGAAGTCTATTCCAGAGCATGGGCAGTCTCTGGGTTATGAACCTGTCCCTCTAGTACATTCTGTTGATTGTGGTAATGAGGTTGAGGTCTCTGGACTGTGTGGTGTGGAGGGATTGGGATTTCTTTAGATGTAGCATTTCTAACAGAACTGGGACAGACATGGCTTTGTAAGTCAAGCAGAGATTGCCTCTAAGTAGGCGATATGAGACAGAGAATAGTTGGAGCTTTTTGAGTCTGTCCATATAGGACAAATATTTAAGGCCTAAGGTCCTCTTTGTGAGGTATTTTGTGGCCTCTCCAGTTGTTGTAGGTGTCTAGTGAGGTACATGCCAAATGGGGCATTGTACTTGATGACTGGCCTTATGAGAGAAGAGTAGAGGGAGACAATGACCTCTTTCTTCCTGGATGCAAAACCCTTAGTAATGAGATGTGCCACATAGAAGGACTTTCTGACTACAGTGGCAATGTGGTGATCAAAAGAGTGGTTGCTGTCCACCTGTGTTCCCAGATCTCTTATGACACCTTCTGTGTTCAGTAGACTCTCATCAGTGTGGTAATTCATGGGAGCAGGATTTTTCCCAAAGGGAATGACGACACATTTTTTAGCATTGGGCTTAAGGCCATGGTTCTGACACCAGTCAGTTTTATCAGATTATTTGTGTTTAGATATTCAGATTTCATCTAAGTATCTCTATGTATATGTATATATATATATATATATATATATATATATATATATATATATATATATATAGATGTGTATATATATATATATATATATATATATATATATATATATATATATATATAGATGTATATATATATATATATATATATATATATATAGATGTGTATATATATATATATATATATATATATATATATATATATATATATATGAGTGTTATATGTCTTATCTTGCTAAAATTGTGCTGTTTCCATCAGTGGTATATTTTGTCAAATTAAACCATCAAAATTCATCAGATTGACTGTTCCATATTTACAAGGCTTTACCCTTTTATTTGAGGTTGTGCGTCCCTGGAGTTAATATATTTAATTTCTGGGGGTGGGGGATGGGCAGAGCCCCCATATCAGGGGTGGGGGAGTTGTAGTGTAGCCCCCCCCACATAAAAGTTTTTTGTTTTTCTTTTTCTTTTTGTAATGTACTGTTTTACATTTGTGATTACTTTTTTGTTATGATGATTTTTTTTGTGGCAATTAATGCTAATCAGTGATGAGCTTGATGTTTTATTTGTGTTTTGATCAAACATGCTAGCAACTGTTCATTATAAACTCATATCTATATATATATATATATATATATAAAGAGAGACAAAAATAGAGGTGAATATAAACAGTTTTTTTTTTTTTTTTTATTTTGCACTGGTACAATAATAGGATTAAAATGATTTGATTCTTGCAGTCTGGTTCACAGAACTGACTTTCTAACAGGTATAAAGTATTAAAATAACTAACCCAATGATATTTCTTTGAGTTAGTTATTAAAATAACTAAGTCAAAGAAATATCATTGAGTTGATGAGATTCGTGAAGAAAATGATTCTGAATCTCCCACAAATGCATTATTGTTTCCATTACTAAGAGCAGTGCAGCTGGTAGTATGTCTTGGTATCAGTGCTTGAAATTTCTAGAATTCCAGAACTTTTCTAGAAGTTTAAATTGCATATTTATACTGTTAGTACTTTAGTATGTTGAACTTATTTTTTTTTTTCACAGATGCTGGGATTTTGGTTTTAGGCTACAAGATTTAGAGGAGAGGAAAGATGTGTGTTTGATATTCATTTAATATATTTTCCCTTTTCTCCAAACTTGTGTAACCTCAAAGTTAACACAGTGATCAGGCCTTAGGGTCAGACTGTGCATACTGGGATGTTCATGGTCGGTTAGCTCGCATTGCAAAAACAATTCCCTTAGAGTGTCTGATGTTATTATTATTATTTTTTGTAGGAAACATAATAGTTTGACTAAATGGATTTTGTGTAACCAAATGAATGTCATTTTCTTCTAAGTCCATACTACTGAGCACATAATCTTGAAATATGGACTTAGTGAAACTAATAAAAATATAAAAACTAGTATTTTTACAGGGGGGGCAAGCCTTTATGTACCCTATACCCAGCTAGTTTAAATATACTGACGACAAGATCACACAATAACAGAAAAAAGGGATAATTCTACTATTTCCGATATTGTGTGATCTCAAACTATCAGCCCATTTCCCTTCATACTTGCCAAATACATTTTGTTTGATAACATGGACTCAAACAAAATGAATTTGAAAAAAAAAATGCCATTTGATAACCTATATATCACTAGATTTATCTTGTTGTTAGATACCTTAGTTATGATTATTTATGTTTTGTCTAAGTGAGATGTAATTAGTCATATTAGATTCACTATTATCATATTTACATACCTGTTTCAGTCCTGCAGTATGCAGGAATGAGACCCTGACAGCAGTCAAGATAACCTGAGTTCATCTATTGACTCAGGTGTTGGAATAGGCCAAGGCAGAGGAGGATGACAGTGAGTGGCCATTGCCTGATATCTGACCCTGCTGAGAAGGGGCAGGCTTACCCCTGCCCCACTGACCTCTATGGAAATGGTAGGATTCTGCAGATATCAAATGTCAGATCAGGTGGTTCATGCAGAATGTAGGCCATGGAAGCAATAGTGAGGTATGTGTAGACATGCATATGGTACTCCCTAGGGCAGCTGCTTCTAGCTAAAACAATGATTGTGGGGGGGGGGGGGAGTTAGGAGGGGTGGGAGGGAAACCCATCTCAAATAACAGCCTACCCATCACTTGACTCTTACCACCAAAGGGGAAAATGTGCTTATACACATCTTCCTCCTTTTAGAGTTAAGAATCAGTGAACACCATCTTGTACAAAGAAGGAAGGATTGCATCATTAGGGATTTGGGGAGGTAGGGATTGAAGCCTGGGTAATGAACAATTAAACAGTCATAGAATAAAATAAGCCATTTCAAGCATTAAAGATTTGATTTTTTAGCATAAAGCAGAGGCAGAAAGTATTCATCAAAGTAAGTACTTTAAAGAGTGAGATATGTTGATGTATTTCTGTTTGCTTGCATCTGGTTGAAGAAGTTTTCTTCACTGTTGTGTATATGTGAAGTATATAGTTGCCTTATCTCCCTTGTGAATCAGTAGATTTGAACATTTTTCAAGTAAGCAATGAAACAAAATGTATGAACCAATGATGACAAAATTGCCCATTTCAGAACATTTCATCCTTAAAAGGCCCATCGGACTTTGGTCATTACAATCTACCAATGTCAGTCAATGCACACAATCTCTGCAGAAGTAAAAGTCGTCTGAATAATTGCACATTAAAGAGATCCGTAAATAATGAAGAGGTTGCTACTAGAAAACAACTTTATATTTCAGTGCTTCATCTACAAAATCAGTCCCTGCTGCCACTGAAGAATAAATGATCTGTGTTACATTAAAAAATGGTAAGCTGCTAATATTGCAGTAAGGAATGGATAGCAAAGCAACACCAGATTCATAGTTAGAAGGCATCTCAGCTGAACGAGGGCAGACTCAGGATTGCAGCACCCCATCCCACCCTTAAAGCACAACACAGTGTCAACAATCCATCTATTTGGAGGGAGAGTAGAATCCACAGACTTCTGCATCAAAAGCAAGTATGTTACCTGTTGTGCTACTAACACTGCTATCAGGATTTCTAGCACAAACAGTAATACTATTTGCTAAACAAAACAGGTGCACCCTGAAAACAGACTTAGCATGTGCAGCAGTAAAATTCTTTTCCCATAAAACTCACAATTCCTTGAAAATATACTAAAGTGCACAATTCTTTGAGAAATGTATTGAAACTAACATCAGAATTCCTGAAAATGCTCTTAAGCTAATGTTCTGTTAGCTGCTGTAGAGGATTGAGGCTCGTTTCTCCTGTAATTAAGGTATAGGATTTGAGCCTGGTTAAATTAATTAACCTGTCACCTCTAACTAGGGCATCACACACACACACACACACACACACACACACACACACACACACACACACACACACACACACAGCTGCTCAATTTCTGTTCCTTGGTTCTCCACTAATCTCATCTGGAAAATCCATGGTAATCCCGTTCATCTGAAAACTCTGCATGCATATATACTACTAAGGACACACTCCATGTGTGTCATTAAAGAAAAAATGTAACTCACAACACCGAGTACATTCTTAAAGAAGAAATGTAAGTTTGTTGGACAGTGGGGCCTCCCCAAGCCAGCAGGCCCTAGATAACTGCCTTTATTGCCTAGTGCTGGACCTGGTTGTGATTCTATTTTGATTACTATTTAATTACTATTAAACATCTAATCACAAGCAGGCTTAACACAGCCTGAGTAGTATTTTCTATAGCCCAGTACTAAACTTTGACATTGAAATTGGCAGTGATGTAAGTACTGAAAAATACAGCTTTCAGTGATCCAAGAGAAAACAAAAAAATCTGATTTTTGCTTCAGATGATGTCAGGGTATATAGCTTGGTACTTGGGGGTGGGTACGGTGTATTGAAGAATGCCCTTGTTTTTGTATATTCCTCTTCTTTTTTTCACTGCCTTTTCCACATTACTGTAGCCTTTTGAACATATATTAAATAGTTATTACTGCCTGTTATTCCTCTGTCATATAGTGGTCAAGTAATGCTTCAGAAAGGCATAATGGATTAGGGCTTTCTACCTTCTTTCTTATATCATAGCTCGTGTTACACTCTCTGTATGTGTTTGTGTGTGTGTGTGTGTGTGTGTGTGTGTGTGTGTGTGTGTGTGTGTGTGTGTGTGTGTGTGTCTCTGTGTGTGTGTCTGTGTGTGTGTGTCTGTGTTTCATTATTGTTAAGTAACATATTTTAAATATGCACATGATCTAAAATCAGATCTTCAAAAGTGAAAACAATTACACAAGTGTCCTTGAAAAATGATACTTTAGAAAATCTGATGTTAAGATCTTTCATGTGGCATGTTCTTTTCTTTGGAAATTCAGAAAGATTAAAGTAAGGCGAGGTTGTGTGTGTATACTTTGAAGATCATTTCTCAAATCTGGCATGTATGTATATCTAACACATATATATATATATATATATATATATATATATATATATATATATACAGTCTTTAAGGCCTTATACCTCTGCATACACAATTCCCTGCAACTCTTTTAAGAAATTACTATTTTGCTCAGAACCTCTATGGAATTATTGTTGTGTTCCACCTCACTGAGTTATCAGCCGTGGTCCTATTTGTCATTCAGTTGATCATGGCATTTTAATGAATAAGGAGCATCCTTTTTAGCTACCTCACAATAAGGCTTTTTATATGCAAGCATATGTAATGACTCTCCATTTATTATACCTGTTTTCTTGTCAGTATTAGGTATAGCTGCCTAATCACTTAACTACATTATTACTGCTGTCTGCATGCACATGCTCTGTTTCATCTCTCATTCTTGCCCCTCCACCTTGCATAACTTCTTTACTGACGGTGTAACATTGTACACCTTTTGCCCTGTACATGTTTGCTAGATGAAGTTTTACTGCCTGTACTACTGTTTGCAGTGCACCGTGAAATGCTTTAAGGATCCTTTGAAAATGAAGTCTGTCTTTTTCAAACGTGTACACTCTAGTAGAACAGTGTTTGTACTATGATGAAAAACTACATTGTTGTTTTTTTTTCTACTTTGATAACACCTATTTTTGTGTAATTGATATAAATAGAATATTCTTGCTAGAACAGCAATTAGAAGTGAGAATAAAGCATTTTTTTCACAGTTAGCAGTGACTTCTGAATGTTTAGCAGAATCTATTTTCAGTCACAAATGCAGAAGTATATGATAATATTTTGAGACTGGAAACATGAGCTTCGTATGAAGGGTATGTGTTGGCATAGTCACAATAACTATGGGAAGAAGGTGTTAAGATGAAACCAAGATTAAAGGATCCAGCAATCTGACCATCACTTGATTTATTCTCTAAACATTTATTTTTCCCAAGTAAGGTGCATTACAGGAAGAGGCTAACATTATTTATGTGAACCATTCTTGTGTATTCATGACCATCTACTTCTGTGCCTTTGAATGGAGGATGCTGCAATACAAACATATGACTAAAACAGAAAATGTTCTACACATATGCAAACCCCCCCCCCCCCCCGCAATATGTTGGAAGTTATTGCCCAGCTCTGTTAAACAGCTCATTGCCTTTCAAGAGAAGATACATTTATTGTAAAATTCTAGTGGAAAAGAGGCAAACGAGCAGAGGACTAAGGGCAGAGTTGTACTTATTAAAGCCATGTTATAGGGTAGCTTCTACTTAATTAATAGATCATTATAGAAAAGGCACTGCAGTTTCCAAAACATAATAATTTTTAATACCTGTATTCTAATAATGTTAAGAAAAAAAGTGAAAACAGACAAATGTAATTGTATATCATTTAAAAATGTGATGCTGTGAAATTGTATGTGATTATCTTGGTTCACTTAGAAAACAAAGAATCATAGATATGTATGCAGTGAAAATAAATAAACAGCATTTGTGCCACTTAACGCACCTACTTCCTTTAATATTAAATAAACTTCATAACTTTCTAAAAGAGCAGATCAGATTTTAACTCTCTTTATAAAAAATGTATTAAACAGATCCCTTGACGTTTCAAGTCTACAAGTAATCTCGTCCACACACCCTTCTTGCGTTACCCCATTTACTCAATAAGTTCTGGAAATGATCATGGTTTATATTTGTAATGAACTGCCTGCAACAATATATTCACACTATAGTTTTCCTTTTGTGCATTTCTTTCCTGAGCAGTAAAACAGTCATCCTCTGCTCTAACGATCTCCATGAGGTACATAAATGCTGATTCCTTGTCGTAATTCTCATTTCTTTTTCTGAGGTTACATAGTAAGTCCTTTGCTCCTCACACAGACTGCTTATAATCCTGCCTGTTCCTACAGTTCTTCCATTCATTCAGGTTCAGTGTTGTCTGTTGCATCACCGATAGCAAGAGGTGACTTCCTGCTTTCTTCTCATAACATTCTTTAACCTTGTAAAATGACACTACCGCCTGACTTACTGCTTTGTCAGATATTTGTTTCCATGGGGGATATCTGATATGCCTAAATAAGGCCCTTGTTCACATTTGTTATTGTCATTTGTGCATTCTGCTGATCAGGTCAGATTCTGCTTATGGTACAGGAATATTAGTAAACCACAGCTTGCTTTTGTTCCATTTTGACATACCTAATTAAATGTATGCAGAAGTAACCAATTTAGCCTTAACAAGAGAGTGAGCAGGTTATTAGTCTAAGTTTTGTTAATGATTTTTACAATCACACTTTCCTTTACAAAATAATGTCACATAGTGGCCGCCTGTAATTTGGCATTTTGTATTTCATTTTTTTCTTTTGAATTCAGTGTCTTTGTTACATTACAAAAATGCATAATAACATAGTGGATATGATTACATTTGTAAATAGTTGCAAACATTTTATTGCACGCTCTGCTAAGAAAACCTTTTGAATAAGACAGATTAAGACATTTAGTGGAATGATTTTGAATTTACTGTACTGTACTGATTCTGCTAAGGCTTCAATGTTAGCCAAGTTACTTACACGACATATTGCAGCTTTGCAAAAGAACCTCCTGCAGTCTTATAACACCGTTTCAAGTGATGAAACCAAAAAAAAATTCATCTCATTCATCTTGATTTAGTAAACCTCTAAAGAAATTAAACCTTCAGTAAACATCGTTGTCCTGCTCCACTTCAATAAAGTAAACACACACGAAAGTGACATTTGTCAAGCTTTATTTATTTCATAAAACATCATGACTTTATTGTATCATTTCAGTTTATTAATCACAACAAAGCATCCATTTAACCAGTCATCAGGCAGCATATCCCCGCTCACCCTGCCCGAATAATCAGCATCCTCACCTCTACTCACTTATTCTTATTAATCAAGAATTGTCCTATCACTCAGTTTCACCCACAAAATTCCTTACATCAACCTCAACAACAAAAGGGGAACAGAAGAGAGACAAGCCTGCATCTCTACTTGACCTAAGCACGTAACCCCACTGGCAAAACAATCCCACATGTCCCAGAAAAAAAAAGGGGAGGGGGGGCAGGTAGTAACATTACGCATAATGTGATCCTTATCACAACTACACACAAAAAAAAATCTATAAGCCTGACCCTACATATACCTCAGTTCCTCCAAACCTTCCATTATTACATTAACCTTTCATTTCCCAAACTTCTATATCTATATCTATATCTATATCTATAGCTATATATCTATATATAAATATAAGTAAATATTGTGGGAAGAAATAGTCACGGAATTGTTATGGCTAGGCTTGTATAGGCCCTAGGGCCGATAGCCTTGTACCAACCTATGAGCCTATGAACCTATAGATATATATATATATGGTTCCCTATCAGAAGCCTGAAACACTATAAGCTTGAAAATCAAAATCCTTAAACCAAAAGCCTGAAAATTCAAAATCCCGAAAACCCAAAATCCTGAAACTCAAAATCCTGAAAACACAAATAATGCTAATATGTCACTATAAAGACACTAATATCTACCAACTGACCCTGACCCTAACCCTAACCCTAAGGTCCGTCACTATCGCACACTCACCTGACCCGCGCCCTAACCCTAACTCACTTAAACCGCCCCTAACCCCAATATTTGTCACTATTGCATACATGCCTAACCTGCGCCCTAACCCTAACTCACTTAAACCGCCCCTAACCCTAACATAAAACCAACCGCACACTAACCTGAACCCAACGCATGACCTAACACCACAGGGCTAACAATAGCAAAGCCACAATGACGTCAGTATGTCCATTTTGTGTTTTCAGGATTTTGAGTTTCAGGATTTTGGGTTTTCGGGATTTTGAATTTTCTGGCTTTTGGTTTCAGGATTTTGATTTTCAAGCTTATAGTGTTTCAGGCTTCTGATAGGGAACCATATATATATATATATATATATATATGTATATATATATATATATATATATATATACACACACACACACACACACACACACACCAGATAGGTATATAGATAATAAATATTTACACAAGTATGATATCAAATATTGGTGTGAATAAACATTGATGTACATTACATTAGTTTCTGCTTGTAGAAACGTAAAACAATAAATACAAAAATATCCAAAACAATCACATCGCCACAAAAAATGCTTTCCTTTTACAATTGGCCAACGTAATAAAATAAACAAAAAACATAACAGTACATCCAGATATAATTTGTCTGGATAACAATACTCTTAGGGAAGGTACTGTATAGGGTTGAGGTTATGGGTTGTGGTAAATGTAGAGTTAGGGTTACTGCAAATGAGCAAAGATGGAGAGGAGGGCATTGCTGGTCCACAACTGGTATGCAACAATTGTGTAGGTGTCCTGCACTGACATTGCGTTATGAAGCTGCAAGGATGATGTCACTTCATAAATTAATATCATTACTGCATTTTCAGTCATGGCTGAAGTGGTGACCTGCACAGTGTGTAGAAATATAATTGTAGCTTGCTACAGCTTGAAAGCATTATGCACTCTTTTTTTCTCATCACCAATCTGACATTTAGTATAATTTAACCAGCTACAGTCATACAATTGCACAATTTTGTTAATGTAAGTGTCAACAGGAGTTTAAGGATCAAGCTCAAATTGTCTTTACCATTTCTTTTGTTTATAATTATGCTCTTAGCTTGTAAAATATGCTTTCTTATTCTAAAATGTGTAGTTTTACTTTAGTTTCTAAAGTGAACCTATATTTATTAAGTTTATTAAGCTGATGTTTCTATTTACTGTATGCTGAGTAACTGTCCAATTACTTCCTGATTCCATGTCATCCAGCCCTACCTTCTGATGATGCAGAAGAGGGGGGGGGACAGTCTACAGTGGTTTGGCATGTTTTCTGCAGTCTGAGGCTGATTTTATTACTAATGGACTAGAATGTAGTGAAGTCAGTCACTCAGTCAGACAATAATTCAATTCTACACAGACAGGTATCCAAGGTCAGGCTGAACCCTAGACCGTGAAGCTCTGTAACAGTGATCCTAGCACTAAACCATCATGATATTGACAGGATTATGGTTTTCTTCTCTTCATCTGTGCCATAAACCTCCTAAAAATCTCAGCTTGATTTATTTATGCTAAGATCCATTGAAAATAAAATTAAATTTGATGTTTGTCATCTATCAAGAAGCACACCTGTATATTGCTAGGGGGAGTCACCGACAAGAACTTAAGCTTCACTAAAACGTGTTCCTTTTAAAGAGAGGCCAGCCTGTTCTGTATCAAGAACTATTTTACCTCTCTACCAAGATCTAAATTTACCTCTATTTTCAATATTTTGCAGTGTTAATCTCCTGCATGTCCCTTGTCATCTTCAAATATGTACATTGTGTACACGTCTATGCCATGGAATACATGGTTAAAAGAACTGTGCCATATTTCAAATAAACATTCATTTAAGTCGCTCAGAAAATCATGACCAGTCAAAGTGGAGTTTTGAGCAGTGGAGTTTTGAGTTGTAGTCCATCCTGATGTCTAACTCTTTATTACAGTTCACTATGCTTCATTTCCTAGCTGTTTTCTTCAGCTTCATACTTGTTCTGTAACTTCTTTAACTATCGACCCTCAGCCCTACATCCTGCTCTACTAAAGCAGTCATCTTTATGCTATATCCTCTAATTTAATCAATGCACACATTGTTGTCATTTGGACTTGCTAAGTACACATTTGTCCTAATGTATATTAACCTTCCTGGGCAAAATGATATCTATATTAAAGTATTTTAATATAACTTTTACAGTTCCGGTTAACTGAGAGTTTACTCTATTGATATAAATATTGTATGTTTGTATATGTTAATGTACATTGTAATGATATCACTGAAAATGAAAGTCTTCCAGTGAATGAAAGAATATGAAATTTAAAAAAAGTCAGAAAACACAGACCTATAAGAAATGACTTCCACAGTTTTTGGTGTTTGTTTCAGGAAAAATGACTAAGATTTAAATGAATGGTATGTTTCTGCAACTTCAGAACTTACATGCTAGTAACAAAAGAAAAAAAATAAAAGGATTCAATCCCTACCTTTCTTCTGCAAAAAAAAAAAAAAAAAAAAAAAAAAATATATATATATATATATATATATATATATATATATATGTTATGGGTCTTTGGGTCTTTTTCAAATTAAGAATTGCCACTTACCGAGATTTTAAATGATTGAGACTATAACACCGAACTTGCATTTAAACAAAAACCCATAACACTGATATCTTCACCAGGGAAAGGAGGCAGTTAGCCAGCATTTGGAAGTTTGCCCTTTTCCCCTGCTATACTGTGCTCTAGGAGTCGGTATACTTACTGGGGGGGGGACACAAACTCACACATTGGGGTATGTGGAGGTGAAGCCCATATGCCTCCTTTTGTTTTTTTTTTTTTGTCCATGTTGGCCAACTGCCTTCTTTCCCTTGTGAAAATATCTGCATTGTGGGTTTTCATTTAACTGCAAGTTCGGTGTTATTGTTTCAATCATTCAAAATTTGGGTAAGTGAAATTTCGTTAATTTGAAGTATACCCATATATATATATATATATATATATATATATATATATATATATATATATATATACATACACCAGCACCGCACACACACACATACACACACACACACACACACACACACACACACACACACACACACACATGCACACACACACACACACACACACACACATATATATATATATATATATATATATATATATATATATATATGGCAGCCCTTCATTTTTCGAACGTTCAGATGTTTGAAACTCATATGGCCGACACCATTTGCGTTAACTTTTGAAAGGCCAGCAAATGATAGCAGAAATGGGAGATTCCCCTTCCCTGTACTGCGATCTCAGAGTGAGAATATTTAAGTAGCAGGGGGTGTGGAGGGGAGAGGGGGGCTTGCTTGTGTTTACAGGTAGGTAAATGGTGCTATTTCAGGATGTTGGTCATATGGTGTCGGCCATATGAAAGTCGGCATTCTGAATGGTCGACATTCTGAAGTAGACTCATATATATATATATATATATATATATATATATATATATATATGTATATGTATATATATATATATATATATATATATATATATATATATATATATATATATATATATATATATATATATATATATATATATATATATATATATATATATATATATATATATATATATATATATATATATATATATATATATATATATATATTTATATATGTATACTACTTTGAATTGCAAATGAGACTTGCCTCAGTAGCAATACCAGTTAAGCAATTTTCAAAGACTTGAGAAGTTTATTTGGAAGTCCCTCACTTTGACAATAGTTCATATCCATTCCTACAATCTGCCATTTTTCTGCTATGTTACTTGTCCCAAGAGTCAGTGCTTTCAGATGAGTGTCATTTAGATATGTATATATGTATGTATGTATATATGTTATGTACCTAGGAACATGTTTATTTATTTATGCAGACAGCATTTCTTCATTCCTCTCCCAAAATACTATTAATCTTACTTACCATAAACTAGACTTCTCTCCTTTGGTTAAGGCCATCTTCTTAATCCTCTTTTTATTTATTTTTCCACAGTCCATCTTAAATCTTGCTCACATACATTAATGATTTTGCCTCTCTGTTTGTTTCTCTGTCTGCTTGTTTATTGATCATGTAATTGAGCTACAGAAAGGATGCATTTTATCAATGATTCTGGCCATAAAAGTCATGCAAATCAAGCTCTTGGCAGTGTGTTAAGGCCAGTTCCTTACAAGGGCTTAAAGCAAATAAAAAAATCAATATTATAAATGCAAAGGATAACAAAACTATTTGGACTAATTCAAGACCACAACATTTCAGATATGTTAACAAGATAAAACAAATATTAATAATGCAATAAGTTGAGAATTGACTGCTTGCATAAGATATGTTCAGAGCTAAAACATAACGCTGTATATTGGGCTGCCAGAGGTATGTGCTGTAGAAACAATGCACTTTTATTCTTATATTCATCTCTATCTGTTTTTTCCTTCTGCATTATTTCCTCACATAACCATCATAACTCCCTTTATTGTTCTGCTTTAGTATTATTCTGCGATATCTAGTTCATTTGTATACTCTGTCTCCTTAGCGCACACAACATTTTGCTGCATTCACTTATTCTTTTGTATAAGGCTGTATTGCTCTTGATAAAATGTAATTTTGTCGTTTCATAATTTTTCCACCTTGCTCTCCTCACACGCCCAAAAGATATGGCCCTGTACAACACTGACCATGTGTGTGTGTAATCTTCCTGTAGTTGTACAAGCACTGATTTTGAACACCAAGTGTTTTAGCTTTTTTGTGACACTAATGCCCTATGTCTTTTCCTTCACTGCAATCAAGCCTCAAAATTAATTTTATTTCATTTCTGTTGACTTAGAAAGCAGTAATTTTCATTATTTTTATTTAAAAACAGTTAAATACTGAGACGCTTTCTTGCCACCCTTTCTTTTATCTCACTGCAGCAATCTTGCTCAAAGGCTCTTGACAATAAAATAATTATGTATTCTAAACTGCCCTCGCTAACTGGTTATCTGTCTTTCTCCCACAAAGCATTTTATTTGCCTTAAAATTAATGACCTAGAAGCAGTGCAATAATTCAGTTGCTATAGGTGGTACTGTGTCTCATATTCATTATGTGAATACACTAGTGTTCAATAAGGCACCCAATTAGTTTATATACTGGCAGCTAAACACAATAATTTCAATATAAAATCATGCTACACATTCCAACAACATTCCAAGCACACTTCCAAGCTGTTGATGTTTATTTGATTCGGTATCCTATATATTACTTCTTTTTTCATTATTGTTTTTTATAGTCTATTTAGGTTCACATGTATGTTTCTTATAGCTTTGCATGTATGTTGTGTTTCAGTCTGAGGACAGTAGAGAAGCACAGGATCATTTTATTGTGTCAGTGTCTGTTTTTAACCATGCAGTAATGTTAAAAGCAAATGAACGTTTTAGTCATCTCCTTCAATACCTCCCAACCTATTAGCGTTACAACTCTGGGTAATGTGAAAGGCCCAAAATCAGGAACAACTTTTAAATACTGTTCTTAGAAAGTTGTTAGAATAACAGGTTTTATATTGGCATGCATCTTCTTTTAGTGCAGGGACCTCAGTCATGTCTTCTTTCTAACTTTTGCTGGGAGCTGTCCGACTGCTTATTTATTTACTGATGGGGATTCTTAGCAGTATATCACTTAACTTACAGAAAAGTAGTTGGCAGTGGACAATTTGGAGTCTTGTGAAGCTGTATAGTTTACCAGGTGGGGACTTTAAAGAATTCACTGAGGTGAGTCAGTGTCAGCTAGTGTCATTTACATCCAGTCATAATAGGAGGTGATCCTCATGTCCAGTGTAGGCAGACATCACAAAGAGTGAGCTGTAAACAAGAGATTAAAATGATGGTCCAGTAAGGGCACTCCAGAACTTCCAACTTTAGAACAGCCTAAAGGGACTCAACCAATTTATGAGGTCCATGTGGCTGTTGCTGGTGGGTTAGCCTGCAGGACCAGTCTGTCCAGGAATATTTAGAACATATTAGATACTTTATCTCAGTAAAATGAGGTACTGTTGATTTTGTCTCTATACTTAAAAGGGGTTGCTTAACTATCAACAGTTAATTACCATGGGTTCAGGTGAGTATACCATACATGTAACAGGTCCTCCCTCTGGGTTCTTTTCACACTTCATATCCCCTGCATTCAGTTCAATATCTACTGATACTGGAACTGGACCAATTGTTGGTAACTTTGGAAGGAAGAGTTCATTATTGGGTATTGGCCTATACAGTCTAGTTTCTTCTATTAGGGTTCACATTCCAGCTTCTATTAAAGAAGAAATTTACTGGAAGGAATACTTTAGTATATTGACCAGGCTGAAAATAGTGTTATACATTATATTTTGGATGCTGAAGGCAAAGGTTCAAAAGGCTTTGCTACACCTTTGGCTGTCGCATGGTGGAAAAGCATTTGGGAAAATATAGGTTATGTAATTGTAATGATTAGGTAGTGGGCTTAATCTCCTTCTTGGCAAATTGTGCCTCACTTGGAATACTTCCTGACTCTGCATGAATCTTAAAGTTTTAAAGGCAGATCGCCTTGGTTTTCATATGACCAGAAGTTTCAACATTGAAAGTTATGAATGTCATTATGACAGAATGAACACAAAGAAGATACTTGCTTAGCAATTATAATTGATAAGCCAAAGCTACTCCTTTTTGGGATATGAGGCTCAAGGAGTGAAACTGAAGACTTGTTGAGCCTGCAAGTCAGGCAGTTGTTTTTTTTTTTTTTTTTCTTTCACACGCGGTTGTGGGCAATTCAGAAAGGAACATCATGCAACAAAATTTTATGCCAAGGAGGGACAGTCAGATATCAGGCCAGCACATATGAGTGACAGGAAGCAGACTTACATTCCTACCACTAAGTCCCCCAGTGAAAATATATTTCAGTGCTCTTGAGGAGGTAATTCCTTTTTAGGCACCTGTCAAAATTCAAATGTCACATTCCCCATTAGAAAAGATGCGTGGCTACCATGTTAGAGGACTGACTTATCATGTAATTCATGACCTTGTGAATAGCTTTGTTTTAGGATCCCCATAAAGTCTGAAGTTGCATCTTGAGGGTAGCTAATTGTAAATTTATGTCTGGGTGTTCATGAAGAGGAAGAAAGAAGGAAATGGTCTACAGAGAAGTATGGGGGGATTCCAGCTGAGTTAAAGTCCTTCCCCTCTTTTTTGATTCTTTAGGATTTCACCTTTAAGCTTAGTTCTGAAAGAAAGAAAGTGAATTCAGCTTGATCTTTAATCTATTTTTTCCTAGTCAAAAGAAAGAAGGTGAATTCAGATCGATCTTTAATCTTTTTTTCCTAGTCATTCATCAGTTAATGGCATTATTAACAGGCAAGACAAAGTAGTCCAGTGCACGTTTAAAGATTATGCCATCTTGGTCATCAAGATGATTCATAACTCCTAGCTGACAAAGCTTTGATGTTGAGTCTACCTTCCAGTGGTCACTAATTCTGGAAAAAGACTCACTGGGAATAGGAATGCAGTTGTAAAATCACTTTTACATTGACATGGCCATGCCCTTGGTCTATACAGTGGTTTATACCACCTGTGAGAAGTTTAATAAAACACAGCATGGGTACATACAATTTCATGCATTACCTTGATTACTTTCTCAATGTTGGGTATGGCTCTCTGGGTGTAAAGAAGGGTATGGAGTTGTCTAGGATCATGTACCAAGAATTTGGGGTGCTTCTTCTCCCTGTCAAGATCAAATGTCTGCTGGTGGCTTTGTCTTCTTGAGTTTTGAATCTGATATGAATTCTATGACTTTTTAATTATTGCAGCTTAAATTAGCCTGTTTGAGACAGGCACTAAGTCTATTTTGGCTGATAAGAAAGTAAAGGTTAGAGAGGTTATGGTTCTTTTGGTCTCTTCAATTTAATTGCAGGATAGTTTCATTGAGCAGGACTTTCAACAGGTCCTTATTGAATGGTTGAAGACCAGGCAGTAAAGCATCACAAGTTGAGTTGGGTTAGTGAAAGCTTTATCCAGATGGGTAAAGGAAGACCTCCAACTGTGACATGTTTTCTTCATAGTTTGCAATGAGATTTCTTTGTGTCAGGATGAGTGGCTATCTTCGCAGGTACCTCACTTCTTTACAGATGAAGACAGAAGCTGTAGGCCATAATATAGGAGGGCTTAACTGAAGGAGTGGAGTTTGGCTATGCCATGGCCAGTCACAAGATCTTCTGAAATGAAGTGCAACATTACTTTATTGAGCTCATATCCATTTGAGTAGTAACAAGAACGTTTTAAGAACAGAAAAGTATATTTTCTAGGTCTGAGTAAAAAGTTATCATGATCACAGGAGGTACATTCAGTACTAAGGTTGTTAGTTGCACAGCTGGCAAACTAACTTGTTAATTGCACTAACCATATTCCCTGTATCCACAACATTTTAGGAAGCAGTGTTTCTCATCTCCAGATAACCAGATTTTGTCATCTGACCCTGGAAGTCCAACAAAACCCTGATCCGTTTTCTCCAAACCTCTGGAGGTTTGTCAAAGAATGATGCAATTGCTATTAAACAACTCATAGGCAAACAGTACTAAAAAAGCTCTTGGGGTAGCTCTTCAGTCTTTGTGGTCTTTTCTCAATAATATTCAATGGATAAAGAGACTGGTCTCCCATTTTCTGCCCTTGTAATTTAGGGTCTTCATCCAGGATGGATGATGCAATCATAAATATAAGATTCCATTTTGTCTAGTAATAATCTGAGGATTAGTGGGGCATCCCCATTTGTATAAACACTGGATATAGACAGGCTTTTATGAGTCTGGGTGAAACCTAAGGGCATACCTAGAGGCACCAGGTGGACTGGCAGGATTTTGTATTGGTCATTTTGATGGTTGGGCATTCCTAAATGATTAATTATTACACTTATGCTAAGTGGGGTAATTTGTTTCTTGCTTATGCAGGCATCTTTTGGGTCAGTGGCCTTCTGTTCTCCTTGCATTGGAGAGACACAACCTTTCTTCCTAAATAGCAGTCTGGGTTGCTAGGCCAAGACAAACCAATGGGTTTAGGGGCATCAAGTTATTTAGACAGTGCTTCTCATTCACAACTCTGCCTAGTTCTGTTGGTGTTTACTCTTCACAGTTTGTCAAGGTGAAGCTTTGGTAAATATAATATTTAAGTTACCATTGGGGTGGCTTATACATAGTGAATGAATTTATTTTTCAAGGTCATGAGTGTTACACTCCAAGAGTCTGGGAGTTGTACATTTTATGTGTTCCATGGCTTGAGTTGAGTAGATTATCACAGCCAGGAAGGGGAGTGGGTGTGATAATCTGTGAAAGTTGCAGGCTGGTGGGTGGTACCACTGGGATCTTCCCTTATTTTCATTCCCTCTACCTTTTCTGGTCCACTTTACAAGGTGCATGATGACCCAGTCAGTGGTTTACAGTGCTGCAATGCTGGAATTGCCATGCTCATCTGAGGAGGTACTATGTATGCCACTTAGCTTGGGGACTGGGTAAGCCAAATGGGGAGGTGGTTAATCACACTACCCTGTAAGGGCCTGCCTGGAGTACTGAGTCCTCAGAGTTTGGTTTATCACTGTTGAAATGGTTTACTAATGGAGAAATGAGGTTATCTATTTTTCATTTTCTGGATATTTGACTTGCTTACAGTGTTATGGTTTTGGAATAACTAGATCACATTGGCATAACGTGTCATGCTGTTTTTATTAGAAGTGGGCTTGGGATCAAAGGTATTTCGCACATGGACAATTTTGTCCCCAAGGCTGCTTTGACTGTCTGTAGGCATTCCACCTTCATTGTGGCTCTGGGTAGGCATTCAGTCCCAAAGCTGGAGTCTTTTAGTGTCAAAATCAGCAGAGTGTCAGATGACATCTTTCCTTCCTTACTCCCTCTGCTTTTAGATCAGTCCTGATGTGGATTTCCTCCCTTTTTATCCCCCTTCTTTTCCGGAGACATGTTTTAGCAGTGTGCATGATAGGCTAGCTGCATCGATGAAATTGTCATGCATGGCCGAGACAACACTCTCAGAATGCCAATTGGAGGGGAGTGTTAGTTTGTAACACTACCTGGTAAGGGGTTGCCCAAAGAAATGAGCCCTCAGAGTTGAGTTATCAGTGTTAGAATGGTTTATGAATGGTGGAATGAGCTTATCTGTTATTTATGGTTGTGGATATTCAGTTGGTTGCATAGTTATGGTCATGAAATAAACTGGTCTTACTGGCATAACATGATAATATGTTTTTATTGGTAGTGGGCTTGGGAAAAAAAATTAGCTATGAGATTTTCATATTATCAGATATAAGATATGATGCACCACTCTCTGTAGCTCCCTAAGAAGATGAACTTTTCTAAGTTTAAGCTAATCAAACTCTCTGTACCTAAAATCTTAATAATCTCATCAAACCTAGATATTTTTTATTGTATAATGAACACACATTTCAGATGCACTGCTATTCAAACTGAATAATTACTTCAGCACTTTTTTTCTAAATCATTCTGTCACACTATGTTCCATAACTATATTAATAATATATAGGAATATGAAATGGACATATTCAAAGCAAAAACTGGTACCTGGGTGACATATTTTAATAATGCTCTATTAAAGTTTCCCGTACATTTAAATTATATTGCAGCAACTGTTTGCCAATATATCTTATTTCATTTTTTTGGCTTAGTCTTATCATGTTGTGCATGTTAGTAGCATCTATTTCCTTTAATTAACTAACAAACTATTGCTAATGATATACATTACTTTCTGAGTTATTGGTTTCAGTGAATACTTTTGTTTTTAATTAATGTTGTTTCTGAGTTGTGACCATACTGTTTCCTGTAATCCAATGGTCAAAGGTTTGATTCCCTCAGCCTCCATTGGCTAACTGTGTGACTCTGAGTGAGCAAGTCCCATAACCAGGTTCATGGAGATCAGTGCACTAACCTGGTAAAGAAATAAAAAAATAAATGCTGTTTGCTCTGCAATATTGGAAAAAGTGACTAGCACTTTTTTTTGTTAAACCTTTGTTATTTCAAATAGACTATAAACAAGAGTAATGAATATAAATACCAAAATGTATTCATTTACAGATGACATCATTTTACACTGACTGTGTACTAGTCTTTTATACATTTTTTTCAAGCGGTCTTTGATGAAACTGTTCCTTTATATCCAGACATGTATGTAGACTATTGCACTTTTTGCACTTTTTCTTATAAATGCACCATGTATGGACAATAATATTTCCAGGTGTTAATCTAAGAAGACCTCCTACTTTTCAGGATTGTAATAATAGTATATTATTTGCCATAGAACTGATGTATGCTAGATTCTTGCTTTGTCATTCACTGTATGACATTGATGGTATATTGTTTGAAACTGTCAAGTAGGTTCCGGGGACATACATGGACAAGGAGCACACTATTATAGGTTCATAGGTAGGTACTAGGCTATCGGCCCTAGGGCCTATATAAGCCTAGCCAAATGTACCCTGGCTTTCGCCACCCAAGAAAATTATTTTCCTGTGCCACTGTCGAGCAGAGCCACAAAAGTGATCCCCGGGGTGAATTTCCTACCTCCCATCCAATCATCAAGATTTTTCTTGAAGAGTGCTAATGAGGAGCTTTGTTTGATATAGATAGATAGTTTGTTCCAGAGTATGGGAAGTCTTTGGGACATTAATTCATCCCTCCAGCATGGTCTGTTTATTGTGGTGATGAGGTTTAGGTCCCTAGAGCATGTAGCTCATAGGGATTGGGATTTCTTTAAGTGGAGCATGTCTAAAAGCTCTGGGTTTGACATAGCTTTGTGTGTTAGGCAGAGATCGCCTCTGAGTAGGCGATATGCAATGGAGTAAAGCTGCAGTTTTTTGAGACAGTCTGCATAGGGCATCTCTTTGAGGCTGGTAATCCTGTTTGTGAGGTATTTCTGTGGCCTTTCCAGTAGTTGTAGATGTCTTGTGAGGTACATACCAAAAGGGGCATTTTACTCTATAATGGGTCTAATGAGTGACAAGTAGAGGGGAACAATGACCTCTTTTTTCCTGGATGAGAAACCTTTTGTGATGAGGTGTGCCACATAGAAGGATTTCCTGACTACTGTGGCGATGTGATTATCAAAGGAGGGACCACTGTCCACCTGTGTCCCAAGGTCTCTTATCACACATTCAGTGTTAAGTAGACTACAACCTATGTGGTAGTTCATGGGTACTGAGTTTTTACCAAAAGGGATGACAATGCACTTTTTGGCATTGAGCTTGAGGCCATGGCTTTGACACCAGGCATCTGTCTCAGCGAGGCCCTTTTGTAGGATGTCCACATCTTTTGGAGTTTTGATTATGGCTCCTAGTTTGCAGTTATCTGCGAACTTTGTTAGCCAAAGACCTTCTGTGTTGGCCTGTACTTCAGAGAAGTAGATACCAAACAGGAGAGGAGCCAGGACTGAACCCTGTGGTACTCCACTTGTCACTGGTCTGAACTTGGATTTGGAGTCTGCTACTTTCACAGTGTGGGTTCTGTCAGTGAGCCATTTGGCAACCCATCTTATGACATAGGGATTTATACCTAGTTTAGTGAGTTTATCTATAATTCCGGAGTGGGGGATGGTGTCGAAAGCGTTGGTGAGATCTAGATAGGCTGTGTGAACCACCTTACTCTTTTACCCTCATCTACAGCTTTGTCAACTGCTTCAAAGAAGTCTGTCAGGTTTAGCAGACATGATCTGCCTTTTACAAACCCGAACTGGGTGGGGTCCTGAGTTTAGAGATTACCAATGTCATTGTTTATAAGTTCCATGATGATACGTTCCATAGCCTTGCAGACCAGGCTCGTTAGGCTAATGGGGCAGTAGTTTCCGGGGTCTGTGGTGGCACCCCCTTTGTGGAGTGGGATAACTGTTACTGCGTGGCATTCAGTGGGCACATAGCCTGAGGTGAGGCTATGATTGAACATGGTACTTAGGTGGGGTGCCAGTTCATTCTGTAGTTCATGTAAAACACAGCCTGGGATGTCATCAGGTCCCATGGATGCTGTGTTCTTGGCTTTGGATAGTGTGTTTTTTTACCTGTGCAGCCATGATTACAGGAACTTTGCATTCTTCTGGTATAGAGATTGGGCCTTTAGGGGATGCCAGGATGTTGGCAATATCAGTTGGTTCTGTATATTTAGTGCCATTGTGCTGTAACTCAGAGCAGATCTGAGTGTTGCCATTGAGATTCTTGACATAGCTATAGAATGCTTTGTGGTTGTCTTTAGAGTCAGTGGCAATTTTGTTTTCATAACTAGCTTTGGAGGATTTTATGAGGGATCTCAGCTTCTTACTGAGGCTGACCAGGGAGTTTCTCCAATCATGGGATTTTACTCTTTTTTGCAACAGTTTCTTTCTTCTGTTGTAGAGTTTGTTTATGGCAGGGGACCACCAGATTGGCTTCCTTTTTTGGAGGATAGCATCTTGGTTCTGTTAGGGATTGCACGATCCATGCACTCGTGTAAGTGCTTATAAAGTGCATTTGTGTAGGATTCAGCAGTCATACCTCTATTGTCCATCAGCATGGGTGTCGTGAAGTTTGCCACTTCTGTCTTAAGAAGCGTGAAGTTGGCTTTGGAGAAATTTTTTACTGTGGTTTCCCTAATGGGGGTGGGGGAGGGATGTGGATGTCTAGGGTGATTAGCTTGTGGTCGGATCTGATCAACAAGGAATTGACCTCTGGTGTGGAGCACCAGTTGCCCATGTTGGTAATAACCAGGTCTAGGATATTGCTGTCCCTGGTGGGGGTGTGGATAAGTTGATCCAAGGCATTGGAATTTATGAACTCCAGAAAACGTTGAGCACAAGAGTTGGTACATGAGTAGTTTTCCCAGTTAATGGTAGGGTAGTTGAAATCGCCCATTATTAGTGTGTTAGGCTGTACCCTAATATTTTCCAGTGTATTAAGAAATGAGGAGTGGGAATCCTGGGGCATGGTGGGGGATCTGTAGCAAGCTACAATTTGGATTGCAGTCTTGCCCAGAGTTAGTTGCACTTGGATAATCTCGGATGCATTATCATGAGCAGCTAGCTTGGAGGTGTGGATATCCTTAATGAACATGGACACGCCACCGCCTTTAGTGTTTCGGTCCAGGTTAGGTGGCCAAAAGGTGTGGTATGAATTATAGCCTGGTAATGCAGGGGTACTCTCTGGAGCCTTGAACCAGGTCTCTGTCACTGCACAGATGTCGATGTTCTCCATTTTAAGGAGTGCCTCGAGAGAGTGCATTTTGAGGTTTAGACTTCTAGCATTGAGTAGCAATACCCTCAGATTCTTCTTGTCTGTACCTGTTAGGGTGGGGAATTTGTCATTTGAACCTTGCCTAAAAAAGGCACTATAGGGGTGGCTAGAGCCTTAGCCAGTATCCGGAATCCCAGGGGCGACAGGAGCAGGCCATCTCTGGCAAAGCATCGTGGCTTGTCGATCATGTCATCCCAGGCAGACAGATACTGGATCCCCTTAGAATGACACCAGAAGCTTAGCCAATTGTTGATGTCAATCATTTTGTCCTTGTACTGTGGTATCATTCTGGGTGATGGCAGGATGCTACTCAGGGCTAGGGTCATACCTGCCTAGGCTACAAGATCGGACAGCTCCTCCATGTCCCTTTTCGTATAGTCCAAGGAGGTACATCTCAGGTCATTCACACCAACATGGGCAATGACAGAGTCATATATGTACTTGTTGTGGAGTGACCTGAGTGCATGCATTATGTGGCGGATCCTGGCACCCGACAGGCAGCTGACAGTAACTTTCTCCTTGTTTAGCCTGGTGAGTAGAACATCAGTGTGCCTGACTATAGAGTCACCTATGACTAGAGTGTTGGGTACGTTGTTATGCCTTATGGGCTGTGGTCGAGTTGCACACTGAGTTTGTGGGCTATGTGTCATTTGGGTTGTGTTGGGGGGTGGAGGTTGCTTGTGTTTCTGCTTTGGAGGTCCCTGTTGCTTGGGCAGGTTTTTACTGAGAGCCTCCGCGAATGTAGCTGTGTGTTTTGTGTTTCTATGTGTGTGTTTTGATGGTGTAGGTTTTGAGGGACTATGTGCTAAGTGTGGTGTGGTGCAAGTGTTTAACTTCTCCTCTTGACTGTTTAGTCCAGTCTTGGGTGAAGAGAGCTTTGCTTCCAGTTTGGCTATATAAGTGCATCTCTCACAGGTTGTAGTGTTGGGTGGTAGGAGGAGAGGGTTGTCTGTGTACATGAGGCTTGCATGTATCCTCTTATAAACGTAATCCTTACCTAGGGTATATTTATTTTATGAAAATAAGACCATAAATAAATGTTCTATAGATCAGCATGGAAATTTAGAACTACTCCAAAATGCAAGCTGTTATAGCAAGTTTTTTCTTACGGATCTTTCAAACTGATCTTGGTCAGAGCAGATCTAACGTTTTCCCACTTCTTTGTAACTGCTCACAAAAATTGCACGCTAACTTTCTACTTGTTTCACACACACACACACACACACACACACACACACACACACACACACACACACACACACACACACACACACACACACACACACACACACACACACACACACACACACACACACTATTCCCTTGTTTGTTGATAAAAAGTAATTTATCTATAGTTTAAAGTACTTTATAACTTCTTGCCTTTTGAGATTACTTCTCTTTTCTTTTCCTGTTCTCTTATTCTAGCTTTTTGTAATGTTTAACCTCACAAAGCAGAAGGTAAAAAGACTGAAGTTATCCTTGCTGTTAACTACAGTTCCCACCATGGCCTGATTATTTAAAATAACACTATTCAAACGAGAATGTGCAATATACAGCAAAAGGAGTGTGTGCCTCATCTTGTCAGATTAACAGAACAATGCCATGCAGTCTCGCTGCCATTACCACTTTCGCCAGTGACCCTGCATGATCATTTCTGTCTAAGGAATAACAAAAGTCATATCACCTTGATTAGCATTCACAACCTCCAAACTCACCCACTCTCAGAATTTCCCACTGCTTTTCCAACATTTTTCACTCTTGCCCACACAGCTTTTTCATGCGACAATTCTCAAATACAGTCAATCATAGTACTTGCATAAAAAGTTTAATTTAATGTTTTAGTCTTTTTTTTTTTCATTTTTATAATATAACATTTTATGATATTTTTTAAAGTGAAACTTGAAACCTTACTAAAGTCTGCATTGGAGTTGCTTGTGGTATGATAGCTATGAACTGAATAAAGGTCCAAGTTTATTAAAGCATTTTTCACAACAAATGGCTGGATCAGGTAAGAGGGATTAGTACATCAACACAATACCATAACATTACAATAGTGAGGAAAATAATACAAAACCACTAAATTAAAAAAAAAAAACTGTTTTAAAAGCTGCTCATTGCCATGAAGAAAGGCAAGTATAAATGCTAAAGGGTCACGAGGTTGAAGTACGTTATACAGCTAAATATTGCAGTGCATTTCAGTCAAAGCTATACAGTATTTATTTGTATGTTATTTTATTTAAATAAATGAATAAACCCAACTAAGTATATGGTCCTTTTTGTAATGCAGCCTGAGATAACTTTAAGGATGAATAGCTTGATCAAAGTCCTAGTGTAGGCAAATATTGACTGACAGACTGAAACACAAGAATGTAATTTGAATCTATTTAATGCTTCATACTCTTAATCATTAATGTTAAGTAGGCAGTATACTGTAGTTAGAAAAACAGCAAGATATGTGATCTATTTTATATTGGAGTTTTTCTAATCTATCGCTCCAGCATGTTCTGTTTATTGTGGTGACAAGGTTTAGGTCCCTAGATCGTGTAGCTCGGATGGATTGGGATTTCTTTTAAGTGGAGCATGTTCAACAGCTCTGGGTTTGACATAGCTTTGTATGTTAGGCAGAGATTGCCTCTGAGTAGCCGATATGCAACGGAGTAAAGCTGGAGTTTTTTGAGACGGTCTGCGTAGGGCATCTGTTTGAGGCCGGTAATCCTCTTCGTGAGGTATTTCTATGGCCTTTCCAGTTGTTGTAGATGTCTTGTGAGGTACACACCAAAAGGGGCGCTGTATTCTATGTGTCTAATGAGTGATGAGTAGAGGGGAACAATGCCTTCTTTTTTCCCTGGATGAAAAACCTTTTGTGATGAGGTGTGCCATGTAGAAGGATTTCCTGACTACTGCGGCAATCTGATTATCAAAGGAGAGACTATCGTCTACCTGTATCTCAAGGTCTCTTATCACACTTTCGGTGTTAAGTAGACTACTGCTTATGTGGTAGTTCATGGGTACAGAGTTTTTTACCAAAAGGGATGACAATACACTTTTTGGCATTGAGCTTGAGGCCATGGCTTTGACACCAGGCATCTGTCTCAGTGAGGTCCTTTTGTAGGATGTCCACATCGTTAGGAGTTTGCGATCATGGCTCCCAGTTTGCAGTCATCTGCAAACTTCATTAACCAAAGACCTTCTGTGTTAGCCTGTATTTCAGAGAAGTAGATAACAAACAGGAGAGAACCCAGGACTGAACCCTGTGTACTCCACTTGTCACTGGTCTGAAGTCGGATTTGGAGTCTGCAACTTTCACAGTGTGGGTTCTGTCAGTAAGCCAGTTGGGAACCCATCTTGTGGCATAGAGATTTATACATAGTTTAGTGAGTTTATCTATAATTCCAGAATGGAGGATGGTGTTGAAAACCTTGGCAAGATCTAGATAGGCTGTGTGAACCACATTACCCTAATCTACACCTTTGGTGACCGCTTCAAAGAAGTCTATCAGGTTTAGGAGACATGATCTGCCTTTTACAAACCGGAAGTGGATGGGGTCTAGAGTATGGAGATTACCAATGTCATTGTTTATAAGTTCCATGATGATATGTTCCATAGCCTTGCAGACCAGGCTCGTCAGACTAATGGGGCGGTAGTTCCCAGAGTCTGTGTTGGCTCTCCCTTTGTGTAGTGGGATAACCATCGCTGGGCACCATTCAGTGGACACAAATCTTGAGGAAAGGCTATGATTAAACATGGTACTTAGGTGGGGTGCCAGTTTGTTCTGTAGTTCATGTAGAACTCAGCCTGGGATGTTGTCAGGTCCCATGCATGCTGTGTTCTTGGCTTTGGAGAGTGTGTTTTTTATCTGTGCAGCCGTGATTACAGGAACTTTACATTCTTCTGGTATATAGATGGGCCCTTTAGGGGGTGAGAGTGGGGTAATGTTAGCACTGAACCTATCTGCCAGAATGTTGGCAATATCAGTTGGTTCTGTATATTTAGTGCCATTGTACTGTAACTCAGAGCAGATCTGAGTGTTGCCATTGAGATTTTTGACATAGCTATAGAATGCTGTGTGGTTGTCTTAAGAATCAGTGGTGATTTTGTTTTCATAACTAGCTTTGCAGGATTTTATGAGGGATCTCAGCTTCTTACTGAGGCTTACCAGGGAGTTCCTCCAATCATGGAATTTTACTCTTTTTTGCAACAGTTTCTTTCTTCTGTTGTAGAGTTTGTTTATGGCAGGGGACCACCAGATTGGCATCCTTTTTTTGGAGGGTAGCATCTTGGTTCTGTGCATTTGTGTAGGAGTCAGCAGTCATACCTGTACTGTCCATCTGCATGGGTGTTGTGAAGTTTGCCACTTCTGTCTTAAGAAGCGTGAAGTTGGCTTTGGAGAAATTTTTATGGTGGTATCCCTAGTGGGGGTGGGGGTGGGATGTGGATGTCTAAGGTATGGGGGGGTGGGGGCAGGATGTAGATGTCTAGGGTTAGTAGCATACTCTCTTTGTCTATTAGCAGTTAAAACACTTTGTATGGTATAGTTGTATGTTTACTGACATTTGATTACTGGGAAAGTCCATCTGGGCAGGAGTCCATTTTCAGCGGAAGTCTGTGGAGAAAAGTTCCAAAGTATTACAAAACATTTAACAAATACATCACTCTTGTTCCTTTGACATCTTATGTTGTACTATAGATTTTCTGGTCAGCACTATGGCATGGAATCCCTTCAGTTCGCTGCATTACTAAGTTAAAACATTACTTCAAAAAACTGTGCAGCTGCTTATTTTAGTTTACTTTCATTTATTCTCAAATGTCATGTATATGGAAATCAAACAAGATGAGCAAAGGCATAAAAACTAAATAAGAACAAGAAAGTCCAAGCGACTATTGCATCCACACACAAATTTAATTTAAAGCGCTTTTCGTCTGCTTACTAGCAGACTTCATCAGAAGTTACAATGCCACATAGAAATGTTAATTAAATACAATAAACACCAAAAAACGCAGGATAATTAATCAATTAACAAATACAAGTTCCCATTCAAACAGATCATATGTAAACAACCCTGACTCGCAGGTAAATACAATGAACTAAAACTTATTTAAAAATACAAGATGTAATTTAACTCTGCCTTAATAATTGAAACATTACTCCACAATCTAAATAAAACATAAAATAAAGAAAAATACATATTAAATTACTTAAAATATGCATTTGACTATAAATACATTTATCTAGCCCAGTTATACCTTAACATAAAAATTTACCTCTGTAAACTCCTAAGTTTTAGAATACTACTAATTGAGCATGCTTCATTTAATCCAGGTACATTACATGCGTCCAGTTTTATTTGCCACTTCAATTCTAGTTCTTCTAGTCTGAAAGCAAACTGACCACTCCGAAAATCACATTTAATACTGTCAATGACTAAAAATCAGTAGTATGAGTAATTATGGTAGATTTCTTAAGGTTTAACTAATGCCCTTGTGGCATCACAGCTATAGTCTTGCCTACTACACAACTAAGACAACTTTCAGGAGCTAATTCCTGTTTGTCCTATATGTTTTTGTGGAATAGCACAGGGCACCATTCTGAGCCCTTTGTTGTTCATTGTAAATATGATTCTTCATAGAGACAGAGTTATAATATTTTTGCTCTGCTGATGCTATGCAGTTCTATCTGTCATTCGCTCAAGAACCTATATCTGCCCTAGACAGGTTATCTGCAGATTTGGAATGCATCCTTGAAGGGATGACTTGTAATTGGTTGAAACTCAGTACCAATAAGATGGCTACTATGGATATTTGGGTGACTTTGCATGATATGTTTGCAACAAGTCATATCTTCCAATGCCACGCATACTGATTACACACTGGAGATTCATTGAAAGTGCATCATCTAACACTAAAGGGCAATGTGTTAGCTATAAATCCATCTAACTGCTTCTGTTTTAGCAGCATTGCACCTTACTTCATCTTTATTCCTCCAAGTTGGAGTACATGCTCTGTTTTTATCTTATCTGGAATAATGCAATATCGTGCACCATGGTTGCAGGACTCAGGACTTGACTACATACAGATGATGCAAAATGCAGCTGAATGGCTACTGATGGGGATAAACTATATTGTAACATATCATACCAGTTCTGCACAGTAATCACAGACTGCCTGTGTAATGTCACATAATCTGTGACTTTCTATTCCTGGTTTAATTAGCCCTACATGACTTGGGACTAGTTCCCTTAAGGAGTTACAAAGCTAGTATGAGCAGTCAATGGCCATAATTTAAGAAAATATTTAACCATTTGTGGTTTCAAAAGTAAGACTTGAAACTTCCAGAATGTGATTGTTTGCTTACCAAGGCCTTTTTGTTTGGAAACTACTGGCTGACTGTGTAAAGGAGACTATAGTGCTCATTCCTGCAAAATGATTTTAAGTCCTACTTGTCCCAACTTTATTTGGGCGTTAGCCTTATCTTTAGCATATATGCATACAAGTACACTTTCTTTCAATTATTTTATTGTGGGTTCTCTTTTAATGCTGAAGTCTATTATTTCTATATTTAGTTGTACATTGTTTAAGATTAGACTCTTAAATAAATACATTTGAACTCAAACTTGTAACCTGTTAGATAAACACACAGTCAAGTTCTGTCAGATAAACATTGAGGTTATGGAATGCAGTGACACTAGCAATGAAGGCACATCATTTTCCTCCAAATGCCTGCCTAGGAGAAGGGGAGGAGGACTGAGCATTTACAAGTGGTATTTGGTTAGTTTAGTTATAGTTAAGGAAGGGGGAGGTGCAGGTAAGTGTCGGTGGGTGAGAGGTAATGTTTTTAACTAGCTGGTTCTTAGCAGGAAGTGAATTAGAGAGTGCAGAGGTTGGTGGTTGGGTATATATGGTCAGGGGAAGTTATTCTCAATCTGTTTTGGCGCTGAAGTTAGGAGCACTCCCCTTCCCCTTTTTTTACATCTATTAAAGGATGTTGTTTTTTTTTTAATATGGGTGGAAGGAAAAAACTTTTCTTCTGAATAGAAGGAACATCCTTATTTCGCCTCCTCTCCTTCCTGATGGTATTCTGAGTGAGTGGGGTCTTATGCTTCTCTTTTTGGGGATTGGTAATATGTTATTCAGTAGTGTTCTAATGCTGCTAATATTTGGTTTTGATAGTGAAGTGAGTGTTCTAACATTTTGCTCAAACATGTTGGTTACTGAAATCTGTTAGGGGAAAAAATATTAAAAATAAAAAAATGTACAATAAGCTGGTTGCATAAGTGTGTACACCTGTAAACTAATACTTTGTTGAAGCACTTATTGATTTAATTACAGCATTCAGTCTTCTTGGGTGCACATCTGCCATCAATTAAAGAGACTCCGGTTAACCCCAAATAAAGTTCATCTGTCTTAGTAGAATTTTTCTGACATTTACTCAGTTGCCTGCTACAAAAAAAAGCCATGGTTCTCCGAGAGCTTACAAAGCATCAAAGGGATCTTATTGTTGAAAAGTATCAGTCAGAAGAAGGGTACAAAAAAATTCTACAGCATTGGATATACCATGGAACACAGTGAAGACTAATCAAAAAGTAGAGAAAATATGAGGCAACAGTGACATTGCAAAGAAGTGGACATCCCTCCAAAATTTATGAACAAGATGAAAACTGGTCATGAAGGCTGCCAAGAGACCTACAGAAACAATGAAGGAGCTTGCAGGAATTTCTGGCAAGTACTGGTTGTGTACTACATGTGACAACAATCTTCCATATTCTCCATATGTCTGGACAATGAGGTAGGGTTGCAAAATAGAAGCCCTTTTTTATACAGAAAAACATCCAAGATTGGCTAAAATTTGCAAAGCAATACATCGTCTCCCAAAAGCATGTGGGTAAAATGTGTTATGGTCTGATGAAACCAAGGTTGAACTTTATGGCCACAATTCCAAAAGTACGTTTGTCACAAAAACAACACTTTGCATCAACAAATGAATACCAACCCCATGATGAAGCAAGGTGGTGGCAGTATCATGCTTTGGGGTTGCTGTTCTTCAACTGGAACTGGGGCTTTAGTCAAAGTGGACAGAATTATGAACAGTTCCAAATACCAGTCACTTTTGGCCCAAAACCTGCAGGTGTCTGCTAGAAAGCTGAAGATGAAGAGGCGTTTCACCTTTCAATCCGATAATAACCTCAAGCATACATCCAAAACAACAAAAGAATGGCTTCACCAGAAGAAAATTAAAGTTTTGGAATGACCCAGCCAGAGTCCAGACCTAGATCCAATAGAAAATCTGTGGGGTGACCTGAAGAGGCCCGTGCACAAGAGATGCCCTCACAATCTGACAGATTTGGAGTGCTTTTTCAAGGAAGATTTGGCAAATATTGCCAAGTCAAGATGTGCCATGCTGATAGACTCCTACCCAAGAAGACTGTATGCTGCAATTAAATCAAAAGGTGTTTCAACAAAGTATTAGTATAAGGGTGTACACACTTACGCAACCATTGCATTGTATGCGTTTTATTTTTGTTAGCTTTTCATTTGAATTGTACAGGTTATAGGGCACATTAAAGGTGTGAAAAGTTTTGAAATTATTTACTGTGGTCTCATTTTTTTATATCACAAATGCCTGGCATTTTAACAGGGGTAAGTCAATTTTTTATATTCACTGTATATAGACATTATAGCTGTGTAAATAAAGTTACTATAACAGTAGATGCTCTTGTAGATCACTGTTGCAGCTGCTTAAGTTTAAGGGCCACCTCCTCATTCTCTGTTAGGACCCTGAACAGGGCTCCATATGTAAGAACTTAGAGCACCAAAATCTTGCCAAATAAGGAAGGCTATAGCCCCGAAGAGAATCAAATAGTGACCAGTACACACTGGTATATGCACCCACACCCTGACAATAGAGAAAAAAAAAGGAAAACACCAAGAGAGGGAGGCTTGGAGAGGGCATGCTTAATACAACTGTGATCTATTAGAACATCTACTTTTAAGAATATGTGTGCCACTATACTATGTTCCACATTAGATCACTGTTTCATTGATCTATTAGTACATCTACTGCTATAGTATGAATGCGTGTGCCATTGTACTATGTTCAACAGTAGATCACTGTTTTAGTGATCTATTAGAACATCTACTGTTATGATTTCACCTATCATGTTATTTGAGTTAGATATTGTTTTCCTTATTGTAAGAATAGTCTTCCAAAGCAGAGTACAGTTTTCCATGTCACTACTAAGTATAGTAAAGTTTTGGAGGTAGCTGGAACACAACTCTTTGATTTGTCTTAGAATTATTATATATGATTTGGGTAGATTTAGGTTGCTTCTCATTTCTTGGGTTGTACAGTTAAGATATGGGTAGATATCTTGGATTATTCTGTCCTTTAGTCAAGGAAAAGAATGAAGGTCTAGCATCTTATTTATTTTTAGATTTGGGTTTTTATGGAGGGGTTGTAGTGTTACCATAGCTTGCCCAAAGTTTAAGGAATGAAAGAGTTTTTGTGTTATATTTATAGAATGTTTTAAGGGGTCTATAATGTTATAGGCTTGTAAATCTTTTTTTGTTTAAAAAGGGAAGCACTTTGGGATTGATGCCTAGTGCTTTAATGTACCTATAGAATATTATCACCCAAGGAGGTGACCAAGTTTTCATTGTCGGATTATGTTCTGCTATTCTCAATATTCTGTTAGTGTTGATAATGGAGTAATAAGTTTTAAAATTTAGCAGGTTCAGACCCCGTTTGCTCTTGGGAATGGTTAGTTTCTGATACGAGATTCTGTTTTTTTTTTGGGTTCTCATATGAATTTTGCTAGGAAGGCATGAACTTGTTTGAAAAATATATTATATATCGTTATCTGTTATGTCATGAATGTATATGTTAGTCTAGTTAAAATGTTCATTTTGATTATTGATACTTTGGACAGAAATGGTAGCTTAAGGTTATTCCACCTTTTACAGTTTTGCATTATGCTTTGCCATTTAAGTGTTATGTTATGCTGATAGAATTCCTTGTTGCTCTGGAAAAAAGTAATTCCCAGATATTTGGTTTCTTCGTTAATTTTTATTGTATCTGTTAGTGGTATTAAGGAAATAAGTTTGGGTGGCCTTAAGGGGAAGATATTAATTTTATTGAGGTTTAATTTATAGACATGATTGAAAATGATTCAATTGTAGTTATTATTTTGGTTATGTCTGAGTTTGGTGTAGTGAAGTATATGTTCAGATTATCTGCAAAGGTGGTGAGATGTACTTTGAAGTTGTGTGTTGGGGGGTTATGGTATATGGTTTATTTAATATAAAGAAACAGGGGTTCTAGGTATAGGTTGAATAGAAAGGGCGATAGCGGACATCCTTGTCTTGTTATGTTTTTAATCATAATTCTATTTGACAAAAGTTTTATTTATATATAGGGATGTGTATTGGTTGCGACACAGAATTTGGATGATTTGAATGAAATTGATAGGTATGTCAAAATAAGGTAGTGTTTGAAGTAAAAATTCTAGGTTGACCCTGTCAAATGCCTTGTGGGCATCTACTACCATTGCATAGATATTAATATTCCTCTGATTTGCAAAATATATTAATGCATCCAATGTTAGAGTGTTGTCGCTGGTCTGTCTTTGTGGTGAGAACCCAGATTGGTCTGAAGAAATTATTTTCTCTATCAGGTTTTTTAATCTATTTGCGAGTACTGAGGTCAGAATCTTTGTATCTCTATTTAAAAGGGAGCTAGGTCTATTACTATATGGGTTTTTGGGGTCTGCATGTTCTTTTAGTATGAAAATAGTTTGGGAGGCATTAAAGTGAACATCATTTATGTTGTTATTTATTATATAGTTCAGCACATAGTATAGTAGTTTAACAATTGGGGGTTGAGAGTTTTATAAAATTCTAAAGTAAGTCCATCCGGTCCTGGAGCCTTATATGATTTTAAATGTTTAATTGTTGTGCTTATCACATTGACATAAATAGGTTCCGTTAGTTTTTTTTGTTGTTGTTGATCTAAATCTAGTTTAAGGAATTTTAGTTTTTGAAGAAAACGCTCTCTATCTTCCTTAGAGGTTCGTAACGTTTGTTCTCCATAGATTTGAAAGTATATTTGTTCAAATGCTTTGATAAATTCTTCATTTCTTGTGTAGTTTTTGTCCTTCTAATTTATTTCTGATATATTTGAGGTGGTTTTGTGTTGAGAGATGATTCTGGCCAAGGCTATGAATGGTATTTGGGATTCCTCTGCATAAATAGCTAACATTCTTACCTCATAAAATGACAGATGTCTGGTTTCTAACATATAGAGGTCTCTTTGTAGTTTTAGGAGATCAACTTCAGTTTGGCTATTAGGGTTATTTAGTAGTTCTCTTTCCAATTGTTCTGTTTTCCCTTTCAATGTATACTCCTCTTTTAGTTGTTTTTTTATAGTATGCTGCTTTTTTGATGAATGTTTCTCTGATTTGTGATTTGGCTGCAGCCCATTCTATATCTATTGGGACTTGGGATCTGGAGATATTTGCAAGGGTTGTCTTTAATATTTCTTCGGCTTCTTTTATTACATCTGTTTTGATGAGCAGGATAGGATTCAATGACCAGTTATGACCTCTATTAGCTAAGTACAGTTTTTTGTCCCAGTTGATAAACAATGTGACTTTGAAATGATCCGAGAAAAATCTAGTGTGTATAACTGTTGTTGGATCCACGTTAATGAGTATGTCTGAAATTAAAAAGAAGTCTATTCTTGTCCACATTTTGTGGCACTGTGAGTAGAATGTAAATTTCCTGGACTTATTCTTGTTATTCCCATATTTAAAAGGGTCATATAGTTTAAAGTCTTGTTTAAGTTAATTTAGAGCTATTGTGGCGTGTTTATTATATGTTTTAATCGGATTAGGTTTGTCTTTTTTCTGGGTTTTGTTACGTGTTCCAGTCACCCCCAATTATTAGGTAGTGATCTTTAAGTTTTTTAGAATTGGGTAAAGTGACATAAAAAAAGTGATGTTGGTTACTGCAGGGTGCATATAGATTAAGCACCATTATGGGTTTTGGTAATCCTGGGTTGGTAAATGTTATGTAACATCATCTTCCCTCTTTGTCTGCCTTGGTCTCAAGTATCTTGTCTTGGAATTGATTTTTAATGTTTGTTTTATCTCCTGTTGCTATAATTTGTCTTATCCATTTTTCTCCCAATTTCTTTCCTTTATTCTGTAGTTAAGTGTATTTCTTGTATTAATATATGATTGGCTTTGGTTTTCAGGGTAAGATGCAAAAATAATTTTCTTTTTTCTTTATTTTGGAGTCTTTAACATTCCATGTCCCTATTTCCCACATTTATTTGTTAAGTATGTTTGTTCTACATGACTTGTATACTAGTTTGGTTTTATGGTCTTTGTATGTGATGTTGATATGTGTTTTTGGAAAGCATCTAACTTTTCCGGTCCCAACCCTGTGCCTACCCACTGTACCGGGAATAAAAGGGCGAATAAAGTGAGAAATGAACGTATACTTTTAGTTTCCCTCTGATGTTTAGTTGTATTTTCTCTTTGTGTGTAGGTTGAAAGCATGTTAGCCCCCTTACGTTATTATATGCACTACAGACAAAGCTTAACAAACTAGTTCCCTAAAAAACACTGCTGTGAAATACTCTAGTCTCTTCCTTAGAACTATTATACAATTATAGTATTATGATTACAGCACAGAACTTATAGCTTTTTAGCATGCAGCTTTTTCCTTCTAATAATGCATTTTTAGAAAACATGTTAGTATTCAAATCCTCAGTTAGCTATATCAAGATATAAAACAATGTAGCACAGATTTTAAGCCAGATTTGTCTTGTTACATTTTCCTTTTCCTTATTCTTCTCTTACCTTCCCCTCTCCGTTAAACAGATTTTCTCTCCTACTTCGGTGCCTGTACAGACTTCTGTGCCACTCTATCGCAGATTCCAGGGAAAAAAAAACGTTATTGGCAGCTATAATCAGAAGTAGGAAAATGAGTGGAGGAATGGGAATGTCATTCTGATTCCACTGAAGAATGTCTTTCTTCTAAGACAAAGCATCAAAAAAGAAAGGTCTTTTCAAAGGAAGTCTGAAGCAATAGTTTTCTCTATATCAGAATCTTCAGGTTGAGAAGAGAATCCTGAAACACTGCATTCACGCTACAATCCATCTTCTTCTTAATGAACTAAGAAAGAGGGGTAGTGGGCAATGTAAAAGCAGATCTTCCTTCTTCACTGAAATAAAAACAGAAGAATTTTTTCTTTTTCTTTTGGTTTCCTGGGATGCTACCTAGAAAATGATTTACCCAAAGCAGGCATACTATCCTAGGACTCAGGTTCCTTTTCCTGAATATGTTGACCTTCACCAACCCCTTCTCTTGAAACTGACAAGAGTGGTTCTGTCTTTCCCTCAGACAGCAACATGTCTACCCTTTGTCCTTAGTGGGGAATATCATAGACATAGCAGAGTCACACAACAGCAGCTGAGGCATAGACAGAGCCAGCCTGGCCCCCAACATGTCCATACCAAATTTTGTTTCTTCTT